>NC_133343.1:38932336-39265669 GCF_030506205.2 Paramisgurnus dabryanus | reverse complement strand
GCTGTTGCAGTAGATTTAGGCAAAAATAGCTATTTTCTATCTCCAAACCACTAGGGGGCGCTATGACAGAATCGTGAATGCAACCTCATGACTGCGTTACATCTAGCTAGTTTCATGACTATACACTTTAGTTCGGCAAAGAAATAGTTGTATGACCATAGGACTTGCTTGATATGAAATATTTTGTTCAATTATAGGGCCACCTAGTGGTTCAGGCATACCAATTTTTTTGTGTGGCCTCAGACTCTGCTCATACATCAGCGTATCAAATCTGGTGAAAAAATCTCTTTTCGTTGCGAAGTTATAACCATTTATGTGTAAAAACCACAAAATCTAAAGGTAATTTTTCGTTTTTTGCAATTTTCGGCCATTTCTGATGAAAATTTTAATATAACGCCAATAAACCTTTTTGTTCAGAAGGTAATGCAATGTTCTTCCTATGGTGTTTTCGAGTCGATCGGAATAACGCTCGCGGAGATATTCGTGCGTGTTTTTTAAGTGCTGTTTTGCTGCGCAGGGCTAACCGTAAAGCGAAATCTGAAATGTTTGGTATCGTTGGACTCGGCGACTACTCAGGACTCCTAAAAATCAAGTCCCGTCAAAATACGTTGATCGCAGCCAAAGTTATAGGTGTATAAATCATCTGTCTGGCCACTAGGTGGCGCTGCGACGAAACTGTGCATGCACACTCAGTTCATGACTGGCATCACAAGTACCAAGTGTCGTGTCAATAGGCCTAAGTTTGACGAAGATACAGCCTAAAATCAGTTTTTTTGCGCTCTACGTAAAATTTGTTGACGTGCTATACAACAACGGATTGATTTATCGAAATTCTTTTAATAACTTTTTGCCGTGAGTGTCTCTAGATGCTACATACCAATTTTTGCGGCAATCGGGTAAAAACTCTAGGACGAGTTCGCAAAAGTAGGTTTTACGAATAATTCAAAATGGCGGAAAAATTTTCATGACGGAAAATGACGTCATAGGGTCCAATCGAATCGTCTTGAGCCAAGGAATCAGAGGAAACAAGAATTTCGTTTCTAGGACTTACGGATCAAAAGTTATAAGCAAAAACATAAGTGCAACTTTGGACTGTTGGTGGCGCTAGCGGGTTTGAGATAGAGACTCCAAATTTGCTGTGGATAATATTTGGACTGTCCTTTATCAGTGTGCCAAATTTCATAACTTTCCTACGTACGGTTCTATGGGCTGCCATAGACCGCAATGGCGGAAGAAGAAGAAGCAGAAATATAGCTGCAAGCAGCAATCACCGGGGTCAAGCCGAAAAGGGCACAGAAGGATGTAAAGTTGCGTTTGGATAAGCAGACTGAAGAACTTAGGTAAACCTAATGATTTCAGATGAAAAAATGCAAAGTAATCAACAAAAATAATCTATGTTCTTGTCTACTGCAACTGTCCTTCGGTTATTGACAATCATGGGACATTAGAGCACTGAAGGACATGTATGTGATGCTTACAGTGGGCAAACATGGGTCACAACATGTTACAACAAGTTAAAAGAGTCAAAAGAGACCATCCCCATGTCTCTGCGATGTTCTGATGCAGAGAAAAAACTCTTGCAAAAACAGTTGATAAGGTATTCTCATTGGTTGCTAGAGAGTAAATGGACATCCACTAGTGATTATAGTCAAAGCCATGAAAGGAATAATCCATGATGACTCATGGTTTTAGATGTGTTGTTGCAGTAGTTTTAGGCCAAAAAAATGCCATATTCTGTCTCAAAACCAGTAGGTGGCGCAATGACAAAATTCGTGCATGCAACCTCAGGTCATAACTGTGTTACATCTTGCTAGTTTTATGACTATACACTTTAGTTTAGTGAAGAAACAGTTGTATGACCATAGGGTGGCTTGATTTCAAAGGTTTTATTCAATTATAAGGCCAACTAGTGGTGCAAGCATACAATTTTTTTTGTGTAGCCTCAGACTGTGGTCGTACATCAGCGTATCAAATATGGTGAAAAAATCTCTTTGCGTTACGAAGTTATAACCATTTATGTGTAAAAACAGAAAATTTAAAGGTAATTTTTCGTTTTTTGCAATTTTCGGCCATTTCTGATGAAAATTTTAATACAACGCCAATAGAACTTTTTGTTCAGAAGGTAATGCAATATTCTTCCTATGATGTTTTCGAGTCGATCAGAATTACGCTCGCGGAGATATTCGCGCGTGTTTTTTAAGTGCTGTTTTGCTGCGCAGGGCTAACCGTAAGGCGAAATCTGGCATGTTTGGTAAGGTTGGACTCGGCAACTATTCTGGACTTCAGCGAAACAAGTCCCGTGAAAAAACACAGATCAGAGCCAAAGTTATAAGCATGCACAACATTCGTATGACCACTAGGTGGTGCTGTGACGAAACTCTGCATGCCCCCTCAGATCCTCACTGGCATCACAACTACCAAGTGTGGCGTCAATAGACATAAGATTGGCAAAGATACACACTAAAACCTGTTTTTTGGGCTCTACGTAAAATTTGTTGACGCGCTATACGAAAACGGAATGGTTTATCAAAATTCTTTTAATAACTTTTTGCCCTGAGTGTCTCTAGATGCTACATACCATTTTTCGTGGCAATTGGGCAAAAGCTCTAGGACAAGTTCGCAAAAGTAGGTTTTATGAATAAATCAAAATGGCGGAAAATTTCTCATGACGGAAAATGACGTCATAGGGTCCAATCGAATCGTCTTGAGCCAAGGAATCAGAGGATACAAGAATTTAGTGTCTAGGACTTACGGGTCAGAAGTTATAGGCAAATACATAAGTGCAAATTTGGACTGTTGGTGGCGCTAGCGGGTTAGAGATACAGACTTCAAATTTGCTGTGGAGACTTTTTGGACAGTCCTCTATCAGTGTGCCAAATTTCATAACTTTCCTACGTACGGTTCTATAGGCTGCCATAGACCGCAATGGCGGAGGAAGAAAAAGAAAAAGAAAAAGAAAAAGAAAACTAACAGAAACAATAGGGGTCTTCGCCCATTCTGGGCTTGACCCCTAATAATAATAAATATAGCTGCAAGCAGCAATGCCGGGGTCAAGCCCAACTAGAGTGCTAAAGGAAATATTTATTAAGAAATGTGATGATAAAGAAAATTAAATTAGAGTAAATCTATGTTGAAAAAACAACTAGAGTGTTTTATTGAATGGAACATTAGAAAAAAATGAAATGGGGCTGCAGAATGATTACCTGTGCCAAATTGTTTGCAAAATTAAAGTTAAGTAATATTTACATGTTTATACATATTTAAATGTAAATATAAGTATACATGTAAAATGTAATGAATTAATTGTTATTGAGCTATAAACTTAACATTGCATTTGTTTAATGAAACAGTCTGAGACCACTGAAAGAAGGACAAGAATTTTTTTGAAATATGCCAAAATGGGTACAGTGTTTGTTTATGAGAAACATGTAATGTACAGTACTGTTCAAAGGTTTGTAGAACAGTTGTAGAACTGTATACAGTTTTGTACAGAGCCCGCGAGGGGACATGGTGGTGGATAATATTTGGGATAAGAGGGAAAAAATTTTTTATAGCTTTTGCGTTCCGCTGATAAGCTTTTTGCGTTCTCTCGCAAAACTTTTGCGTTCCCCCGAGAAACTTTGCGTTCTCTCGCAAAACTTTTGCGTTCCCCCGAGAAACTTTGCGTTCTCTCGCCAAACTTTTGCGTTCCCCCGAGAAACCTTTTGCGTCCCCCTGAGAAACTTTTTGCGTTCCCCCGAGAAACTTTTTGCGTTCGCTCGCAAAAAGAGCCTACGTTTTTGCAAGAAACTACGGCGCTTACAGCGTCACCTGAGGCAGTTCATTGATGCCAGCTGTTTAAATATGATATATAACTACTGTTATTAACTCTTTCCCCGCCATTGACGAGATATCTCGTCAATTAAGAGAAAACGCTTCCCCGCCAATGACGAGATTTTCCGTCTTTCCGCAATACCGCTATTATCCACCAGGTGGCGCCCTTCCACAACTTTTTAAAAGCGGAAGTATTGCCCTATGGCAAGCTGCTGCATGTCCGTGTCTGTTTTTAAGATCGCTCTGAAAGAGATCTCTATGAAAAGTCCGTCATAAAAATGGAATTATCTCTGCTTTTTGCTCAAAATATGGTGTTTTTGCAAAAACCTACCCATATTCAAAAGCTGATTGCAAAAGAACCACTAAAGGTAGGATGAAACGTTTTTTTTTGTTTGAAAGCAGAGGGTCTGTTCTTTCATTTGGTATATTGTATGTTTATATATTTAAAGAAGAACATTTTCTGGAAGGCATTAAACTTTGGTGAAAATCATGAAAAACGCTGGCGCTGGCTGTCAACTTGTTTTAAAAATGCTGGCGGTGAAAGAGTTAAAGAATTATACGGTATTTCTTTGTATTTAAGTCCAAGTTCAAAATAAACAGTGGCATGTAAGTGGCTATAGTCTTGCATAGCCTTAGTTCACTCCAAAATGGTCTAGTATTGTCACTTAACTTATGCTGCTTGGCTCCTCAGCATTAGGATCATTATAGAAATTATATTAATATTTAATATTTCACATTTAGAGGTGGATATAGGCTACCCCATGCCATCTAATAACGGTACTCCGTATAGCTGCGTGTTCCCAGCACTACACCATATGGCATCATTGATGTCCGCTGTTATAACTACTGTTATTAAATAATGATATTGTATTTCTTTGTATTTAAGTCCAAGTTCAAAATAACACTCTTTAAACCACTCCATTGTGAAACAGGTCATGTTTTTAGTTCAGATAAACACTTTATCTCCCGTCAGCAATGGTTCAGACAGCTCAATGCATTCACAATGTAGCGGTTTATAGAGTGTTATTTTGAACTTGGACTTAAATACAAAGAAATACGGTATAATTCTTTAATAACAGTAGTTATATATCATATCTACAAACAGCTGGCATCAATGATGCCATTACCTTGTGAACTGTCTCAGGTGACGCTGTGAAGCGCTGTGGGTCCTCACGGAAACATAGGCTCTTTTTGCGAGCGAACGCAAAAAGTTTCTCGGGGGAACGCAAAAAGTTTCTCAGGGGAACGCAAAAGGTTTCTCGGGGGAACGCAAAAGTTTTGCGAGATAACGCAAAGTTTCTCGGGGGAATGCAAAAGCTATAAAAAAAAAATTCCCTCTCATCCCAAATATTATCCACCACCATGTCCCCTCGCGGTCTCCGTAGTTTTGCAATATCTAGGCAAACGGTAACTGCACTTCTGATACTAAAATATAAAAGAGCTTTGATTTATTTTGTTATGGTTTTAGTTAGCAACATAATTGTTATAGTTACATTTGTGTTATGATGAAACTGTTTTTGAATATTATGTAGATTTTTCTGATCTAACACAAGTGTATTTAAATGCTTGATGAAATGTAAAAAGATGTTAAAAAGAAAATGAAAATATTTGCAATGTTTCAAATTTAAAAAAAAAAACTTTGTCCTGTGTGTTTGTTTGGCCTACTCTTTTTTTGTTTTGTTTAATGTCCTATGGCGATAGATCAGCTTCTCAGCTATTGCACTGTGTTTTAATATCTGTTTGTGTCATTTTCATCTCTTTGCTGCTTCATTGTGATTCCTTAGAACAAGGTGACATTTCTTTTATAATGTGTTTGTCAGTGTCATGAACAAGCATGGTTTCACATTTCATAATATGGATTTATAGTGTCTGTGTGTTGACATGATCATCAATGTTTTGTTTCTGCAGAAAAGTATGTAATGTTGAAGAGGCAGAGGCAGTTTGCTGCTTATTTAGTTGTGGTCAATTTGTAGAGATCCACTGAAAAATCTCAGGAAAGAATCAGGTTTGTGCAGCAGTCTACATTTTTCACATTGTTTATAGTCAAGATTTTCTTCGTCAAGGTTGAAACCAGCATTGCAGTTTATACATTGTCATGGTTGTTGGATGAAGACTCCAGTGATTTCTCCTTTAATGCTGAACAGATGTTCTTCTTGTTCTTGTATTTGTTTCAAAAACATTTCCTTAGGTAGTTGCATATTTGGTATGGCATTGATAGAAGCAGCTTGAGTGTTTGTTAAGGCCATTTCTGTCTCTCATTCCCAGGTTGGTGAAGGAATATGATTGTCCTTTGTTGACAAAGGTTATTTGTTGTTCCAGTGGTGAATGTGTAATGCCAGTTGATCAAGACCTGTAGAATGTGCTGCAGTGAACTCCCTTAGTTCAAAATCATTGTTGTTCACCTTCAGCATCTGTGAGCTTGGGTTGTCTATCATTCTTTGTCTGATTTCACCAACTTGTAGGTAAAAGTAATAGAAAGAGAATTACCAAGTTGAATAAATGTAAGTTTAGTGGTGTAATACAACTTCAGAAAACAAATATAGTTTAAAAAGCAATTATATTTAGACAAAAAGATCATGTTTTATATAAAAATATTGCGGTAAAAGTCAAACTACAACAGAAGTGCAATATTAAAGCAAATGTTCCGAACATGACATTAATTTAGATTTTTTTTTTGCAATGGCATTTTTATCATGGTCTTACTGTATTATGTCAGTCTATTGAGTGACATTTATATGTATGTAAATTCTTGGGACCAGATATGTAAGCTTACCACAACAAGTTTTTATGAGAATTTTAATGTGTTTTAATGTGTGTTAATGTGTTTTAATGTATGGCTGCATGCTCAAGAAAAAAATTATTTGTCAATTATTCCATTGACAATGTTACTTTCATTATTAATCTTGATTATTAGATTGTATTAGATAAAACGTTTAGCAAAGTATCAGCCACAGCACTACCAGTCCATTAGCAATTGTTATCATAAACAAAAATATAATGCAACACTTGTTGTTGGCCTCATTTTTCATGTGCATAACTGAAAGCTCTAAGAATTTTCTATGTACACCAAAAGGCATATTTCCCAGAAATATTGTAAATAAATCTGCTAGTGAGCACATCTTTGCTGAGATGATTCATCATGGTGCTGATTGGACAGTTTGCCTGCCACAATTAAAGGTTAAAGCGTAACTAAACCCCTGGTCAGAACCTGACTTCACCCACTCGCAATATTTGAAAAATGCAAGAAAAGTGGACGGTTCCCAACTGAGATAGAGGGGACGAACTAAGCTTGTACCAAGTGTGTGGTGAGATCGTAACAAGGGCGTGGTGAGATTGAACCTGCTTATGTCACGAGTTATTTTTTGGACCCAACATCCAATAGGAAAATTCAACTGCAATAGCCACCTTTCAACCTGAAGAGGGCAGCACTCAGACGTTTTTACACCATGTATTGCAGTATTGAAACACTTTATATGGAAATGTCAAAAAACTTACTAAAATCAATGAACAGCAGTAATAAAGCATCATTCTTACAGACCATTAACTAAGAAAAGTTGGTTTAGGGTTTAGTTACTCTTTAATTTAAATTGTGAAGACAAGGAGTTTGTTTCACAAAACTTTGTTTATGTTGTTCCTGCTGAATTGTCCATAATGCTGATACGTTTGTGAACCACAGACGTAAGATTTGTAGTTTATGTATTGTAGTGTGAGCTTTTTTGTGTGTTATACAATATATTGTTATATAACCGATTCCATTGGTTGCAGAGCCAAGGTTTCTTTTATGGTCAAACACACAGTTTGAGTGTTGTGTGAAAAGCTGAGATCCACGACTTCAATGTAGCTTTGGTATTTCACCTTTATATCATACTCTTTTCTTGATTGACCTGATTACACAAATGTTTTGTTTAAAAACAAAAGTTGCTGCGCGCATATATATATATATATATATATATATATATATATATATATATATATATATATATATATATATATATATATATATATTTGTCTGAAATATGAAAATATATGTATTTAGTCAGATTATGAGCATGACAAGTAAATCCTGTCCAAGAGACAGAGTTTAGAATCATTTTTATTGTGTTTGCTGAATAATTATACGATAATACTTACTGACAATTTTCTGCACATGTATTATTTTTACCAGTGTTCAGTTCATTGAGGTCTTCAGAAATCTGCTGTGTTTGTAAGTAGCGAAAATAACAATACTACGGTTTTGATCTTCTGCTGTTTGTAGGTCCCAATTGAAATATTTCTCAGTTTTTTGGAGATATCTTCACTGGGCTGAATAGCCTTTGACGTCGTTTGGCTGATCGAAACGCAGTTGTTTAGTTGGAGCTGACATCTTGTTTGTAGCATGAATATAATTATGCAGTTTTGCACGTGTATCCAGAGTAAAGGATTGTTTTGGCGCCCGCAAGGATGCCTGTTTGCATGTGAGTTTATAAAAGACACTATTTTTGTCTTTATTTATATATTTATATTTGATTCTATTGAGTTTTGTACGCTGCTATGGTTGTATTGATCTAAGATATTTGTATTATGTGGCAGTTTCCACGTCTTAATTGAGCATCTTACAAAAAAGTCCCGTTGTAATCCTGTGGTACTGCTTTGGTACAACAAGTAACTACCAGATAAAAAATGAGTGGAGCTATATGACAGGATTACCACAGCACTTTTTGTTGTATTGTATCACACACACACACGACTTTACCATGAAATGCCATATGTGGTTTTTCTATTGTTTTTGTGTGGTAGTCTTACTTAATTACCTGTTAGAAACATTTATTCCTAAAATAATGGTTATACAAATATAGAAAAAATATATGTGTGATGAGGGTCTGTCTATTTAGTTATACATATAGTTATCAATCCAATAACAAATAACTATAATTAATTATCCTAAGGTTTTGTACATTCAGTTAAATCTGAATGAAGCAGCGCTTTCTTGTGAAAGCGCACGTCATTTCGTGAGTCATCTCGTGATTCACTTCAAACACTGAGACGCGCGTTAATTCTGGATAACGGAATTTGTCTTCAGGCGAGATGTTACTGTGGTAGATTCTGAGGTAATTTTCCTTAAACTCTTGGTTAATTTATTCAAATTAATTTACAGTGATGTTAGTATAATTTGATATGACTAATATATGATAAATTTAAATTTAATCTGTTGATTTGGTGCTCGAGCGCTGGCAGTTTGATCGCTTCACGAGCTCGTGGCGGAGCCTGTATAACAAGTGATCTTAATTCATTTGTCTTTACCTTGAACATTTCAAAAGATATATAATTATTTTTACTATATGGTAAGAAAAAGTACAGCTAAAGTGCAGTATACATATGAATTGTGATATCTTAACACTTGTCATATTGTCTTCATAGGATAAATGTTTTATTGTTGTTCAATCCTTTTGGATAAAATTGTATGCAACAAAGTACATTTAGTGAAATACTTTAAAAAGGGTTATCCTGTAATGAAAGAAATATTGATAAATTGTGATAGAAGTTTTGTTAGGACAACCATTGTTTTTTTGTATTTTAGCATTTTGAATATGTACGTTTTCAACCAGCAGGCCCGGGTGGATTATCGGAAGAACCGGGAGAATTCCCGGTTGTCCGCCTCACTTTTGGGCCGGTCAATTTTTTTTTTTTTTACATTTGTCACATTAGTGAGTGTTCTCTTGAAAATCCGCATTCTGACACGGCAGCGCGCAGCCTCTTGCATGGGTGTACCATGTGAGTGAGTTCCCCCATCCCCTTCCATAGAGTTGGTTCGGTCCAAAGCGGGTCTTTGCCAAAACCTTTCTCAGGTAGGCTGGGCCGTTACCTAACGGTACGCGTTTCCGATAGGTAGGAGAGCGGCCAGGAGGGGTTTTAAAAGCCAGGTTGAAGAGAAGAAAGTCATTGGAGGAGGATGCTGCTAAATGTGCCAAGCTTAACGATTTATTTTCAAGAGGACAAACACAAGTGGTGACAGGTAAAGATAGATATGCCTAGTAATGCATTAGCATTAGCAACTTCATTATTCGGCTAATACCGTTGTCTATCTATTCACAAGCATTTTATCAAAATATTAGCCTTTTGTGAATTATCCAATACATGGCGATTTTTAGACTATATTATGCACTTTAATATTGGTAATTACAGCAGAAATATGAATGTAATGCCACACAATCCTACAAGAATACTGAAGGAATATTATACTTTACAACAAAATCCTGTGGTAAGTACTAGGAATATGAAAGTAATACCACAAGTATATTACAGGAATACTCCATCACAACAGAATCTTTTAGTAATTACAGCAGAAATATGAAAGTAATACCACACAATCCCACAATAATACTGCATGAATATTACATACTTGACAACAAGCATCTATAATGACAGGGAGCATGAAGGGGAAAAGCAGAAGGAACAGAAGTTGATAATCACTAAAGAAACTGTTGCCTGTATTTACTAAGCAGTGATTTTACATTGTTTGTTTAATAAAATCCACAGACAGTGTTTTGCACTAATTTCTTGAATTTCTCTTAAATTTATTCACAGACAGGGTAAAAGATGAAATACTGCAGAAATATGAAAGTAATACCACAAGAATATTACAGCAATACGGCAAGAATATTACATAACAGAATCATGTGGTAATTACAGCAGAAATATTAATGTAATGACACACAATCCTACAAGAATATTGCAGGAATATTATACTTTACAACAAAATCCTGTGGTAAGTACTATAGAAATATGAAAGTAATACCACAAGAATATTACAGGAATACTGCATCAGAAGAGAATCTTTTAGTAATTACAGCAGAAATATGAAAGTAATACTGCACAATCTCACAATAACACTGCATGAATATTAAATATTTGACAACAAAATCCTGTGGTACATACTACAGAAATATGAAAGTAATACCACAAGAATATTACAGGAATACTGTAGTGATATTACATACTTGGCCACAAAATCCTGTAGTAAATACTGCAGAAATATGAAGAATATAAGAAAAAACAGCTGCAATGATTGTCACTAGCTGCAAATGTTAGAATTTGCATTTTGTAGCTATAAACTCAATTGAGGAAAAACAAATGTTTTGTATATTGTGAAAAGATGTTTAAAAGAAAATGAAAACTTTTCAACGCTTTCAATTTGTAAAAAACAATGCCTTTTTATTTCTTATGCTTCCGTTCTTGAAATCTTACCCTGGAGGTATGGAGCACTGCAAAGTTTAGCTCCAACCCTGATCAAACACACCTCAGCAAGGTAATCATGGTGTTCATGACTACAAACAAAATCACAGGTGAGTAAGTTTGAGTAGGGTTGGAGCTAAACTCTGCAGTGCTCCAGATCTCCAGGGTAAGATCTGAGGAACCCTATCCTATGGTGTTGGCTCAGCTTCCCAGCTACTGCACTGTGGTTCGTTATCTGTTAGTGTCATTTCTGTCTCTGAGCTGCTTAATTGTGATTCCTTAGAACAAGGTGACATTTCTGTTACAATGTGTTTGTCATTGTAATGAACAAGCATGGTCTCACATTTCATAATGTGTATTTCTAGTGTATTTGTGTTAATGCAATCATCAATGTGTTGTTTCTGCTGAAAGGCATGTAATGCAGAGTTAGTTTGGTGCTCATTTTGTTGTGTTAAATTTTTGGAGTTACACTGATAATTCTGAGGAAAGAATTTGTTTTTTGCAGTAGTTTACATTGTTCACATCGTACATAATCAAGATTGTCTTCATCAGGGTTGTAACGACCATTGCAGTTTACACATTGTCATTGTTGTTTGAGGCAGACCCCAGTGACTTCCTCTTTAATGCTGAACAGCTTTTCTTCTTGTTCTTGTTTTGGTTCCACAAGCATTTCCTTAGGTAGCTGCATATTTGGTATGGCATTTATAGAAGTTTCTTGAGTGTTGTCGTAAATTTTTAGAGTTTAGAGTTCCACTGACAATTCTGAGTAAAGAATCAGCTTTCTGCAGCAGTCTACAATTGTTCACATGGTACATAATCAAGATTGTCTTCATCAGGGTTGTAACGACCATTGCAGTTTACACATTGCCACTGTTGTTTGAGGCAGACCCCAGTGACTTCCCCTTTAATGCTGAACAGCTGTTCTTCTTGTTCTTGTTTTGGTTTCACAAGCATTTCCTTAGGTAGGTGCATATTTGGTGTGGCATTTATAGAAGTTTCTCGAGTGTATGTTAGGTATAGGACATTTTTGTCTGTCACTCCCTGGTTGGTGAAGGAATACGATTGTCCTTGGATGACATGGGGTATTTGTTGTTCCCAAAGTGCCAGGCTAATCTGACCTGTAGAATCTGCTGATGTTATCTTTCGTAGCTCAACGTCATTGTTGTTTACCTTAACCATTTCTGAGATTGGATTTTCTGTTATTCTCACTGTGATTTCACCAACCTTGTTGAAGAAATAAAAACAGAATTACCAAGTTACATAAATGCAAAGCAAAGTTCAAGTTTAGCCAGTGGTGAAATAAAAATTCAGAAAGCAAATATAATGTTACAAGCAATTATATAGTGATAGAAATATATTTTTTTTATAAAATGACAAGTTAAATAGAAATGCCAGTAAAGGCAATGTTCAGAAAATGACAGTAACTTAGTATATTTGGTTTTATACAATGGTGTTTTTGATCATGGTCTTACTGTATTTCTTCAGTGTATTGAGTCACATTCATATGTACATAAAAGCTAAGACCAGAAATTTATGATTAGCTTACATCCACAAATATAGCAGTTAATGGGGCAGTTTCCTAGACTGGGTTAAAGGCTGGTCTCAGACTAAAATGCATGTATGAGTTGCTTTAATTTGTAAACATGTTGCACTGAAATATCTTAACATATGTCAGTGCCATTGTTTAGTCTCAAGATGCACACCAGTATTGTGTTTTGTAACATTTGTTGACTACTTAAATGTTCTAATATAAGTATGGCGTAAACTCCATCTGGGAAATTGACCCAATGTGTTCTAATGTAGGTCTGCATGATCAGGAAAATAATGATTGATCAATCATTTCATTAACATTGTAATTTTGATTATCAATCTTGATTATTAGATTGTATTAGATAAAAGTTTGTCGCAAAGTATCAGCCTGAGCACTCCTGATGTATTAGCAATGGTTATCATGAACACAAATATAAACGCAGCACTTTTGTTTTTGCTCTCATTTTCATGAGCTGAACTCAAAGATCCAAGACTTTTTCTATGTACACACAAAGTGTTGTCATTATTTCGCATTAGACAACATGATTATTGTGACAATGTGCAGAAAAGGAGTTTGTTACACAAAAGTTTGTTTATGTTGTTACTGCTGAAGCATTTATAATACTGACAAGTTTGTGAACCACAGATGCAAAATATAAATTGTTACGTTACCTATTCCATTGGTTGCAGAGCCAAGGCTTCTTTTATGGTCAAACACACAGTTAGAGTCTTCTGTGAAAAGCTGAGATCCATGAGTTCAATGTAGTTCATGTTTATATCATAGTCTTTTTCTGAGCGACCTGATAACACAAAGTGTTTATAAAAAAATTCCTCAAAAATTTATTGAAAAAGTTGTAAAATGTTGTACAGTAGGTTAAGTAATAGTTAACAATAACCATTTTTAATGAATTAAATAACAATGGAAATGATGTAATGTTATTTTTGCTGCATAGTGTTTTATAATGTGGTACAATAACTTTGATGATTAAAAAACATTAAGTAGAAAAGTCATTTTGAAATATTAAAATAAGCAAAAAATTTTGTTAGATTGTGAGCATTTCAAGTACATAAATGCTGCCAATGAGTTGGTTCAAATTGTAAAAACATTTGTTTTATCTTGTTTGCTAAATAATTATGTGATCATACTTACTGAGAACTTTCTGCCCGTGTTTGGTTTGTGGAGGCTTGCTGAAATCTGCTGTTTGTTGGTAGCGAAAATAACAGTAAGATGGTACTGATCTTTTCCTGTTTGTAGGATACAATTGAAATATTTAGCATTTTTTGGAGATATCTTCACTGGGCTTATTGAGTGAATATAGCCATTGATGTCGTTGGACTGATTGAAACGCAGATGTTTAGTTAACATAATCATCAATGTGTTGTTTCTGCTGAAAGGCATGTAATGCAGAATTAGGCAGAGTCAGTTTGGTGCTCATTTTATAGTGGTCAGTTTTTAGAGTTTCACTAACAATTTTAGAAAAGAAACAGCTTTCTGCAGCAGTGTACATTGTACAATGTGGATTAAGTTAAGATTGTGTTCATCAGGGTTGAAATGAGCATTGCAGTCTACACATTTCCAGAGTTGTTTGAGGAAGACTCCAGTGATTTCTCCTTTTTTGCCAAATAGCTGTTATAGAAGTTTCTTGAGTGTTTAGGCCATTTTTATGTCTCATTGCCAGGTTGGTGAAGGAATATGATTCTTCTTGGTTGACAAAGGTTATTTGTTGTTCCCAGATTGCCAGTTGAGCACGACTTGTAGAATCTGCCGTAGTAAAGTCTCTTAGTTCAAAATCATTGTTGTTCATCTTCACCATCTGTGAGCTTGGATTGTTTATTATTCTTTGTCTGATTTCACCAACCTTGTAGGTAAAAGAAATAAAAAACAGAATTACCAAATGTAAAGCAACGTTCAAATGTAGCCAGTGGTGTAATAAAACTGATGTAACAAGCAATTATATAGACATAGAAAAATTAATATAAAAAAATTTGAGAAAAATTTAGAGGAAATACTTAAAATAAAAGAGTGCTAGTACCACAAGAAAATGTTTAGAAAATGAACTTAATTTAGATTATTTAGTTTAGTAACGTGTTAATTATTCCATATAATTTATTAATCTAGATTGTTGGATTGTGTTAGTGTTAGAATAAAAAGTTTGACAAGGTATCAACCAGAGCAGTCACAATGCAGTAGCAATGGTTATCATAAACCAAAACATATAATGCAACATTTGTTTGTGTGCTTATTTTTCACAAACTGAAATTAAAGATCTAACTTTTTTAATGTATATCAAAGTGCACATTTCCCTCAAATGTTGTAAACAAATCTATCTTAATTGGTACTTGTGAGCAGTGGTTTGCGGAGATGATTCATACTGGTGCTGTTTAGACAGCAAGATTATTGCAAATGTGTTCCTTAGACTTGCCACAATTAAAGGGACAGTAAGTAGGATTTCCTTCAATCAAGTGGTGAAATTGTATTTTGCATTTAAATGAATAGTGCTCTCTAGTGTCTTGCTTTTATGTGATGCTTGCAACTAAGGTAGCAGTTATGTACTCACTGATCTTCTTGTCCCTTCCAGCTGGTTCATATGTTCTGAATGAAAACTATTTCTGGAAACATGTTGGTAGGCTAGTGCTTTTTTCCCTCTCTGCTTTTCTTTCAGTAACGAGTAATCAAATAAATTACTTTTTCTCCCTTTATAACGCTGTTAACGTTACAGACATTAAAATGCTGTGTGTTACTATAATTGATCTCACTGAAGCGATTTTCACCAGAGTAGGCGCTTTCTCTCTCTCTCTCTCACCCAGACAGGTAATGTTTTTCTTTGTGTGTGTGTGTGTGTGTGTGTGTGTGTGTGTGTGTGTGTGTGTGTGTGTGTGTGTGTGTGTATAAATGTTGGGGGTGGGACAACCACATAGTTGATAATGAGTGGCTTAATTTCCATCGTTAGCCAACAAAAGGCAGAGTTCATAGAAAAGCACATGCACAGTCAGTCCAAGCAGTGTAAACTACATATTGTCCCTTTAATGGTTCTGTAAAACATTTACAGACAAGGAGTTGTTCCACAAAAGCCATATGTTTATATGATCATTGCTGAACCATCTTTGCTGCCGATAAGAATGACTGACAGAAGATATGTAGTTCATGTATTCTAGTTTAAACTATTTTTTATGTGTTATAATGAAAATTGTTACATTACCGATTCCATTGGTTGCAGAGTCAAGGCTTCATTTATGGTCAAACACACGGGTTGAGTGTTGCGTGAAAAGCTGAGATCGACGACTTCAATGTAGTTCACCTCTATACCATACTGTTTTCTTGAGTGACCTGATAACACAACATTTGGTTTAAAACAAAGAATGTTGCTGCTCAGATGTATATATTCAATTATGTACACTATGTATTTACAAATGGTTTGTTCCTGCAGTACTACATCTATCGATTTGTTTAATATGTAAAAACTCTCTCTTTAAAAATTACTATCAGTAATTCAAACAGTAAATTGAAAAGTTATTTTATTAACTGAAATTTTAAAATAAGATTAGTTAAATTATGAGTATCACAAGTAAATAGATGCTGTCCATGAGACAGAATTTTAAATCATTTTGATTTTGTTTGCTGAATAATTATGCGATAATACTTACTGAAAACGTTCTGCTCGTGTTTTATTTTTACCGGTATTCGGTTCATGGAGGCGTGCTGACATCTTCTGTTTTTGTCGGTATTAAAAATAATACTACAATGGTTCGGATGGTCTGTTGTTTGTAGGACATAACTGAAATATTGAGCTTTTTTTGGAGATATCATCACTGGGCTTTTCGAGTGAATATAGCCTTCGACATCGTTTTTGGCTGATCGAAACGCAGTTGTGTAGTTGGAGCAGACATTTTATTTCTAGCATTGTCGCACGTGTATGCAGCGTTTTAAGTGATTTGTTTCAGGGGCGCCCGCAAAGGTGCCTGTTTGTATGCGAGTTTATAAAAGAAACTATTATTTTATTTTTGTCTTTATTTATATATTTGTTTAATTCTATCTTACTTTTTATGCCGCTGCGGTTGAATTAATCTTGAGATAGATCGTAATATTCGGCATTAGTTTCCATTTGCTTATAGAAAGATTTCATGACAAACATGTATAGTTAAAAGGGGAGGCAGCTGTGAATGATGTGTTTGGCCTAAATAAAACTAACAACACAAAATAAACTTTTAATTAAGTTAAATAAATTATTTCTCTTGAAAACATATTTCAAAAGGTCTTGCTAGCATTATTGACATAATACACTATTTTGAACAGCAGGTGTCCCCGGCGTGTTGTGTTTCGAACGTTTAAACTGAATGAAATTGCACTGCAATAGGTTAAATAGATTCGAAGCTGAGAAAAATTTCGTTTCTCCTTTAATTATTCAGTAGAGCAGAATAATGAGAGAGACTAATAGTTTGTAGAATTAAAGTTTTATTTACATTAAATGTGTGTGTCACAAGTAAAATAATCATGTACATATAAATACACACACATTCATGTAAGCAATATCTACATGCGTGTTAAATATATATATATATATATATATATATATATATATATATACATACATACATACATACATACATACATACATACATACATACATATATATATATATATATATATATATATATATATATATATATGTATATACATACATACATACATACATACATATATATATATATATATATATGTATGTATGTATGTATGTATGTATGTATGTATGTGTGTATGTAAGAGTGTCGTTGCAAAACGAGATAAATCCGGTTTTTTTATATATTTTTATAGACATGCAACAAAAAATTATTCAGGATTAATTGTTATGGAGAAATAAACTTAACATTGCATTTGTTTAATGAAACAACAATAACAAGAGATCACTCAAAGAAAGACAGGAAGTTTGTTGAAATGCTCCAAACAGGGTATAGTGTTTGTTTTATTGATTACACGTTACAATTATAGACAACTCTGTTGTTTGAATCGAACTATGAGCAACAACAGAAAAAGACTGCTGCAATGACTGTGATTGGCAGCAAATGTAAAAAAAAACTTTTTGAAAGCCATGTGTATTTTTGTTATCTACTGTGAGTGTAGATATAAACTCTATTAATGAAAAATATAAATGTTTAATATAATATGAAAAGATGTTTAAATGAAAAGGAAAAATAATGTTCAAGGCTTCCAATTTCTGAAAACATATTTGTCTTCTGTGGTTGTTCAGTCTACTCTTTTTGTTGTTTTTGGTGAATGTCACCCCTTCTTCAAATCTTACCCCGGAGGTACAGATGACTGCAAAGTTTAGGTCCAACCCTGATCAAACACAGCTCAGCAAGCTAATCAACGTTTTCATGATCACAAACAAAATCACAGGTGAGTAAGTTTGATTAGGGTTGGAGCTAAATTCTGCAGTGTTCATGATCTCCGAGGTAAGATTTAAAGAACCCTATGGTGTTGGGTCAGCTTCCCAGCTACTGCACTGTGGTTCGTTATCTGTTAGTGTCATTTCTGTCTCTGAGCTGCTTAATTGTGATTCCTTAGAACAAGGTGACATTTCTGTTACAATGTGTTTGTCATTGTAATGAACAAGCATGGTCTCACATTTCATAATGTGTATTTCTAGTGTATTTGTGTTAACACAATCATCAATGTGTTGTTTCTGCTGAAAGGCATGTAATGCAGAATTAGGCAGAGTTAGTTTGGTGCTCATTTTGTTGTGTTCAATTTTTAGAGTTCCACTGACAATTCTGAGGAAAGAATTTGCTTTCTGCAGTAGTTTACATTGTTCACATCGTACATAATCAAGATTGTCTTCAGCAGGGTTGAAACGACCATTGCAGTTACCACATTGCCACTGTTGTTTAAGGCAGACCCCAGTGATTTCCCCTTTAATGCTGAACAGCTGTTCGTCTTGTTCTTGGTGTGGTTTCACAAGCATTTCCTTGGGTAGGTGCATATGTGGTATGGCATTTATAGAAGTTTCTCGAGTGCATGTTAGGTATAGGCCATTTCTGTCTCTCACTCCCAGGTTGGTGAAGGAATAAGATCGTCCTTGGTTAACAAGGGGTATTTGTTGTTCCCAAAGTGCCAGCTTAATCTGACCTGTAGAATCTGCTGATGTTATCTTCCGTAGCTCAACATCATTGTTGTTCACCTTCACTATCTCTGAGCTTGGATTTTCTATTATTCTCACTCTGATTTCACCAACCTTGTTGAAGAAATAAAAACAGAATTACCAAGTTACATAAATGTATAGCAAAGTTCAAGTTTAGCCTTTGGTGTAACAAAACTTCAGAAAACAAATATCATGTAACAAGTAATTATATAGTGATAGAAAGATCATTTTATTTATATAAAAATATTAAGGAAAAACTTCAAGTAAAATAGAAATGCCAGTACCAAAGGAAATGTTCAAAAAATTTACACTAATTTAGAGTATTTGGTTTGATGCAATGGTGTTTTTGATCATGATCTTATTGTATCTCTTCAGTGTATTGAGTTACATTCATATGTACATGAATGCTGATACGAGAATATTTTATTTATATTGTGTTATAAAATATAAAATGTTACCATTTCCATTGGTTGCAGAGCCAAAGCTTCTTTTATGGTCAAACACACAGTTTGAGTCTTGTGTGAAAAGCTGAGATCCACGACTTCAATGTAGCTTTGGTAGTTCACTTTTATATCATACTCTTTTCCTGAGCGACCTGATAACACAAAGTTTTTATAGAAAATTACTCAAACAATTTATTGAAAACGTTGTAAAATGTTGTATGTTAAGTAATATATGATGTTAGTTAACAATAACCGTTGTTAATTAATTAAATAACAATGGAAATGATGCAATGTTCTTTGTGCTGCGTAGATATTATAATATGGTAAAACAACTTGATTAAAAAACTTTAAATAGAAAAGTAATTTTGAAATATTAAAATAAGCTTAAAAATATGTTAGATTGTGAGCATTTCAAGTACATAAATGCTGCCAATGAGTTGGTAAAAATTTTAAAAACATTTTTTGTTTTATCTTGTTTTCTAAATAATTATGCGATCATACTTACTAAGAACTTTCTGCACGTGTTTTATTTTTACCGGTGTTCGGTTTGTGGAGGCCTGCTGAAATCTGCTGTGTTTGTCGGTAGCGAAAATAACACTACGATGGTACTGATCTTCTCCTGTTTGTAGGATACAATTGAAATATTTCGCATTTTTTTGAGATATTTTCACTGGGCTTACTGAGTGAATATAGCCTTCGACGTCGTTTGACTGATCGAAACGCGGTTGTTTAGATGGAGTTGCCATTTTGTTTGTACTAAGTAACTACGCAGTTACGAACATATATATGTAACGATGGGGACTTTTTTGGGAGGTGACCGCAAATAAGCCTGTTTGCATGTTAAAAACTAGTAGGCTACTTTACTTTTTTGTCTAAATTGATATTTTAATCCATTTAACTTTTGTGCTAGTGTGGTTGTGATCTTGAGATGTATCATATGAGATTTCGTTTCCAAGCCTTAATAGAGCATGAATTAAATGGAAAAAACAAACCAAAAGCAAAAAATAGCCCATTTGCTTATTGCACTAAACTTGAAAAACAAAATAAATAAAATCTCGTATATTTAATCGTGCCTTGTTCGGGAAAAAGCAGAGATACTTTATTTGGTGATATCCCTGATAGGACACATACATCTAGGAGACGTTTATTTGATGTCTATGTTTACATCTGCAAGACGTATTATTTAGATTGTTTGCTCATCTACAATACGTTTCCTAAAAGATGTCATATAGACATATTGAAGACGTCTGCAAGACGTTTTTTATTTAGAATGTATGCAAAGCAGCTCCTTCTAAAAGCTTTATCAGATGTTTTTACACGGGGCCAGATTCACGAAAAGATTATTAAGACAAAAAAATAAGAAAGTTATTAAATTATTAAGAAAATTATTAAGTTAGTAAGAATGTTCCTAAGTGCAATTCTTGAACATTTCTTAAGTTGTTCTCAATTTTTCCTTAAGAATATCTTAAATGTGTGTCTTAAGAATAAAATGACAAGCTTTGAAATGAATTATGATACTCTGCTAATGAGGTAACAATACACTTATATCTATTAATCTTTTGACTACCTTGCGATCATTAACCTGATACAAATGAGTGATGCATTAAGACTATAGAGGATGTTATCCGGTGCGGTGAGTAAATATCATTCTCTAATGTCCCAATCGGTACGTTATGCGGGTAAGCGCTCCCGCGGTCACGCGTCAAGAGTCAGACGCGGAGGGTGAAGCGTGGCCGCGGTTTCCATATACTCGACTCGCATGACGGAGCGATTACCGTTTCGCCTCCCGCTTAGGCCGCGGTATACTTTTTTTCCGCGTCCGCGTCCGGCTCGCGCGCGCACGCGTCCGCGCAGCTTTTCGAGTATATTCCCCGCGGCTACACGCGGATGGCCGCGTTCGACACTATACGCAATACAAATGATTTCTTATTCAAATTATTAGTCTAACAGGCTGTCAGGGCAGCACTGATTTGGCGACATTTACAGTACATTAAAACATTAGGATAGGTGAAGAAAAGTAACTGATCCACCATTGCAAACACAGTTTAGAACAAACAACAAGACAACAAAGAACAGGAATCAAACAAACATGCTCCAGAGCTTTCTGTTCTTTGAAGAAGTAAAAGTTAAAGAAGAAAAACCATAGTGTGTGTGCAAATGCTGTCTGTTTCCTTTGTATAATTGTTTATAGTGGAATGAACTGTATAAATATTTTCTCGCGCATGCGCTGTTGTACGCGGACTGTACGCGCACTGTCCGCGCGGTCTCAAACTTTGGGCTGCACGCGGACGGTCCGCGCGGCCGGCCGCGGACCCTCTCGATGACGAAAATGACGTCATGCGGACGGCGCGCATACGCGGACGTCCCTAGTATACTTTCGGCTATACTTTAGAGCGACTTTCAGCTGTTAAGTAATCTCACGTGTATTACGGAGGAAGTTAAATATTTGCTAATATTATTACTAATACTTATTTGTATTTCATGACATAGGATATTACTGAGTAAGGCATTAAACTTTATTATATGAGTGTGAAATTCCTCTTTAAACTAATGTAAAGTAAATAGATTAAATTGCCATTTCAGACTACACAATACAACTTGTCAAATTTAAAACAATCAAATTAACTTATAAAACATTTAAGACTTAAATTTAAGATTTAAGACTACAGTAAGGTTGTCCTAACTTTAAGATGTTATTTAAGACAGTTTATTTTTCAAGAATTGGAATTCTTAAGTTTTTTCTTAAGAACATACTTAAGGAAAGAAATAAGAACTTTCTTAAGAAGCTTTTTTGAGAATACAAAATATTCTTAACTTTTTTCTTAAGATTGAATTTAAGATAAAAATGGCAGTTAAGAAGATTTTTCTTCTTAAGAATGTTTTGTGAATCCGTACCTCCAGATCTACCAGACGTCTGTTGTGCCTGTACCCAGTCAGTTGTGCTCAGTCAGTTACAGTTTACATTTGACAGGGTGTCGCTAGAATGTAAGGTTACACTTTAATATATTCATTAAAAACTGTCTCTCTGGTAACTCTGTCATTCTTTATATCTGCATTTTTAAGCTTGCAGGCTTTTCTAACGGGTCTATGGTTGAACTAGCGCCTGCCACCGAAATCTATTTGTAGACAGAGCGCTGTGATACGAATGTGAAGTGCTTGTAAACGTTGCATGCAATAAAATTCATCAGCATTAGTATATGCTGTTTTATGTCATGCTCATTCAATGGGACATGCGACTTTTCTTATTTTAAGCTAAAGTAAGCTAGCCTAGAAATCTAGACGCACCCTAGCGGCCGCAAAATAGATGTAGGTCTGGCTAACCAGGCTAAAAGTAAGCGGATTTTGCACAAAACTTGTAAATCAAAGTGCTATCTTTTAAACTATTACTTGGTTGTATAGTCAACATTCGTAATTTTTATGAAATTTTCGAATCATGTTTAAATCATGTGCTTGAATGCAATTAATTATATTACAAACTCTGACGGGTATCAGTATCTGTGCATATGACTTGCTTTACTTTAAATACATAAAATAAAAGCATAATATTGTAATGATTTGGTTCTTTGTAAATAAAAATTATAATAAGTTGTTTTGTTCAATAGGAAATTTTCATCTAATTTAATACCATAAAACAGAAGGTGTGGAAATACATTAATGTTTATTTACACAGACTGTTTAATGCTGCTTAATTGTACCATTAATGACATTTAAAATTAAGCTTCTGCCAATATGTCCGTATTTTGAAAATTTTAATGCACACAGTGTCCTATTAAGCATATTTACTTGCAAGGCGACAATGTCTATAGGCTATATGTTTTATTTCTAAATTAAGAACAGTATGGTCATAAACCTCACAAAAGTTATTATAAAAGGAATATTTCATTATTGTTTCGTGTAAAATAAAGTGTATTGATTTATGAAATAGTAAGTAATTTGTAAATCGGTTTGAATAAAATTGTTTGCGAAATATTTGTAAATTATGTAATGTAATGATGCATCTAACCAGGAAACATTAAAATATTGGAATTCTTATGAATTGAGCAGGGCCCGGTTCCCCGATAACGTTCACTCTTAGCGCGCTAAGAAGACTCAAAAAGATATATCTTAGCAAAGTTGTTTGTGTTCCTAAGTGTGTTCCCCGAAGTGTCTCTTAGGAAGCTTCTTAACACGCTGCCTCTAAGTACGACGTTACAATGTCGCTGTCCCGAGTGAAAGTGCTGAATTATTTGCGATCGATCATTCAGGGATCGATTTTCCACTTCACGCGAAGGTGCATTACGGCATTAAGAAAGACAACACGTTCTATACAAATGGAACATTACTCAAATTATTCCAGTAACATTTATTTTAACATAGTTTAGTTATCCGTAAAATATAGACTATTAATTAAATGATCAAATTGTCAGTAATACGGGTAGACGAACCGGGTATTCCTCGCTATTTATCCACCCTCCTTATCCCGTTGTGCCACTTGTGCCGCTTATTGATGTGGGTTTTGACTTTAAAAAAAATATGTAATACACTTTTATACAAATGTTAAGGTACTTAACAATCAGAATTGATTGGCAAGCAGCTGCAGTTTTTCTGTTTAATGCAGTATTGCTTACCATTAATGTTTTCAATAAAAAGCAACCTAGTTAGATAGAGAATATGGTCTGAGAAGATCTAGCAACTCCATAATGAGTTGTCTTGGAAGGCGATTTATTTTATTTAGCCACGTCAGGCAAAATGTCAAAAGGTTTAAGGGTTGACGAATAAAAAAATTGGCATGGACTAATCAGTTACGCGGCCGGTGTTGTGTGGAAGTCTGTTCCCCTTTGTTTCCCTTTAGTGTTTTTATAGCATTTTTATCACATTATACGTTTATTCTTTATATACATTGAAAGTTTTAATGGCTGAGATGTATATGTTTATGTAATGTATCTTGACTGTTCTTGATTGTAAGTCAATTATTTTTACAGTATGAATCATATTATATGTATAATATATATTTATTATGTTTGGAAACATAACAGTTTTAAAACCAAGAGTAGAGAAAAAAAAGAAAAGAAAAAGGCAGGCTATATGTTAAAAGACATAAAACTGTCAAATATGAAATATTTAATAAATTGTATAATAGAATACATGATATTATTGCTTTTTAGTATAACCAATTGAAATCTATAATCTTTCTAAATAAATTATAAATGTAACGTGATGAAAACGCTATAAACATAGAGGGAACAGACTTCAATGAGGAACAAACACCGGCGCCGTCTTTGATTCATTAGTTCTGATACCAAATAAAGTCAACTGCATAAATAGTCCTGTATCCATTGCAAACATATTTTATTATAAGTCTTAAAAATGTCCATAACATAAAATCATTGTCAGCATACCATAGTTTGACTTGTACTGCGCTGCACTGATTTCTAAAGACTGCGGTGATAGCGTTTTGCGCTCAAACCACGCTAAGAGAGAGCTTACGAATGGTCCAGACCAACCTTACGAAAGTGTGACTTACAGAAGATATACTTAGCGTACGAACGTTTTGGGAACCGTGCCATAGAGTTAAGAGAGAGGTTAAGGAATAGGTTAAGAACTACTTAGCGATAAGAACGTTTTGGGGAACCGGGCCCTGATTTATTATCAGATTTTATTATTATTGTAAAGGTTAAATTAAATGTTAAGAGAAATTTGAAATATTATTTAAGTATTATTCGCAGAAAGCGAATGTGACTAAATAATTGGATAAAGGCGAAATTAACAGCAATGAAAATGAGATGTAAAAGCGTTGTTTGCCTTTAAACTCAGTTATAAAGTGTTAAAGTAGGCTAATTTAATAAATCAGAATAACACCCAAATAAAAGCCCCTGATCAAGCCGTTTGTCGTCGTCTATAAATTAACCCGATATGCCAGCCGCTTAAAAGACATCTGAAAGAAAATGATCGTAGCCTATTTGCTACCGACTGGTGAAATGTGTTGTGTTGGTTTAGGGTTTTTTTTTGCGAAGCTTCTCAAAACAAACACAGAGTCTTCTGTTATTGTTTCATTAACTTTAACGACAGATAATTCAACAAGTAGGCGAACTCTTTGCTTATTAGAACGAATGCAACAGCATAAGCAGTTTTGACAAAATTTAATGTGAAGTCCGTGAGGTTAAAATACGCAATATGAATGTACTAATTTAGGCTCTGTGCTTCAAATATTTAAATGCAGGTAAACAGAATGTTCGTAAAATCGATCTTCTAAGGTTAAGCGCACATGTTTTATGTTTTGTTTTAAAGATAATATTTTTATTATTATTGCTTTGTAATATTGGTGATATTGGTTGATGTAATTTTACATTAGTTCATGTATATTTATATGGCTGTTTTGTAAACACACAGATAAAGGCATTCATTTTCATTTAATACGAGCTTTCTGTTTTGATGAAAATGTATCATAAAATAATAACATTTGATATATGGCTTATATGTTAAGTTTTTTAATAAAAGCGATGTGCCTGGGATTTAATAGCCTCATGTTTTGTGTTTGTTTATGATATGTTTTTCCTGATAGCACACATACATCTCGAAGACGTCTATTTGATGTCTGCATTTACATCTGCAAGACGTATTATTTAGATTGTTGCTCATCTGAAATGCGTTTTTGAGACCTTTCTAATTTCTAAAAGATGTCATATAGATTTAGAATGTATGTGAAGTTGCTCTTTCTAAGACCTTTATAAGATGCTTTTACACAGCAGATGTATTCCAGATCTTAACCAGATATTTTACAGACGTGCGTGTGCTTTCTGTGTTATTACAGTATACGCACATTCTGTTTAGTGAAGTTCGTATTTGTTTTGTGATTTAAATTTTTTAAAATGTGTTAAAAATTAGGTTTGATTTTAGTGATTGTTTATATTAACAATGTACAGCGTTACACCCAAGTAAATAGGCTAAGAACCGGACAATAAATATTAAAATATAAGTTATGACTTTTAGCTGCTGCATGTTGCCAATAGGAATGAGATAACTCGGTTATATTGTATAGCTAAAGTAAATAGTTTGTGTTTTACATGAACGGATATGTGGTTTTATTTGTTTTAGTAATAGGCTATTCATTAAGAATATATGAGTGTGTTTCTTCAGAACTTTACGAGAACTTTTTTCAGTTATATACTTGATTATAGATCTTTAAGATGTACTTTTTCGTGTATGTTCATCTGCAAAATCTGAGACGTTTCCTGACACAAGTCATATAGACATATATGTTCAACGGGGCATTTAAAGGTTAATGACATAAAGATTTGCCTGTCTGGTTGTGGCCTGCTAAACGGAATAATTTAAAATGTGTGATTTCAAGCACTTATCTGAAAATGCTAAAATAAATTTATGAGCACGAGAGCGCATGACGCTAAATTATGGGAATCTCTGGTCAGTGCTTTGTTTGCTTTCATTCATTTCAGTGTAAAATTATAAATTCAGTTATGGTTAGTAGTAGCCTACAATCTATAATATGAACCAGAATCAGTTTCCAGAAAATTCAATTGAAATTTGCAACTACTGTTAGATATGTCTTTAGTTATTGTAATGGCTAATAGTTGTTCTATAAACTGTTAATTTTCTCTGTATTTTTCATAGACATTTTTAAAGTTTAATGCTGTTGTATCATAACTGCATATAGGCCATTTTATAATAAACTATAGGAAACTTAGGTTATTTAGTGAATGTGTGTTTGATTTGAATTAAATCAGTTCTGTTTCACTGTAACTGTAGTATACTCTAAGGTATATAAATAAAAATTGTCAATATTTTAGTATTTATTATAGTAAACTGTACTAAATGTTATGAATAAAACTATTATTTAGTTGATAAAAAGTGTCCTGTCAAAAGTGACAAAAGATATGGCGTGATGAAATAAAAACAAAGTATGTTAACTTTTGTGAATATGGTTGATATGGAGATTAACATGTGTATATTTTTCATTAAGCATTAACTCCATTTGGAAGTTTTACGGAAAAATTAGAAAATTTATTGTTATAAATGTACACAAAAGAGTAGAGCATATTTTACAAAACTGTGATGCATATGAAAGGGAATTCAAATTTAATTGGATAATTGTAAAGTAATAATGTGACTGCATGTTCAGCGAGGCGGTACTAAAACAAAAATACTTGATGTTTTATTGTTCTTTTTATTTGTGTTTACCTTGTGTTGTGTATAATTTCATATTTTAGCTCCAATGCAGTAGGTGGCGGTATCTCTACATGAAATCGACCGATCATTCACTTCCTTTTGATCTATCTCATGGTAAGTAGCATCGTGTTGTTGTGTTTTCCATAATCTTAGTAAATTGTTTACAAATATTGGTCATCTATACAAACTTTAACACTAGTTTATTTGCTAATATGTTATTTGATATGGTTTAAGCGCCATTTTCGGGAAAGACATATATTTAAAGCGGTTATTTTTAATATTTGGGTCATCCGTATGAAGGCCAAGCTAATACGCTATGCCGGTATGTTTTATGTAAGACCATAATGATCAAATCCATTAAATCCAATAAGTAATATGAGAACAGCTGTTTTTGTCAAATATTTGTCTCTTTGTTTTTGTCAATGTTTGTAACGTTATGTGTATATGTGATTTAAAAAAAGTGAGTGAGTAATTTCTGCCTGTCACGATTATGAAAATTGACTGACGGTTAATTGTCTAAAAAAAAATTTGAGAACTTTGACAATTATGACGATTAATTGTCTGTTTTACTGCTTTGACATGTAATTCTCAGAATTCTTTGTTTGTTCATGAAATAATTTTCACACAGCAGAAGTTTTTTCCATTGTATAATGGTGGCATCAGATACTGGCTCATTTGTATATGCGCTGCAGCTCCCCCTTGTGGTTTTGTAAGAGATGTTAATCATTGAAATGATCTATAACCACTGTGATGATGTCAAACAATCGCGATTAGACTATTATTTAATCATTGTGACAACCTTTAATAGCCACCGGCTGATTCTAAGGAGGATATCAGTTTGATATTATGTTTAGGTAGATTTCATTGTTTATATATTTAATTTAATATAGTTATAAAATATATAGCAAATGGTTTGTATATGCTTTATTTGTTTCAAAGTCTTCTGCTTGTTAGGGTCATCTAATGTAAACTTACTGTACTTTAGTGAAGAAAACTGGTCAAGCAGTTTCACTTGCCAGTGTATTAAAGCTTTATATCAGCGTGGCTGTAATTAGGTTAGAGGACTAATATGTGTTGGTATAGCTGTTATAGTCTGTGCTATTAGTTAAAGGCAGTAAGTACAATATCAGGGTGCCAAATGGGGTTAAAATCATTTAAAATGACTGAAATAGCCAACACAATATTTAAGAGAAGTGTTGGGCGATAACCAACAGCTAATAAGATTTGTTTTTGTTTATTTAAGTAGCAATGTGCCACAAGTCACTTCAAGCGTTTTAAACAAACAATTGCATTGTTGCTTATTCAAAAGTAAAATAAGTTAATTTAAGCAACTCATACAACAATTGCAGCTATTTCAGGCTTGAAAGTAAAATGTGCACATTGTGAAAATGTCTTTACTGTCACATCCCTTGTTCTGATTTAAATGTGATCTGTGAGCAAAAAAAGTAATTTGAGTACATTTTCTGAAATGAAGATTTATAAATCATCAGAAAGAAGCTAAACTAATAAGCTTTACATTGACATATGACTTGTTAAGATGAGACACTATTTGGCCAAGCTACAACTTTTTGTTATTATTAATGTTATTGCTACAAACATACTTTTTCCAACTTAAGCAGTTTTTTGTTTTTTTTTTGGTCCAGGGTCACATATCTGAATTAGTTATATTTATAAGATGTTTTCATAGAGGTTATAAACATTGTGTTAGGCATTACTAAATTCAATTATGCTTCTGTGTGTGTATAATTTTAGATGCCTCGCGGAAAAGGTTTTCGCCGGTCTCAGGCTGCTAAGAAGCGGATTGCTGAACGCAACATGCCTTATGAGGTTAAACTTCCTCTTGAAAAAAAGTTTGTAAGTGATGGGGTTATACCTCCCCTGCATGAAAAGGTGCAAGCTGGGGTTATACCTCCCCTTAATCAAAAGGTGCAAGCTGATTTCCAAAAACTATCCCAAAACACATTGGCTAAACATGTTGGCAAATACTTTGGCAAAATGTCTGAATTTCCTGATCAGAAAACTAAGTCATCTGTACATGTTATTAACTCTGCTGTTGATCCACAGACATTTATAGCAGGCTCTTTCCATCAAGGTGATGAGCGATTTGGCTATAACAGAAGCAGACAGTGTGGAGTAAACAGTGTCACAGCATTCCTAATGAGCAAACTAAAAAATGTGCTGACATGGACCACAAATGACATTGATGATGTGTTGATTAAAGGAAATTACCTATATACATGTATGCTCTTACAGGGAAAAATCAGTGATTTAACAGGCCGTGGATATGTTTCTGTTGCAGAATTGCCAAGAATGCACACAATCTGTAGTACAAGGTTCATAATAAACTACAGTGAGTCATACAGTGGTCGTATTGGTGTATCTGTATATGACGAAGAGGTAAAGAATATCTGTATGCCGATAGACGAAGCCCTCCAAATGACGTTACTACAGTCTGATGCTTGTTTGCTAAACATTAAAGATAACATATGTTGTGTCATAAAACAGGGTTCCAGGTTTGCAGTAGTTGATCCTCATGCAAGAAATTGCCATGGCATTTGTGAATATGGTATTGGTACAAGCATGGTGACATATTATGATGATATGCATATGTTGTATGATCATGTTGTTAACCTTGCTAAGTCACTGAATGCTGAGGGAGAACCATTTGAGGTAACTGGGGTTAATGCAACAGTGATAGAGGATAAAGCTGCAAAATCAACTTTGAAGACTGGTAAAGCATGCAGTTCCACACAACAGTCACATGAGGGCAGACATGAACAGAGCAAGTTGGTTGGTGAACATGATGAAGAAATGTTACATGTAATGAAGTCTGATCAAAAGGGTCTTGTTTTGTGTGAGCTTGAGAATAAAGCTAAGTGTGAGTCGACACTAAAACAATTAAATGAGAATTTGCTAATGGATGACGTTCTTATTGGAGACACACTAAATAAAGAGTTTACTTTTCAACCTTTGACATCAGTAGATAAGGATGCATTGTGTACACGTTTACAACGGACTAATGATGACAATTGTGTACAAGGCAAAACTATGTGCCCTTTAAGAGTACCATGTAAAACGAAGAGCATCAGAATCATGGATGGACTATCCCAAAGCACATTGGCTAAACATGTTGGCAAATACTTTGGCAAAATGTCTGAATTTCCTGATCAGAAAACTAAGTCATCTGTACATGTTATTAACTCTGCTGTTGATCCACAGACATTTATAGCAGGGTCTTTCCATCAAGGTGATGAGCAATTTGGCTACAACAGAAACAGACAGTGTGGAGTAAACAGTGTCACAGCAGTCCTAATGAGCAAGATAAAAAATGTGCTGACATGGACCACAAATGACATGAATGATGTGTTGATTAAAGGAAATGACCTATATACACATATGCGCTTACATGGAAAAATCAGTGATTTAACAGGCCGTGGATATGTTTCTGTTGCAGAATTGCCAAGAATGCACACAATCTCTAGTACAAGGTTCATAATAAAGTACAGTGAGTCATACAGTGGTCGTATTGGTGTATCTGTATATGATGAAGAGGTAAAGAATATCTGTATGCCGATAGACGAAGCCCTCCAAATGACGTTACTACAGTCTGATGCTTGTTTGCTAAACATTAAAGATAACATATGTTGTGTCATAAAACAGGGTTCCAGGTTTGCAGTAGTTGATCCTCATGCAAGAAATTGCCATGGCATTTGTGAATATGGTATTGGTACAAGCATGGTGACATATTATGATGATATGCATATGTTGTATGATCATGTTGTTAACCTTGCTAAGTCACTGAATGCTGAGGGAGAACCATTTGAGGTAACTGGGGTTAATGCAACAGTGATAGAGGATAAAGCTGCAAAATCAGATTTGAAGACTGGTAAAGCATGCAGTTCCACACAACAGTCACATGAGGGCAGACATGAACAGAGCAAGTTGGTTGGTGAACATGATGAAGAAATGTTACATGTAATGAAGTCTGATCAAAAGGGTTTTGTTTTGTGTGAGCTTGAGAATAAAGCTAAGTGTGAGTCGAAACTAAAACAATTAAATGAGAATTTGCCAATGGATGACGTTCTTATTGGAGACACTTTAAATAAAGAGTTTACTTTTCAACCTTTGACATCAGTAGATAAGGATGCGTTGTGTACACGTTTACAACTGACTAATGATGACAATTGTGTACAAGGCAAAACTATGTGCCCTTTAAGAGTACCATGTAAAACAAAGAGCATCAGAATGGATGGTAATTGTTTCTTCAGAGGAATAGCACACGCAGTATGTGGCAATGAAGAGAAACACCTGAAAATAAGACGTGCAGTTGTGAAGCATCTTGAAACTAACAGTTCTAAGTTTGTGAGATATTTAAGAGAAGAGTACAGATCAGTGAAAGATTACTTGACACAATGTAAAATGTATTACTCTGGATCGTGGGCAAAAGAAATAGACATTTTTTGTACAGCTGATTTGTTGAAAATAAATATTTTCACTTTCAATAATGGCAGATGGAATGTGCATGCACCTACGGATCAGTTATTTACAGATGATGCAATATATCTGAACCACTCCAACAGTAACCACTATGAAGTTGTTACATGTGTTCAAAACCAGTACAGTGATTGTGTAAAAGAATGTAAAGCTGCAGAGGATGATAAAAGCATTAAACAATGCTTACGAAAAAGAAAGTCAAATGAACCAATTGAACACCTCAAAACTAAAAGGGAACGCGAGAGATACAACTGTGATAACGATTTCAAACAGAGAAAATTACAGAGACAAAAATCCAAATATTCTGAAAACAGTATGTATAAAGAACAAAAACTTAAAAACATAAGACATAAATACAAGAGTGATATAAATGTACAACAATCAAAGTGTGAAAAAGCAAAGATGAAGTATTCCACAAATGTTCATTTTAAAAAACGTGTTCAGCAATATTCCAAGACCAAATATAAAACTGATGTAGACTTTAAAGCAAGAATCTGTGAGTATTCCAAACAAAATTATCACAACAAGCCTACTTTTAAGGCTAGATTGTGTGAGTATTCAAAGAATAAGTACCACAACAACCCTAATTTTAAAGCTAGTTGGTGTCAGTATTTAAAGAATAAGTATCAAAACAATCCTGCTTTTAAAGCTAGATTGTGTCAGTATTCAAAGAATAAGTACCACAACAACCCTAATTTTAAAGCTAGTTTGTGTCAGTATTTAAAGAATAAGTATCAAAACAATCCTGCTTTTAAAGCTAGATTGTGTCAGTATTCAAAGAATAAGTACCACAACAACCCTAATTTCAAAGCTAGTTTGTGTCAGTATTTAAAGAATAAGTATCAAAACAATCCTGCTTTTAAAGATAGATTGTGTCAGTATTCAAAGAATAAGTACCACAACAACCCTAATTTTAAAGCTAGTTTGTGTCAGTATTTAAAGAATAAGTATCACAAAAATCCCATCTTTAAAGCAAAAATTTGTCAAGACTCTAAAACAAAGTATCAAAATGATGAAAACTTTCGCACAAGTAAAATACAGAAAGGATGTCAAATGTACGCAAAACAGAAGGAAAGACAAAATTACATTGATTTCACTATTAATCTATTTCGTCAAGAAGTCAATAGAGGCCCAGATTGTGTTTGTTGTGTATGCCAACGTTTATTGTTCAGAAAACAAGTTATTGAATGTAAATGTGATTGCTATAAACAAAAAGGACGGCACATAGCTGCTTTAAGTGAAAGATGCATCACACTGAAGTATTTACATGTATGTGACAATAAATGTGAGCACAGCTGTAATTTAACTGGTAATTCAGCCTGTAATTTGTGGATATGTTATACATGCCATCGGAAAATCCTTAGAGGAAAACTACCTGAAGAGAGTGTTGCCAACAATATGCATTTGGTGGAAATTCCAGAAGAATTAAAATGTCTAAATTCATTGGAACAACATCTAATAGCACTTAATATTCCTTTCTTACGTCTTCTTTGTCTCCCTCGGGGTCAACAGCGAGGTGTTCATGGGCCAGTTGTCTGCATTCCAGTAAATACTACAAAGATTACCAACATCCTCCCAAGAAATGAATGTGATGACCATATGATAAAGATTAAACTGAAAAGAAAATTGACTTACAAAGGCCATTATGAATATAAATATGTCCACACTGATTATGTGAGAAATGCTTTATGTTATTTAGTAAAAAACAATAAATGGTATAATGATGTGGAGTTCAATGAGCAGTGGGTCAACTCATTGAGTGAACCAGATGATATACAGATTAATGCTAATGATGAAATGAATGACAATAATGTACCTGATGAAACTGGTGATGAGAAGGAAGTTGATGAACCACAGGAAGACCTAACATATATCAAGGAGCAAAGTGGGCTTTTGTCAGACACATCATTGCAGCCTGTTGATATAGGTTCAGAAGTAATTGATCAACATTTTCATGATGTACTAAATGTAGCACCAGCTGAAGGCAACAGTCCTGTTAGGTTGTTATCAGATGAAACAAATGAAGCAAAATGCTTTCCTGTTCTGTATCCTACTGGTGGCCCCACCTTTCATGATAACAGACCGGAAAAAATCACATTGTCACGATACCTCAATGCACGAATATTAAATGCAGATGGACGTTTTGCACAGAACACAGACTTCATTTTTTACGCACAGTATATATCAGAAGTTTATCAGATTGTATGTAATGTTTCAATTGCATTACGCAAAGGTTGTCAGAAAGATGGTTTATCAAAGGTAACACCAGATATGCTGACAAATTCTGATAACTTGCAAAAAATACTAAAGTATGATGAAGGATATAAGTTTTTGAGACCAGTTAGAGGGACGCCTCCCTATTGGATGTCTACACAGAAAGATCTCTTTGCTTTGATTAGACAACTTGGTATACCAACTTTCTTTGCATCTTTTAGTTCTGCTGATCTGAGATGGCCTGAAATGTTAAACACCATTATTAAACAAGAGGGCAAAAATACAAGGGTAGAAGAACTTGACTGGACTGACAAATGTGGATTTTTGAGACGAAATCCTGTCACTGCAGCAAGGATGTTTGACCACAGATGGCATTGTTTTCTTAAACATGTGATTATGTCTCCAGCTGAACCTATTGGTAAAATAAAAGATTATTTTTATCGTGTTGAATTCCAACAGCGTGGTTCTCCTCATGTTCACTGTCTGTTTTGGGTAGAAAATGCTCCAAAGCTTAATGATGACAATGAAGATAATGATCCTGTGGTTGCTGATTTCATTGACACATATATCACCTGTGAGACACCATCAGAACAAGACATTGAACTCTTTGAAACTGTAAACAGTGTGCAGAAGCACAGTACAAGACATTCAAAAACATGTCGCAAGAAAAATACAGTATGTCGTTTTAATTTTCCAAGACCTCCATCTAGCCGTACCTTTATTACAAGAGCATATAATGCAGATGAGTCCAAAGGGAATGATGAAGATGAAACAGCAAGTGCAATTTTAAAGAAAGTTAAAACTGCATTAAACTCTGATGTGAATTTTGATACAGTTGATGCTTTTTTTTCATTTGTGGGTATTGATCAGGCTGTGTTTGAGAAAGCATACAACAAATGTTCTAAAAAGAAAAGCATCATCCTGAAAAGAAATCCAAAAGATATTTGGGTAAACCAGTATAACAGGCATTTACTGTGTGCTTGGCAAGGGAATATGGATATTCAGTATGTCACAGATGCTTTTTCTGTTGTGGTTTATATAATAAGTTACATCACAAAAGCTGAGCAAGAAATGGGATTGTTACTTCAACGTGCACAAAATGAAGCTATGAATGGAAATATTGAAGCTAAAACATCATTAAAACAATTGGGAAGTTTGTATTTGCACAATAGGGATCTTTCCGCCCAAGAAGCGGTGTACAGACTGACAGGCATGCATTTAAAGGAATGTTCACGTAAAGTACAGTTTATTCCAATAGGACCAAATCCTGTAAAGATGAGTTTGCCTTTGCATGTGCTTCAAAAGAAAGTGGTTAAAGACCAGTCTGATGATGAAAGCAGTTTTTGGATGACAAGTGTTGTTGACAGGTACAAGAACAGACCACAGAAAGAACCACTGATAAATCTTTGTCTTGCCAGTTTTTGTTCAGAATACAGAGTTTTGACAAAGTCAGAGGTGTCTTCACAAAAGAAATCTGTAGAAAATCAAGTCATCAAACTCAAGAATGATTGTGGCTATGTGAAAAGAAGGACACGAACTGAACCTGCAGTTGTGAGATATCCAAGATTTTCAACCACAAAAGATCCAGAAAAATATTATCATTCATTATTGCAGCTTTTTCTACCACATTATGATGAATGTCAGCTGAAACCTAGAAAGTATGAGACATATGAGGACTTCTACAGCAGTGGTCTCATAAAAATTAGTTGTACATTGCAAAAAGTAAAATCAATTGTTGATTGCAACAGAGAATTGTTTGAAAAAGAAAGTGACAAAATAGAAAAAGCTAAACAGCTTTTGGACCAGGATATAGATTTAGAGGATGCTTGGGCTGGAATATGTCCTGAAACCGAAAGTCATCGTGATGAATGTATTGAAATCATTAAGAATAAAGTATTACCTGACGAAGATGACACTCAAGAAGTGATTCCAGATCTTACAGGAAACCCTCAAACTAAATGTACTGTAGAAACAATCCGTACCACAATGCCTAGAGATGAAGCGTTACATTTACTGCGGTCATTAAATGATGAACAATCTGAGATATTCTATAAAATCCGGAAGTGGTGTCTACAGAAAGTGCTTGGACAAAATCCCGAACCTTTAAGATTGTTTATTACTGGTGGAGCAGGAACAGGAAAAAGTCATTTAATTAAGGCAATACACTATGAATCTTGTAGATTGTTATCTCAGCTGTCTGAAAATCCTGATGATCTTACTGTGCTTTTAACAGCTTCGACAGGAGTAGCAGCCTTTAATGTTGGTGCTTCAACTATTCATAATACATTTTCAATTGGTGCAAATGTTAGATTGCCATATCAGCCACTCAGTGATGAAAAAATAAATTCTTTACGTGCCAAAATTGGTAATCTACACATTTTGATTATTGATGAAGTCTCTATGGTTGACCATCGTCTGTTCTCATACATTCATGGAAGGCTGCGACAAATAAAACAAACTGGTGATTACTCTCTATTTGGAAATGTCAGCATTGTTGCTGTAGGTGATTTCTATCAGTTACCACCTGTGAAGGGAACTGCTCTTTATTCTGACACAAAAGGAGTAAACCTATGGGAAAACAACTTTGAACTTGTTCAATTAACTAAAGTTGTTAGACAACAAGATACAATTTTTGCAGAGATGTTAAATCGTCTGAGAGTACGTAAAAAAGAACAATGTCTTACATCTACTGATACTGATATGTTGAAAAAATGTGAAACAGGGGAGAAATGTAATGATCTTCACATATTTGCTACAAATGCTGAGGTTGATAAATACAACATAGAAAGACTAAACGAGTGTTGCCCAGAAGCAATCAGTATTAATGCTCAAGATTATATCAGAAATTCAAAAACTGGAAGAATGGAACGTAAAGTTGGATACCACAGTAAAGTTTTTAACTCATGTTTATCTAAATGTATTTCCCTGGGTGTTGGAGCAAAGGTTATGTTAAAGAAAAATATTGATGTTGCTGATGGGCTTGTGAATGGAGCTTTTGGTACAGTTGTCCACATTAGTGAAAGTCAGAAAAAAGGTGAAGACAATGATGATTTCCCATCAGCTATTCATGTGGAGTTTGATAATCCAACAGTTGGTAAAATTCAAAGACACAGAACACGTCAGATGTTTTCTCAAAATTCAACTGTAATTGAAGTCCAAGAAGACCAAGTCACAAATGCTGGTGGCATAAGACGGCAATTTCCTTTGAGATTGGCATGGGCATGTACAGTTCACAAAGTGCAAGGACTCACAGTAGATAAAGCTGTTGTATCACTTAATAAAATATTCACTGCTGGACAAGCATATGTTGCATTGAGCCGTGTGAGATCACTTGATGGACTAATTATTGAGGACTTTAAAGATTCTGTCATATACTGTAATGACAAAATTGAGTTGGCTTTAAGAGATATGCCAAAATTCACTTTGGATGAGTATACTTTCAGTAAATCACTTGGTACATTCAGAATAGCACTGCTTAATGTACAAAGTCTAAAAGCTCACTTTCAGGATGTTACATCACATACAGTTTTGATGAATGCTGATTGTATTTGTTTGACAGAAACATGGCTAAATGTTAATGAAGAAGAACCACAGATACCAGGATTTGTGTTCAGAAACAACCCAAGAGCCAAGTGTTATGACAACAGCACTGCACTTTTTACTGAATTAAAACAACAGAGAGGAGGTGGAGTTGGAGTTTATTACTCTGAAAACATCGGATGTAATATCTTTGTACCTGAGTGCTCCAACTTAGAGTGTTTGTACTTTGTGGTTCCACGTGTCAATTTGACTGCTGTACTTTTGTATAGGCCAAATTCATATAAGGGTGATTTGTTTCGCAAGCAGGTATTGCATGTTATTGATGAGATGGAGAAGCATCCAGGACAAAAAATAATCATGGGAGACTTTAATGAGGACATCTTTACTTCTTCCACAATTGTGAAAGTAATGGAACAACATGGATACACTCAACAAGTACAAAATTCAACCACAGAAAAAGGTACACTAATTGATCATGTGTATACAAAAGATGTGGAAGGTGTAACTCTTGAAATTGTCCAAACGTACTACAGTTTTCATCAGGCAATGCTTGTTACATTAGTGTAAAAATACAAAGACATTTTATAGGTTACTTGGTTGTCAATTTAACTACTTAACTTTTGTATTGACTTAAATTATATAGCTGCTGTTAAAACAAATCAGTTGTAGATCTTAATTATACATAAATATCCAATATATATATAAACATGGGGTAAGTAAATATGTTAATCTATACTTAAATGAAAGGAACAACATGAGTGGAGTCAAGATTGACAATATTCAACCCAACATGAAGATAAATTATGTATATTTATATGAACAATTGTAGGTATGACTATTGATTTGTGCAAATAATTATAGTTTTCATAAGGCTAAAGTTGTTCAAGTGTTTTGTAGAAATGTTCTGCCTCCTATTAAATGTGGTGGCTCCCTGGGGAGGGGAGGGAAGGGGAGACTGGGTTGGCTGGCACAGGGGTTGGTTGATTAATTTTGTCTTATAGGTGATTAATAAAATGTTATCTAGTAATAATTGTTATACTTATCAAAACTTCTACAATGTATTAACATAGATTTATAAAAATATGTTTTAAAAATATTACTTAAAAATAAACAAATGAAAGCACTGAACAAATTAACAAAACTGTTTGTTACTGAAAACAACTTTTAAAACTGTGTTAACCAATTTTAAAACGATTTTAAATGGTATGCCAGTCAACCCAGTGATCCACTTGTTTTTCAGTTATATACAATTAGTCCACATATATTACACGTCAATCAAGATGTTTGTATAACAATTAGTCCACATATATTACACTTCATTCAACATGTTTGTATAAAACCACATCACAGTATTTGTCAGGGCTTTTTATGTCAAAATGGTTATTGTACAGTTAATTGTGCCAAGCACTTTATAGCTGTGTATTTTACATAAATTGTATTTTATAATTTATAATGTTAACATTTTCACAAAGTACTGCAGAAATGATTGTATTTGATGTAAAAAAATCATAAACAATTTGGACATCAAGAACAACTCAGCTAATACACTTCTGTCCAAAAACCTTCGACATCTGCCTAAAACAAAAGCTTTCCTGTGCTGAAATGTTTGTTTTATATTGACCAGCAGAAACTCTTCTGAATGCACAAACAACTCAGCTTGTTAACATCTGTGCAAAAACCTTCTACATCTGCCTAAATGAACAAACCTTCCAGTCCTGTAATGTTCTTTTCTATTGACCAGCAGAAACCTTTCTGAATGCACAAACAATCTGGACCTTATGGACAATTCAGCTTGTGAACATCTGTGCAAAAACCTTCTACATCTGCCTAAAGGAACGAACCTTAATTCCTGTTATTTTCTTTTATATTGCCCAATAGAAACCTTTCTGAATGCACCAACAATCTGGACCTCATGGACAACTCAACTTTTGAACATATGTGTAAAATGTTTCTACATCTGCCATAAGGAACAAACCTTTCATTCCTGTACTTTTGTTTTCTATTGCCCAATAGAAACCTTTGCTCAAAAAGCTTCAACATCTGCCTAAAAGAAAAAGCTTTCCTGTGCTGTAATGTTTGTTTTATAATGACCAGTGGAAACCCTTCTGAATGCACAAACAATCTGGACCTTATGGACAACTCAGCTTGTGAACATATGTGCAAAAACCATTACACCTGCCTAAAGGAACGAACCTTAATTCCTGTAATTTTCTTTTATATTGCCCAATAGAAACCTTTCTGAATCTACAAACCATCTGGACCTTATGGAGAACTTTGCTTATTAACCATTGTTCAAAAATCTTATTAATCTGCGAAAAACTGAAGTTCATATCCATTGTTCGATTAAAAGAACAGTTACTTAATCTTCCAGATTACAAGGCTACAGTACAAACTGGTGAGAGTTGCAAATGGAAAAATCCTCTTCAAAGACACTTGAGGTAAGTATAATTATTTGTAAGAATGATGTTTTACATGAGCTTTCTATTGACACAATAATGTTCATTATGACATAATAATTAAATATTTGTTTATGTTGTAGAAGTCATAGTACAACAAGGAAACTTTATCATTTATCATCTGATGTGCAACAGCACACAACTGGAACAGCAACAGGACATTTCAACACCTCAAAACATCATGGTACTGATTTGACTGTTGATGTGAGTATGTTTATTTTTTCTTTATTATCATTAAAACAGCTTAAGATTAAACATAATTATAGAAAATGTTTGTTATTTTTCTTACCCTGTAGAAATTTGTACTGATGTGAGGACATCAGAAGCGGAAGATATGACCACACAGCTATGACCACATGCATTTTTTTTTTTCAAAGGACAGAGGTTCCGAAAATGATTTAATACCACTTTTAGGGACTATATTAACAATAACCAGAATATGACTCAATGACTAAAGTCTGGTTGCACTTACTCTTATTTTCATAAAGTGCTTTAAAAGTCTGTCCTCACCCTCTCTGGATCCCTTCCAGTTTGCAAATCAGTTCAACCGCTTGACCGATGATGGCATAGCCACTGCACTCCACTCAGCTGGACAAAAAAGACTCATATGTTAAAATGCTGTAGACTTTATTTCAGCATTTAATACTACTATCTCCCAATACACACTGGTTCCCCTAGGGCTTAAAATCTTGCTATGCAACTGGTTGTTGAACTTCATGACTGGGAGTCTTCAGGTAGCATGGGTTGGCAACTACACATCCAGCACAATAAAGCTTACAACAGGGGCTTCTCAAGGATGTTTACTCAGCTGCCTCTTCTTCCCTCTGTTGACTCAACTGCACACCATCACATAGCTCTAAACTTTTCAAGTTTGTCGATGATGCAACTGTGGTGAGCTTTATTAGCAAAACAGATGAGACTTGAACTACAGGAGCTACATAAACTGCATGGCTAGGTGGTGCAAACACAACAATCTCTCTCTGAATGTGGACAAAACAATCTAGATTGTTGTTGATTTCAGGACAATTGCAGTCAGCATGCTCTTCTGATCATCAACAGTTCACTGTAGAGAGAATAAGCAGCACAAAGTTCCTGGGTGCGCATATCACAGAGGACCTTTTCTGGCGTGACAACATGCTTTACTTCCTCTGAAGGAAAACCCTAGACCACATCATGTGCACCTTCTACAGATGCACCATCAAGAGCATCCTCAACATCTGCATCACTGTGTGGTATGGTGCCTGATACACATTCTACCATCAGACCCTCCTCTGCATGTTGGGATCAGCTGAAGAGATTTTGTATTGCTTTTTCCTTGCTTCAAGACTTCTTTAGCAACCATCTCATCCGCAATCTCTCTGCACTGCACATGATTAGACCCACCCGGCAAACAGATTCTTCTATTTGCTGCCATCATGGAAGGAACTGCAGACTGAAAAACAGCTTCATACATCAAGCTGTCAGGAAGCTGAACCCTCTCCAAATCTATGTTCTCCTCTGTTGCTCAATGCACTATATCCTTTCTTAGCCTTTTGATCCTCTTTCAATAGTCCACTACTCCCTCATTTACATTCTGACCTACACTAACTACTTTGTACGACATTGGACTGCTCTTTATCTTATTGAAACATAAGACTGCAAACTACCTGTTTACACAATTCAAATTAATAACTGCACCATACAAATTATATTTGAACAGATACTTCTTTCACTGGTTTAAAACTCTATTTGCCATGTGCCTTGTGTTTTACATTATATTTTATTTCTTTTATATGAATATATCGGCTGTATTTATTTGTTTAATTGTGTCTTTAGTGTTTATATAATGTTTAGCATGTAATGTTTAAAGTCATTAGTATACACCAAGGATTTAAGAGTAACACATAAAGAGTGAAAAATAAAATGTGAACTTAAAATCTTATGCAACATAATGTTTTTGACACTTTGTGTTTAAATTTAGATACAAATTACGTTTAATGTGATTTAACAAATTATTGTATGCTTTTTACAAAGAAACCTTAATTGACAACCAATGTTTATTAGAAAACTCATGATTTAATGCTCAGCTTATGTTCAATGTAATATGAATTATTAACATATGTATATGTGTTGTATTAAATATATAGTATTAAATTATGACATTCTAAATTTGAGTTCTTTGTAAATAATACACTTTATTGTTGTATAGAAAATAAATTACATTTGATTCACACTATTAGTGATTTTGTATTATTTTATTCACAATTTATTTATTATTATTCATTTTTAATAAACAGTGTAGAACAATCAACAGTAACATCATGTTTTAACTATGTTTTATATTTTTACACCAGTAGGTGTCACTATTACAAAACAATGCAGTCTAATGTTATTCAAATCAATTTTATTCATACAGCACTTTTCACAATTGAACTTCATTCCAAAGTAGCTTGTCATAAAATAAAAACAAAGAAAACTAAAACACTAACAACAAAAAGAAAGGCAGAATTTAAGTATATTTTATGATGGAGTAATTCACATTTATTTTTTATTAACATCATATAATAAGACTTACTTCATTCCAAACTATATTATAAAAATAATGAAAGCAGAGCGGGATTCCGTTTTTTTATGAATAAAACAAAACAATAAATAATAACATAATTGTAAACTATATACCTACATGTGTTAAAGGAAATCCTAATTTAAGCTAATTTTACCAATATTCCTGCAAGCAAGCAAACCATTACAGGGTGACCAGTGATTAATGTGCGAAAAAGAAAGTCAGGGAGATAAAACCAGGCTAAGCCAGCCGGGTGTGGCAATTCCTAGTTGGCATGTTATTGCTAGAATCTAGAACACAACTGCTTTCTATAACAGTAAAAAGAGACCCAGTTTTACTGATTACAGCTACAACAAACTGCTGTTACATTAATGCTACAGTCAGCAACTCTGGAAGATTGAGATGATTTCAAATGTTTCCATTTTCATGCCACTCCCATACTACCACTAAGCAATCTCGCATCAAGCTCGTCGTCATCAGTGCAAATATAAGATGAATCTGACACCACAAAGCAACCCATTTAAGTAAGCATACTTACATAACAATCAGAAATACAATCAATGGTGGATAAAGCACAATTACCTGTTGAGAAGAAACGTGGCAAGCTCTGCAACTAGATTGAACCCTTTAAAATTTTGTAGATCCCTGCACCTTTCAAATGCTGGTTGCTTTCTATCTTTGTTTTCTTTTCCTTTGTTGTTCTCCTGGCTCTGGTTGTTGATCAAGGAATTTTGTTAGTGAAGTTTGTTAGTGAATGTTCTCTCTGCCACATTGGGTTCAATCCAACACACCTGTAAACATCATGCATGTGATATTGTAATGCGTGCAATGGTGGAGGGTGGATCTGTGGCATGTACAGGAACTGTGATTGACCGGCAGATTTTACACAGCCCTGCACTGATTGGACCAGATAAACCGGGAGCGTGGATTTTTACCAACCAAATAACAGGCTCTAGGTTAAGGTAAAAGTTTTTTTTTCTTAAACAATCTAAATTATGGTATTCTATTGGAACATAGTGTCGGTGAATATGATCAAAAAAAAATTGCCAACTGCAGCTTTATTGTATTGTATAATTTACTATAAAGTCTGCTATATAGAATAAAGTCAATAATATATTAACAAATTTAACATCACTGCAAATGCATAAGGAAGTGGTCAGTTGTCACTGGACAGTCATCAATTTGGCAGCATGATGAGATCAGGCAGATCATTGGTAGAATGAGCATCACACTAAACTGGAATTGAACCTGTCTATATCAGATGTCTTTAGTGAACCAAGGACAAGACAATGAAACACAAAAAGGTGCTATTACTATAAAGGCAACTCACATGTAATATTAAAGCATACAGTCATACAGTATAACATTTGTGTCACAGCTCATCATGACAATGATGACATGTTAATACACAATTCGGTAATCTCAAAATTGTAATTGTACAAACCAGGTTTTATCATTTTATTTTTAAAATGCACCCATGTTTATCAGTGTTGACCTTTGCAATAATATCAATTGAAACATAGAAACTGCATAGCATTTTTTAGGTCAATGAAGTGCTGGAGATAAATGGATAGATCACCCAATAATGAAAATTCTGTAATCATTTACTCATTTTCATGTTGTTCTAAACCTGTATGATTTTTTTATTTTGATGAACACAAAAGAACATATTTTGATAAATGATAGTAAGCGCACATCTAATCTAACTTTCATAGTAGGAAAACAAATATTATGGAAGTATTGGTTAAATGATAAAGAAGATATTTTAAAAAAAGATGAAAAGCACACAGTTTACATTACCCATTGATTTCCATAGTATTTAGATGTCCTGCTATAAAAGTCAGTGGTTACAATCAGCTGTGTGCTTACCATCATTTATCAAAACATCTTCTTTTGTATTCATCCTAAAAAAACATGAAGATGAGAAAATTATCACAGACGATTCCCTTTTGGTTTAACTATCCCTTTAAAGCCAATTTCATACAATTTGTATCCAGCAATTGGAGCAGTCACACTACACAAAAAACCCTTGTGTTCACTATTTCCCAGCGAGTTATCTTGTCAATTAAAAGAAAACGCATAATATGCTTTTTTACTTCAATCTAGATTTCTGCTATTATCCTCCAAGTAGCACTCTTACCCAACTTATAAAACACAGAAGTATCAAATGAGGCCAAAAACAGTAAAAAATAATGTGTATGTTTTGATCTTCGTTCTGATTCAGATCTTTAACAAATGTCCTTTACAAAAATGCTATTATATTAGCATTTTGCTTAAATTTGTTTATTCTTAAAAAAACCTAAGTATAAAGAGAACTAACTGAGATATGGTCATTGGTTGCTAGTAGTGCTGCACAATTAATCGCATCGCAATCGCAATCGCGATGTCAGCCTGTGCAATTATATGACAGCAAAATGTTGCAATTATATTAAATAAATAACACAAACTTTCTGATAACAGTTTGATGATTTTCCTTGCTGTTTAAAAAAAAGAAAGAAAAATGAACAAAAAAGGCAGTGTACGTGACATGTGGCATGCACGTGTGTGGTGTGCTTCGTCACTTATACCAGAGCGAAGATGGATGCAGAGGAGGTTGACAGTGATCTGCTAGCTAAAAAAAACTCTATGTCTGTTGTATGGCGGTATTTTGGATTTAGGATTACTGACACTGAGCAGTTGCTACATCACGTGGCAATACGAAAAAAATTCTAGTTTTACAAATACAAATTTTAGCTAAACTGTGTGTGGATTTTCTTTAAAACCCATCAAGTTGACTCATGATACCATTTAGTATAATCGCAATCGCACATCGCAATTTTAGCATCAATAACCGCAATGGGAAAAATTACCCAAATCGTGCAGCCCTAGTTGCTAGGGATTGAATTATAATCCACAAATGATTATACTTCAGGCCATGAAAGGAATAATCCATGATGACTCATAATTTCATAAGAAACTTTGTACTAGTAGAATCTCTTGATTTCAGACTAAATAATATAAGTTATCAGCAAAAAAGCTGTGTTTTCATTCAGTGTAATCTCTCCCTCTCTTCTCGAGGAGCATTGACAACTAGAACACTGAAGAAAATGTGAGTGGTGCTTGCAATGTTACAGTGGTGTTAATGAGTCAAAAGAGACCACCCCCATGTCTCTATGATGTTCTGATGCAGAGATATAGCTCTTGTAAAAAGGGTTGATAAGGTATCCTAATTGGATGCTAAGGAGTTAATTCGCATGCACCAATGATCTCCAAGCCATGAATGGAATAATACATGATGACCCAAGATTTTATATGTACTGTTGGAGTAGTTTTAGACAAAAGTACCATATTTCAATCTCAAAACCACTAGGTGGCGCAATGACAAATTTGTGCATGTAACCGCAGGTCATAACTGTGTTACATCTAGCTAGTTTTATGACTATACACTTAAGTTTAGTGAAGAAACAGTTTTATGACCATGGGGTGGCTTGATTTCAAAGGTTTTGTTCAATTATAAGGCCAACTAGTGGTGCAAGCATACAATTTTTTTTGTGTAGCCTCAGACTGTGGTCGTACATCAGCGTATCAAATATGGTGAAAAAATCTCTTTGCATTACGAAGTTATAACCATTTATGTGTAAAAACGGAAAATTTTAAGGTAATTTTTCGTTTTTTGCCATTTTCGGCCATTTCTGATGAAAATTTTAATATAACGCCAATAGAACTTTTTGTTCAGAAGGTAATGCAATGTTCTTCCTATGGTGTTTTCGAGTCGATCAGAAATACGCTCGCGGAGATATTCGCGCGTGTTTTTTAAGGGCTGTTTTGCTGCGCAGGGCTAACCGTAAGGCGAAATCTGGCATGTTTGGTAACGTTGGACTCGGCAACTTTTCTGGACTTCAGCGAAACAAGTCCCGTGAAAAAACACAGATCAGAGCCAAAGTTATAAGCATGTACAACATTCGTATGACCACTAGGTGGTGCTGTGACGAAAGTCTGCATGCCCCCTCAGATCCTCACTGGCATCACAACTACCAAGTTTGGCGTCAATAGACATAAGATTGGCGAAGATACACACTAAAACCTGTTTTTTGGGCTCTACGTAAAATTTGTTGATGCGTTATACAAAAACGGAATGGTTTATCAAAATTCTTTTAATAACTTTTTGCCCTGAGTGTCTCTAGATGCTACATACCGTTTTTCATGGCAATTGGGCAAAAGCTCTAGGACAAGTTCGCAAAAGTAGGTTTTATGAATAAATCAAAATGGCGGAAAATTTTTCATGACGGAAAATGACGTCATAGGGTCCAATCGAATCGTCTTGAGCCAAGGAATCAGAGGATACAAGAATTTAGTGTCTAGGACTTACGGGTCAGAAGTTATAAGCAAATACATAAGTGCAAATTTGGACTGTTGGTGGCGCTAGCGGGTTATAGATACAGACTTCAAATTTGCTGTGGAGACTTTTTGGACAGTCCTCTATCAGTGTGCCAAATTTTATAACTTTCCTATGTACGCTGCTATAGGCTGCCATAGACCGCAATGGCGGAGGAAGAAAAAGAAAAAGAAAAAGAAAAAGAAAACTAACAGAAACAATAGGGGTCTTCGCCCATTCTGGGCTTGACCCCTAAATATAGCTGCAAGCAGCAATGCCGGGGTCAAGCCGAAAAGGGCACAGAAGGGTGTAAAGTTGAATTTGGATAAGAATACTAAAGAACCTAGGTAAACCTCATGATTTCAAATGAAAAAAACGCAAAAATAATCAACAAAAATAATCTATGTTCTTGTCTAATGCAATCGTCCTTCTGTTATTGACAATCATGGAACATTAGAGCACTGAAGGACATGTGAGTGATGTATGCAGTGGCATAACATGGGTCACAACATGTTACAACAAGTTAAATCAGTCAAAAGAGACCATCCCCATGTCTCTACGATGTTCTGATGCAGAGAAAAAGCTCTTTCAAAAACAGTTGATTAGGTAATCTCATTGGTTGCTAGAGAGTAGATTCACATCCACCAGTAATTATAGACCAAGCCATGAAATGAAGAATCCACGATGACTTATGATTTTAGATGTGTTGTTGCAGTAGTTTTAGGCAAAAATTGCTATTTTCTATCTCCAAGCCACTAGGTGGCGCTATGACAAAATTGTGCATGCAACCTCAGGGCATGACTGCGTTACATTTAGCTAGTTTTCTGACTATACACTTTAGTTCAGCAAAGAAATAGTTGTATGACCATAGGGCTTGCTTGATATGAAAGTTTTTGTCCAATTATAAGGCCAACTAGTGGTGAAGGAATACCAATGTTTTTGTGTGACCTCAGACACTGCTCGTACATCAGCGTATCAAATCTGGTGAAAAAATCTCTTTTCGTTGCGAAGTTATAACCATTTATGTGTAAAAAACACAAAATTCAAAGGTAATTTCTCGTTTTTTGCAATATTCAGCCATTTCTGATGAAAATTTTAATATAACGCCAATAGAACTTTTTGTTCAGAACGTAATGCAATATTCTTCCTATGGTGTTTTCGAGTCGATCAGATTAACGCTCGCGAAGATATTCGCGCTTGTTTTTTAAGTGCTGTTTTGCTGCGCAGGGCTAACTGTAAGGCAAAATCTGGCATGTTTGGTATCGTTGGACTCGGCGACTACCCAGGACTCCTAAAAATCAAGTCCCGTCAAAATACGTTTATCACAGCCAAAGTTATAGACCTATAAAACATTTGTCTGGCCAGTAGGTGGCGCTGCGACGAAACTGTGCATGCACCCTCAGTTCCTGACTGGCATCTCAAGTACCAAGTGTCGTGTCAATAGGCCTAAGTTTGACGAAGATACAGCCTAAAATCTGTTTTTTTGCGCTCTACGTAAAATTCGTTAAGGTGGTATTTGACAACGGATTGCTGTATCGAAATTCTTTTGATAACTTTTTGCCATGAGTGTCTCAAGATGATACATACCAATTTTCGTGGCAATCGGACAAAAGCTCTAGGACGAGTTCGAAAAAGTAGGTTTTTCGAATAATTCAAAATGGCGGGAAAATTTTCATGACGGAAAATGACGTCATAGAGTGTAATCGAATCGCCTTGAGCCAAGGAATCAGAGGAAGCAAGAATTTTGTTTCTATGACTTACGGATCAAAAGTTATAAGCAAAAACATAAGTGCAATTTTGGACTGTTGGTGGCGCTAGCGGGTTTGACATAGAGACTCCAAATTTGCTGTGGGGACACATTGGAGTGTCCTTTATCAGTGTGCCAAATTTCATAACTTTCCTACGTACGGTTCTATGGGCTGCCATAGACCGCAATGGCGGAAGAAGAATAACTAATAATAATAATAATTATTATAATAATAAAAAGAAAACTAACGGATACAATAGGGGTCTTCGCCCCTTCGGGGCTTGACCCCTAATAATAAATATAGCTGCAAGCAGCGATACCGGGGTCAAGCCAAACATGTCAAAAAATGATTCATACGTGATGACTGCCATGATTTAACATCTAAGTTTGCATTAGTTTTATGAAAAAAAGCAATTTTTTCGTATCTTGAGACCACTAGGTGGCACTGTGCCGAAGGAATAGATGGTGCCTCAGGTCATGACTGTGATGACACCCACCAAATTTGGTGTAAATACAATAAAGCGATACGGAGATATAGCCTTAAATGACTTGACCACTAGGGGGCACTGACCAAAAAATAAATTGTGACTCAGGTCTTGATTGTGATGACACCCACCAAATTTGGTGTAAATACAATAAAGAGATGCAGAGATATAGCCTTAAATGACTTGACCACTAGGGGGCACTGACCAAAAAATAAATTGTGACTCAGGTCTTGATTGTGATGACACCCACCAAATTTGGTGTAAATACGATAAAGAGATGCAGAGATATAGCTTCAAATCTCTTGACCACTAGGGGGCACCGAAAAGTTTACAAGTCCTCCCAGAACATGTTGCTGATGAACCATACCAAGTTTCATAACAATACACAATTGCGTTTCTGAAATACTTGAACTTAAAGAAAATTCAAAATGGCCGACACACAAAATGGCCGACCAAAAACCATTTGGTATCGTTTGACTCGGCATGCCTCATGAAATCTAACAAGACCAGTCTCATAATTTTACATTCAAATTTGCAGTAGTTATAAGCAAAAATAGACATTTTTTATATCTCGTGACCAGTAGGGGGCAGTGTGACGAAATGGTGCATGCACCCTCAGGTCATCACTGTTATGACATATACCAAGTCTCATATTAATACGCAAAAGTTTTGCGAAGACACAGGCTCAAACACATTTTGGCGTGCTCGCCCTCGCATTCTTTGATGTGTTATACGACAACGGATAGGTCTACCAAAAATCTTTTGATAACTTTTTGTCTAGACTGTCTCTAGATGATGCATACCAAAAATCAAGTCAATCACACGAGCGCTCTAGGAGGAGTTCGAAAAAGTAGCTGTTCAATATAAATCAAAATGGCCGACAGGAAGTAGGTTTGACTCTGACATATTTGGTACAGTCGGACTCAGCATGAGCCAAGGAATCAATAGAGTGAAGTCTTATGTCATAGTGGCAATTTAATCAAATGATATAAAGATTTAAAAAATTTATTTTACATATCCTGACCACTAGGTGGCGCCGTCCTAAAGATTTATAGGTGCGCTCAGAACGAACATGTCACTGATGAACCATGCCTAATTTCGTAGCGATACGCCAATCTGTTTTTGAAATACTGAACTTAATGAGAAAATTCAAAATGGCCGACACCCAAAATGGCCGACCGAAAACTGTTTGGTATCGTTTGACTTGGCATGCCTCAAGGAATCTAACAAGACCACCTTCATGATTTTAGACTCAAGTTTGAAGTAGTTATAAGCAAAAATAGGCATTTTTCGAATCTCGTGACCACTAGGTGGCGCTGCGACGAAACGTTGCAGGCACCCTCAGGTCATGACTGTAATGACAAATACCAAGTTTCGTGTCGATACAATAAAGTTTTGCGAAGATACGGCCTCATGTCCGTTTTGGCGTGCTCGCCGCCATATATGTTGTCAATTTATACGAGAACGCATTGGTCTATCAAAAAGCTTTTGATAACTTTTTGTCTGGGGTGTCTCTAGATGCTACATACCAAAGGACATGCAAATCGGACGAACGCTCTAGGAGGAGTTCGAAAAAGTAGGTTTTACAGAAAATTCAAAATGGCGGAAAGATTTGCATGACACAAATGACATCAATGTGTGCAATTGAATCATCATAAGCAAAGGATTCAGAGGAACCAAGAATTTAGTTTCTAGGACTCACGGGTCAGAAGTTATGAGCATGAACATAAGTGGACTTTTGGACTGTTGGTGGCGCTAGAGGGTTTGAGTTAGACACACCTATGTTGCTATAGTAACTTCTAAGACTGTCCTCTACATGTGTGCCAAATTGCATAACTTTCCTACGTACGGTTCTATGGGCTACCATTGACTTCAATGGCGGAAGAGGAAACATAATAATAATAATAATAATAATAATAAGAAAACTAACAATAACAATAGGTGTCTACGCCACTTCGTGGCTTGACCCCTAATAAGAACACTAACAAATACAATAGGGGTCTTCGCCCCTTCGGGGCTTGACCCCTAAATATAGCTGCAAGCAGCGATACCGGGGTCAAGCCAAACATGGCAAAAAATGATTCATACATGATGACTGTCATGATTTAAGACCTAAGTTTGCATTAGTTTCATGAAAAAAAGCAATTGTTTCGTATCTTGAGACCACTAGGTGGCACTGTGCCGAAAGAATAGATGGTGACTAAGAACATGACACTGATGACACCCACCAAATTTGGTGTAAAAACAATAAAGCGATACAGAGATATAGCCTTAAATGACTTGACCACTAGGGGGCACTGACCAAAAAATAAATTGTGACTCAGGTCTTGATTGTGATGACACCCACCAAATTTGGTGTAAATACAATAAAGAGATGCAGAGATATAGCCTTAAATGACTTGACCACTAGGGGGCACTGACCAAAAAATAAATTGTGACTCAGGTCTTGATTGTGATGACACCCACCAAATTTGGTTTAAATACGATAAAGAGATGCAGAGATATAGCTTCAAATCTCTTGACCACTAGGGGGCACCGGAAAGTTTACAAGTCCTCCCAGAACATGTTGCTGATGAACCATACCAAGTTTCATAACAATACGCAATTGCGTTTCTGAAATACTTGAACTTAAAGAAAAATTCAAAATGGCCGACACACAAAATGGCCGACCAAAAAACATTTGGTATCGTTTGACTCGCCATGCCTCACGAAATCTAACAAGACCAGTCTCATAATTTTACATTCAAATTTGCAGTAGTTATAAGCAAAAATAGACATTTTTTATATCTCGTGACCAGTTGGGGGCAGTGTGACGAAATGGTGCATGCACCCTCAGGTCATCACTGTTATGACATATACCAAGTCTCATATTAATACGCAAAAGTTTTGCGAAGATACAGGCTCAAACACATTTTGGCGTGCTCGCCCTCGCATTCTTTAATGCGTTATACGAGAACGGATAGGTCTAACGAAAATCTTTTGATAACTTTTTGTCTAGAGTGTCTCTAGATGATGCATACCAAAAATCAAGCCAATCACACAAGCGCTCTAGGAGGAGTTCGAAAAAGTAGGTGTTCAATATAATTCAAAATGGCCGACAGGAAGTAGGTTTGACTCAGACATATTTGGTACAGTCGGACTCAGCATGAGCCAAGGAATCAAAAGAGTGAAATCTTATGTCATAGTGGCAATTTAATCAAATGACATAAAGATTTAAAAAATTTTTTTTACATATCCTGACCACTAGGTGGCGCCGTCCTAAAGATTTATAGGTGTCCTCAGAACATGTCACTGATGAACCATGCCAAATTTCGTAGCGATACGCCATTCTGTTTGTGAAATACTGAACTTAATGAGAAAATTCAAAATGGCCGACACCCAAAATGGCCGACCGAAAACGTTTGGTATCGTTTGACTCGGCATGCCTCAAGGAATCTAACAAGACCACCTTCATGATTTTAGACTCAAGTTTGAAGTAGTTATAAGCGAAAATAGGCATTTTTCGAATCTCGTGACCACTAGGTGGCGCTGTGACGAAACGTTGCAGGCACCCTCAGGTCATGACTGTAATGACATATACCAAGTTTCGTGGCGATACAATAAAGTTTTGCGAAGATAAGGCCTCACGTCCGTTTTGGCGTGCTCGCCGCCATATATGTTGTCAATTTATATGAGAACGCATTGGTCTATCAAAAAGCTTTTGATAACTTTTTGTCTTGGGTGTCTCTAGATGCTACATACCAAAGGACATGCAAATCGGACAAACGGTCTAGCAGGAGTTCGAAAAAGTAGGTTTTACGAAAAAATCAAAATGGCGGAAAGATGTGCATGACACAAATGACATCAATGTGTGCATTTGAATCATCATGAGCCAAGGATTCAGAGGAAACAAGAATTTAGTTTCTAGGACTCACGGGTCAGAAGTTATGAGCATGAACATAAGTGGATTTTTGGACTGTTGGTGGCGCTAGAGGGTTTGAGTCAGATACACCAATGTTGCTATAGTAACTTCTAAGACCGTCCTCTACATGTGTGCCAAATTTCATAACTTTCCTATGTACGGTTCTATGGGCTGCCATTGACTTCAATGGCGGAAGAACAAGAAGAAGAATAATATATAATAATAATAATAAATATAGCTGCAAGCAGCGATACCGGGGTCAAGCCAAACATGGCCAAAAATGATTCATACGTGATGACTGTCATGATTTAAGATCTAAGTTTGCATTATTTTTAGTAAAAAATAGCAATTTTTTGTATCTTGAGACCACTAGGTGGCGCTGTGCCGAAACAATAGATGGTGCCTCAAGTCATAACTGTGATGACACATACCAAATTTAGTGTAAATACGATAAAGCGATACGGAGATATAGCCTTAAATTATTTGACCACTAGGGGGCACTGACCAAAACAATAGATGGTGACTCAGGTCATGATTGTGATGACACTCACCAAATTTGGTGTAAATACGACAAAGAGATGCAGAGATATAGCCTTAAATGACTTGACCACTAGGGGGCACTGACCAAACAATAAATTGTGACTCAGGTCTTGATTGTGATGACACCCACCAAATTTGGTGTAAATACGATAAAGAGATGCAGAGATATAGCTTCAAATCTCTTGACCACTAGGGGGCGCCGAAAAGTTTACAAGTCCTCCCGGAACATGTTGCTGATGAACCATACCAAGTTTCATAACAATACGCAATTGCGTTTCTGAAATACTTGAACTTAAAGAAAAAATTCAAAATGGCCGACACACAAAATGGCCGACCAAAAACCATTTGGTATCGTTTGACTCGGCATGCCTCACGAAATCTAACAAGACCAGTCTCATAATTTTACATTCAAGTTTGCAGTAGTTATAAGCAAAATTAGAAATGTTTAATATCTCATGACCAGTAGGGGGCAGTGTGACGAAATGGTGCATGCACCCTCAGGTCATCACTGTTATGACATATACCAAGTCTCATATTAATACGCAAAAGTTTTGCGAAGATACAGGCTCAAACACATTTTGGCGTGCTCGCCCTCGCATTCTTTGATGCGTTATACGACAACGGATAGGTCTACCGAAAAGCTTTTGATAACTTTTTGTCTAGAGTGTCTCTAGATGATGCATACCAAAAATCAAGCCAATCAGATGAGCGCTCCAGGAAGAGTTCGAAAAAGTAGGTGTTCAATATAATTCAAAATGGCCGACAGGAAGTAGGTTTGACTCAGACATATTTGGTACAGTTGGACTCAGCATGAGCCAAGGAATCAATAGAGTGAAGTCTTATGTCATAGTGGCAATTTAATCAAATGATATAAAGATTTTAAACAATTTATTTACATATCCTGACCACTAGGTGGCGCTGTCCTAAAGATTTATAGGTGAGCTCAGAACATGTCACTGATGAACCATGCCAAATTTCGTAGCGATACGCCATTCTGTTTGTGAAATACTGAACTTAATGAGAAAATTCAAAATGGCCGACACCCAAAATGGCCGACCGAAAACTGTTTGGTATCGTTTGACTCGGCATGCCTCAAGGAATCTTACAAGACCACCTTCATGACTTTAGACTCAAGTTTGAAGTAGTTATAAGCGAAAATAAGCATTTTTCGAATCTCGTGACCACTAGGTGGCGCTGTGACGAAACGTTGCAGGCACCCTCAGGTCATGACTGTAATGACATATACCAAGTTTCGTGTCGATACAATAAAGTTTTGCGAAGATACGGCCACACGTCCGTTTTGGCGTGCTCGCCGCCATATATGTTGTGAATTTATACGAGAACGCATTGGTCTATCAAAAAGCTTTTGATAACTTTTTGTCTGGGGTGTCTCTAGATGCTACATACCAAAGGACATGTAAATCGGACGGACGGTCTAGGAGGAGTTCGAAAAAGTAGGTTTTACGGAAAATTCAAAATGGCGGAAAGATGTGCATGACACAAATGACATCAACATGTGCAACTGAATCATCATGAGCCAAGGATTCAGAGGAAACAAGAATTTATTTTCTAGGACTCACGGGTCACAAGTTGTGAGCATGAACATAAGTGGATTTTTGGACTGTTGGTGGCGCTAGAGGGTTTGAGTCAGACACACCAATGTTGCTATAGTAACTTCTGTGACTGTCCTCTACATGTGTGCCAAATTTCATAACTTTCCTATGTACGGTTCTATGGGCTGCCATTGACTTTTGGGTGGAAGAACGAGGAACAAGAATAACAATAATAAATATAGCTGCAAGCAGCGATACCGGGGTCAAGCCAAACATGGCAAAAAATGATTCATACGTGATGACTGTCATGATTTAAGATCTAAGTTTGCATTATTTTTATGAAAAAAAAAACCATTTTTTTGTATCTTGAGACCACTAGGTGGCGCGGTGCAGAAACAATAGATGGTGCCTCAGGTCATGACTGTGATGACACATACCAAATTTAGTGTAAATACGATAAAGCAATACAGAGATATAGCCTTAAATGACTTGACCACTAGGGGGCACTAACCAAACAATAAATTGTGACTCAGGTCTTGATTGTGATGACACCCACCAAATTTGGTGTAAATACAATAAAGAGATGCAGAGAAATAGCCTTAAATGACTTGACCACTAGGGGGCACTGACCAAAAAATAAATTGTGACTCAGGTCTTGATTGTGATGACACCCACCAAATTTGGTGTAAATACGATAAAGAGATGCAGAGATATAGCTTCAAATCTCTTGACCACTAGGGGGCACCGAAAAGTTTACAAGTCCTCCCAGAACATGTAGGTAATGAACCATACCAAGTTTCATAACAATACACAGTTGCGTTTCTGAAATACTTGAACTTAAAGAAAAATTCAAAATGGCCGACACACAAAATGGCCGACCAAAAACCATTTGGTATCGTTTGACTCGCCATGCCTCACGAAATCTAACAAGACCAGTCTCATAATTTTACATTCAAATTTGCAGTAGTTATAAGCAAAAATAGACATTTTTTATATCTCGTGACCAGTAGGGGGCAGTGTGACGAAATGGTGCATGCACCCTCAGGTCATCACTGTTATGACATATACCAAGTCTCATATTAATACGCAAAAGTTTTGCGAAGATACAGGCTCAAACACATTTTGGCGTGCTCGCCCTCGCATTCTTTGATGCGTTATACGACAACGGATAGGTCTACCGAAAATCTTTTGATAACTTTTTGTCTAGAGTGTCTCTAGATGATGCATACCAAAAATCAAGCCAATCACACGAGCGCTCTAGGAGGAGTTCGAAAAAGTAGGTGTTCAATATAATTCAAAATGGCAGACAGGAAGTAGGTTTGACTCAGACATATTTGATACCGTCGGACTCAGCATGAGCCAAGGAATCAATAGAGTGAAGTCTTATGTCATAGTGGCAATTTAATCAAATGATATAAAGATTTTTAACAATTTATTTACATATCCTCACCACTAGGTGGCGCCGTCCTAAAGATTTATAGGTGCGCTCAGAACATGTCACCGATGAACCATGCCAAATTTCGTAGCGATACGCCATTCGGTTTGTGAAATACTGAACTTAATGAGAAAATTCAAAATGGCCGACACCCAAAATGGCCGACCGAAAACGGTTTGGTATCGTTTGACTCGGCATGCCTCAAGGAATCTAACAAGACCTCCTTCATGATTTTAGACTCAAGTTTGAAGTAGTTATAAGCGAAAATAGGCATTTTTCGAATCTCGTGACCACTAGGTGGCGCTGTGACGAAACGTTGCAGGCACCCTCAGGTCATGACTGTAATGACATATACCAAGTTTCGTGTCGATACACCAAAGTGTTGCGAAGATACGGCCTCACGTCCGTTTTGGCGTGCTCGCCGCCGTATATGTTGTCACGGTATACGAGAACGCATTGGTTTATCAAAAAGCTTTTGATAACTTTTTGTCAGGGGTGTCTATAGATGCTAGATACCAAAGGACATGCAAATCGGACAAACACTCTAGGAGGAGTTCGAAAAAGTAGGTTTTACGGAAAATTCAAAATGGCGGAAAGATGTGCATGACACAAATGACATCAATGTGTGCATTTGAATCATCATGAGCCAAGGATTCAGAGGGAACAAGAATTTAGTTTCTAGGACTCACGGGTCAGAAGTTATGAGCATGAACATAAGTGGATGTTTGGACTGTTGGTGGCGCTAGAGGGTTTGAGTCAGACACACCAAAGTTGCTATAGTAACTTCTGAGACTGTCCTCTACATGTGTGCCAAATTTCATAACTTTCCTACGTACGGTTCTATGGGCTGCCATTGACTTTTGGGTGGAAGAACAAGGAACAAGAATAACAATAATAAATATAGCTGCAAGCAGCAATCACCGGGGTCAAGCCAAAAAGGGCACAGCAGAAAGTAAAGTTGACTTCGGATGAGCAGTTTAAAGTACCTAGGAAAATCTCTTGATTTCAGACAAAACAATATAACAGTTATCAGCAAAAAAGCTGTTCTCATTTAGTGAAATCTCTCCCTCTCTTTCGTCGAGCATTGATAACTAGAACACTGACGTAAAAATGAGTGGTGCTTCTAGTGGCAATACTCAGCTCACAAAATGTAACAGTGGTGTTAATGAGTCAAAAGAGCCCACCCCCATGTCTCTGCGATGTTCTGATGCAGAGAAAAAGCTCTTGCAAAAACAGTTGATAACGTATTCTCATTGGTTGCTAGAGAGTAAATGGACATCCACTAGTGATTATAGTCAAAGCCATGAAAGGAATAATCCATGATGACTCATGGTTTTAGATGTGTTGTTGCAGTAGTTTTAGGCAAAAAAATGCCATATTCTATCTCAAAACCAGTAGGTGGCGCAATGACAAAATTGTGCATGCAACCTCAGGTCATAACTGTGTTACATCTAGCTAGTTTTATGACTATACACTTTAGTTTAGTGAAGAAACAGTTGTATGACCATAGGGTGGCTTGATTTCAAAGGTTTTGTTAAATTATAAGGCCAACTAGTGGTGCAACCATACAATTTTTTTTGTGTAGCCTCAGACTGTGGTCGTACATCAGCGTATCAAATATGGTGAAAAAATCTCTTTGCGTTACGAAGTTATAACCATTTATGTGTAAAAACACAAAATTTAAAGGTAATTTTTCGTTTTTTGCAATTTTCAGCCATTTCTGATGAAAATTTTAATACAATGCCAATAGAACTTTTTGTTCAGAAGGTAATGCAATGTTCTTCCTATGGTGTTTTCGAGTCGATCAGAATTACGCTTGCGGAGATATTCGCGTGTGTTTTTTAAGTGCTGTTTTGCTATGCAGGGCTAACCGTAAGACGAAATCTGGCATGTTTGGTAACGTTGGACTCGGCAACTATTCTGGACTTCAGCGAAACAAGTCCCGTGAAAAAACACAGATCAGAGCCAAAGTTATAAGCATGTACAACATTCGTATGACCACTAGGTGGCGCTGTGACGAAACTCTGCATGCCCCCTCAGATCCTCACTGGCATCACAACTACCAAGTGTGGCATCAATAGACATAAGATTGGCGAAGATACACACTAAAACCTGTTTTGTTGCTCTCTACTTAAAAATTGTTGACGCGCTATACGAAAACGGAATGGTTTATCAAAATTCTTTTAATAACTTTTTGCCCTGAGTGTCTCCAGATGCTACATACCGTTTTTCGTGGAAATTGAGCAAAAGCTCTAGGACAAGTTCGCAAAAGTAGGTTTAATGAATAAATCAAAATGGCGGAAAATTTTTCATGACGGAAAATGACGTCATAGGGTCCAATCGAATCGTCTTGAGCCAAGGAATCAGAGGATACAAGAATTTAGTGTCTAGGACTTACGGGTCAGAAGTTATAAGCAAATACATAAGTGCAAATTTGGACTGTTGGTGGCGCTAGCGGGTTAGAGATACAGACTTCAAATTTGCTGTGGAGACTTTTTGGACAGTCCTCTATCAGTGTGCCAAATTTCATAACTTTCCTACGTACGGTTCTATAGGCTGCCATAGACCGCAATGGCGGAGGAAGAAAAAGAAAAAGAAAATATAGCTGCAAGCAGCGATACCGGGGTCAAGCCAAACATGGCAAAAAATTATTCATACGTGATGACTGTCATGATTTAAGATCTAAGTTTGCATTAGTTTTATGAAAAAATAGCAATTTTTTCGTATCTTGAGACCACTAGGTGGCGTTGTGCCGAAACAATAGATGGTACCTCAGGTCATGACTGTGATGACACATACCAAATTTAGTGTAAATACAATAAAGCGATATGGAGATATAGCCTTAAATGACTTGACCACAAGGGGGCACTGACCAAACAATAAATTGTGACTCAGGTCTTGATTGTGATGACACCCACCAAATTTGGTGTTAATACGATAAAGAGATGAAGAGATATAGCTTCAAATCTTTTGACCACTAGGGGGCGCCGAAAAGTTTACAAGTCCTCCCAGAACATGTTGCTGATGAACCATACCAAGTTTCATAACAATACGCAATTGTGTTTCTGAAATACTTCAATTTAAAGAAAAAATTCAAAATGGCCGACACACAAAATGGCCGACCAAAAACCATTTGGTATCGTTTGACTCGGCATGCCTCACGAAATCTTAAAAGACTAGTCTCATAATTTTACATTCAAGTTTGCAGTAGTTATAAGCAAAAACCGACATATTTTATATCTCGTGACCAGTAGGGGGCAGTGTGACGAAATGGTGCATGCACCCTCAGGTCGTCACTGTTATGACATATACCAAGTCTCATATTAATACGCAAAAGTTTTGCGAAGATACAGGCTCAAACACATTTTGGCGTGCTCGCCTCGCATTCTTTGATGCGTTATACGACAACGGATAGGTCTACCGAAAAGCTTTTGATAACTTTTTGTCTAGAGTGTCTCTAGATGATGCCTACCAAAATTCAAGCCAATCAAACAAGCGCTCTAGGAGGAGTTCGAAAAAGTAGGTCTTCAATATAATTCAAAATGGCCGACAGGAAGTAGGTTTGACTCAGACATACTTGGTACAGTCGGACTCAGCATGAGCCAAGGAATCAATAGAGTGAAGTCTTATGTCATAGTGGCAATTTAATCAAATGAAATAAAGATTTTAAACAATTTATTTACATATCCTGACCACTAGGTGGCGCCGTCCTAAAGATTTATAGGTGCGCTCAGAACATGTCACTGATGAACCATGCCAAATTTCGTAGCGATACGCCATTCTGTTTTTGAAATACTGAACTTAATGAGAAAATTCAAAATGGCCGACACCCAAAATGGCCGACCGAAAACCGTTTGGTATCGTTTGACTCGGCATGCCTCAAGGAATCTAACAAGACCACCTTCATGATTTTAGACTCAAGTTTGAAGTAGTTATAAGCGAAAGTAGGCATTTTTCGAATCTCGTGACCACTAGGTGGCGCTGTGACGAAACGTTGCAGGCACCCTCAGGTCATGACTGTAATGACATATACCAAGTTTCGTGTCGATACACCAAAGTGTTGCGAAGATACGGCCTCACGTCCGTTTTGGCGTGCTCGCCGCCGTATATGTTGTCACGGTATACGAGAGCGCATTGGTTTATCAAAAAGCTTTTGATAACTTTTTGTCAGGGGTGTCTATAGATGCTAGATACCAAAGGACATGCAAATCGGACAAACACTCTAGGAGGAGTTCGAAAAAGTAGGTTTTACGGAAAATTCAAAATGGCGGAAAGATGTGCATGACACAAATGACATCAATGTGTGCATTTGAATCATCATGAGCCAAGGATTCAGAGGGAACAAGAATTTAGTTTCTAGGACTCACGGGTCAGAAGTTATGAGCATGAACATAAGTGGATGTTTGGACTGTTGGTGGCGCTAGAGGGTTTGAGTCAGACACACCAAAGTTGCTATAGTAACTTCTGAGACTGTCCTCTACATGTGTGCCAAATTTCATAACTTTCCTACGTACGGTTCTATGGGCTGCCATTGACTTTTGGGTGGAAGAACGAGGAACAAGAATAACAAATATAGCTGCAAGCAGCGATACCGGGGTCAAGCCAAACATGGCAAAAAATGATTCATACGTGATGACTGTCATGATTTAAGATCTAAGTTTGCATTAGTTTTATGAAAAAATAGCAATTTTTTCGTATCTTGAGACCACTAGGTGGCGTTGTGCCGAAACAATAGATGGTACCTCAGGTCATGACTGTGATGACACATACCAAATTTAGTGTAAATACAATAAAGCGATATGGAGATATAGCCTTAAATGACTTGACCACTAGGGGGCACTGACCAAACAATAAATTGTGACTCAGGTCTTGATTGTGATGACACCCACCAAATTTGGTGTTAATACGATAAAGAGATGAAGAGATATAGCTTCAAATCGTTTGACCACTAGGGGGCGCCGAAAAGTTTACAAGTCCTCCCAGAACATGTTGCTGATGAACCATACCAAGTTTCATAACAATACGCAATTGTGTTTCTGAAATACTTCAATTTAAAGAAAAAATTCAAAATGGCCGACACACAAAATGGCCGACCAAAAACCATTTGGTATCGTTTGACTCGGCATGCCTCACGAAATCTTAAAAGACCACTCTCATAATTTTACATTCAAGTTTGCAGTAGTTATAAGCAAAAATAGACATATTTTATATCTCGTGACCAGTAGGGGGCAGTGTGACGAAATGGTGCATGCACCCTCAGGTCATCACTGTTATGACATATACCAAGTCTCATATTAATACACAAAAGTTTTGCGAAGACACAGGCTCAAACACATTTTGGCGTGCTCGCCCTCGCATTCTTTGATGCGTTATACGACAACAAATAGGTCTACCGAAAAGCTTTTGATAACTTTTTGTCTAGAGTGTCTCTAGATGATGCCTACCAAAATTCAAGCCAATCAAACAAGCGCTCTAGGAGGAGTTCGAAAAAGTAGGTCTTCAATATAATTCAAAATGGCCGACAGGAAGTAGGTTTGACTCAGACATACTTGGTACAGTCGGACTCAGCATGAGCCAAGGAATCAATAGAGTGAAGTCTTATGTCATAGTGGCAATTTATTCAAATGATATAAAGATTTTAAACTATTTATTTACATATCCTGACCACTAGGTGGCGCTGTCCTAAAGATTTATAGGTGCGCTCAGAACATGTCACTGATGAACCATGCCAAATTTCGTAGCGATACGCCATTCTGTTTGTGAAATACTGAACTTAATGAGAAAATTCAAAATGGCCGACACCCAAAATGGCCGACCGAAAATCGTTTGGTATCGTTTGACTCGGCATGCCTCAAGGAATCTAACAAGACCAACTTCATGATTTTAGACTCAAGTTTGAAGTAGTTATAAGCGAAAATAGGCATTTTTCGAATCTCGTGACCACTAGGTGGCGCTGTGACGAAACGTTGCAGGCACCCTCAGGTCATGACTGTTATGACATATACCAAGTTTCGTGTCGATACAATAAACTTTTGCGAAGATAAGGCCTCACGTCCGTTTTGGCGTGTTCGCCGCCATATATTTTGTCAATTTATATGAGAACGCATTGGTCTATCAAAAAGCTTTTGATAACTTTTTGTCTTGGGTGTCTCTAGATGCTACATACCAAAGGACATGCAAATCGGACAAACGGTCTAGGAGGAGTTCGAAAAAGTAGGTTTTTCAAAAAATTCAAAATGGCGGAAAGATGTGCATGACACAAATGACATCAATGTGTGCATTTGAATCATCATGAGCCAAGGATTCAGAGGAAACAAGAATTTAGTTTCTAGGACTCATGGGTCAGAAGTTATGAGCATGAACATAAGTGGATTTTTGGACTGTTGGTGGCGCTAGAGGGTTTGAGTCAGACACACCAATGTTGCTATAGTAACTTCTGAGACTGTCCTCTACATGTGTGCCAAAATTCATAACTTTCCTATGTACGGTTCTATGGGCTGCCATTGACTTTCGGCGGAAGAACGAGGAAGAAAAATAATAATAATAATAATAAGAAAACTAACAATAACAATAGGGTTCTACGCCCCTTCGGGGCTTGACCCCTAATAATAATAATAATAATAATAAGAAAACTAACAATAACAATAGGGTTCTACGCCCCTTCGGGGCTTGACCCCTAATAATAATAATAATAAGAAAACTAACAATAACAATAGGGTTCTACGCCCCTTCGGGGCTTGACCCCTAATAATAATAATAATAAGAAAACTAACAATAACAATAGGGTTCTACGCCCCTTCGGGGCTTGACCCCTAAATATAGCTGCAAGCAGCAATCACCGGGGTCAAGCCAAAAAAGGCACAGCAGAAAGTAAAGTTGACTTCGGATGAGCAATTTAAAGCACCTAGGAAAATCTCTTGATTTCAGACAAAACAACATAATAGTTATCAGGAAAAAGCTGTGTTCTCATTTAGTGAAATCTCTCCCTCTTTTTCGACGAGCATTGATAACTAGAACACTGAAGTAAAAATGAGTGGTGCTTCCAGTGGCAATACTCAGCTCACAAAATGTTACAGTGGTGTTAATGAGTCAAAAGAGCCCACCCCCGTGTGTCTACGATGTTCTGACGCAGTGATATAGCTCTTGCAAAAACGGTTGATAAGGCATTCTCATTGGTTGCTAGAGAGTAAATTCACATCCACCAGTGATTATAGTCCAAGCCATGAAATGAAGAATCCATGATGACTCATGGTTTTAGATGTGTTTTTGCAGTAGTTTTAGGCAAAAATAGCTATTTTCTATCTCCAAACCACTAGGTGGCTCTATGACAGAATCGTGCATGCAACCTCGGGTCATATCTGCCTTACATCTAGCTAGTTTCATGACTATACACTTTAGTTCAGCAAAGAAATAGTTGTATGACCATAGGGCTTGCTTGATATGAAAGATTTTGTTCAATTATAGGGCCACCTAGTGGTTCAGGCATACCAATTTTTTTGTGTGGCCTCAGACTCGGCTCATACATCAGCGTATCAAATCTGGTGATAAAATCTCTTTTCGTTGCGAAGTTATAACCATTTATGTGTAAAAAACACAAAATTTAAAGGTAATTTTTCGTTTTTTGCAATTTTCGGCCATTTCTGATGAAAATTTTAATATAACGCCAATAGAACTTTTTGTTCAGAAGGTAATGCAATGTTCTTGCTATGGTGTTTTCGAGTCGATCGGAATAACGCTCGCGGAGATATTCGCGCGTGTTTTTTAAGTGCTGTTTTGCTGCGCAGGGCTAACCGTAAGGCGAAATCTGGCATGTTTGGTATCGTTGGACTCGGCGTCTGCTCAGGACTCCTAAAAATCAAGTCCCGTCAAAATACGTTGATCGCAGCCAAAGTTATAGGTGTATAAAACATCTGTCTGGCCACTAGGTGGCGCTGCAACGAAACTGTGCATGCACACTCAGTTCCTGACTGGCATCACAAGTACCAAGTGTCGTGTCAATAGGCCTAAGTTTGACGAAGATACAGCCTAAAATCTGTTTTTTTTGCGCTCTATGTAAAATTTGTTGACGCACTATACGACAACGGATTGGTTTATCAAAAATCTTTTAATAAATTTTTGCCGTGAGGGTCTCTAGATGCTACATACCAATTTTCGCGGCAATCGGGTAAAAACTCTAGGACGAGTTCGCAAAAGTAGGTTTTACGAATATTTCAAAATGCCGGAAAATTTTTCATGACGGAAAATGACGTCAAAATGACGTCCAATCGAATCGTCTTGAGCCAAGGAATCAGATGAAACAAGAATTTCGTTTCTAGGACTTACGGATCAATAGTTATAAGCAAAAACATAAGTGCAACTTTGGACTGTTGGTGGCGCTAGCGGGTTTGAGATAGAGACTCCAAATTCGCTGTGGATAATATTTGGACTGTCCTTTATCAGTGTGCCAAATTTCATAACTTTCCTACGTACGGTTCTATGGGCTGCCATAGACCGCAATGGCGGAAGAATAATAATAATAATAATAATAATAATAATAAGAACACTAACAAATACAATAGGGGTCTTCGCCCCTTCGGGGCTTGACCCCTAAATATAGCTGCAAGCAGCAATACCGGGGTCAAGCCGACAAGGGCACAGAAGGATGTAAAATTGAGTTTTGATGAGCAGATTAAAGAACCTAGGTAAACCTAATGATAACAGATAAAAAACCGGCAATGTAATCAACCAAAATAATCTATGTTCATGTCTACTGTGATCCTCCATCTGTTATTGACAATCATGGAACATTAGAGCACTGATGGAGATGTGAGTGGTGTTTGCAGTGGTAAAACGTATGTCACATTATGTTACAACAAGTTTAATGAGTCAAAAGAGACCACCCCCGTGTCTCTACGATGTTCTGATGCAGAGATATAGCTCTTGCAAAAACGGTTGATAAGGTATTCTCGTTGGTTGCTAGGGAGTGAATTGGCAACCATCAGTGCTTATAGTCAAAGCCATGAATTGAATAATCCATGATGACTCATGGTTTTATATGTGTTGTTGCAGTAGTTTTAGGCAAAAAATGCCATATTCTATCTCAAAACCAGTAGGTGGCGCAATGACAAAATTGTGCATGCAACATCAGGTCATGATTGTGTTACATCTAGCTAGTTTTATGACTATACACTTTAGCTTAGTGAAGAAACAGTTGTATGACCATAGGGCTGGCTTGATATGAAAGATTTTGTTCAATTATAGGGCCACCTAGTGGTTCAGGCATACCAATTTTTTTGTGTGGCCTCAGACTCCGCTCATACATCAGCGTATCAAATCTGGTGAAAAAATCTTTTTTCGTGGCGAAGTTATAACCCTTTATGTTTAAAACACACAAAATGTAAAGGTAATTTTTCGTTTTTTGCAATTTTCGGCCATTTCTGATGAAAATGTTAATATAACGCCAATAGAACTTTTTGTTCAGAAGGTAATGTAATGTTCTTCCTATGGTGTTTTCGAGTCGATCGGAATAACGCTCGCAGAGATATTCGCGCGTGTTTTTTAAGTGCTATTTTGCTGCACAGGGCTAACCGTATGACGAAACCTGGCATGTTTGGTATCGTTGGACTCGACGACTACTCAGGACTCCAAAAAATCAAGTCCCGTGAAAATACTTTTATCGCAGCCAAAGTTATAGGCGTATAGAACATTCGTCTGGCCACTAGGTGGCGCTGCAACGAAACTGTGCATGCACCCTCAGTTCCTGACTGGCATCTCAAGTACCAAGTGTCGTGTCAATAGGCCTAAGTTTGGCGAAGATACAGCCTAAAATCTGTTAATGTGCGCTCTACCTAAAATCCGTTGACGCGCTATACAACAACGGATTGGTTTATCGAAATTCTTTTAATAACTTTTTGCCTTGAGTGTCTCTAGATTCTGCATACCGATTTTTGAGGCAAACGGGCAAAAACTCTAGGACGAGTTCGCAAAAGTAGGTTTAACGAATAATTCAAAATGGCGGAAAAATTTTCATGACGGAAAATGACGTCATAGGGTCCTATCGAATCGTCTTGAGCCAAGGAATCAGAGGAAACAAGAATTTCATTTCTGGGACTTACGGTTCAGAAGTTATAAGACAAAACGTATGTGCAAATTTGGACTGTTGGTGGCGCTAGTGGGCTTGAGATAGAGTCTCCAAATTTGCTGTGGATATTATTTGGACTGTCCTCTATCAGTGTGCCAAATTTCATAACTTTCCTACGTACGGTTCTATGGGCTGCCATAGACCGCAATGGCGGAAGAAGAAAAATTTACTAACAGAAACAATTGCCAATATAGCTGCAAGCAGCAATCACCGGGGTCAAGCCAAAAAGGGCACAGCAGAAAGTAAAGTTGACTTCGGATGAGCAGTTTAAAGTACCTAAGAAAATCTCTTGATTTCAGACAAAACAATATAACAGTTATCAGCAAAAAAGCTGTGTTCTTATTTAGTGAAATCTCTCCCTCTCTTTCGTCGAGCATTGATAACTAGAACACTGACGTAAAAATGAGTGGTGCTTGCAGTGGCAATACTCAGCTCTCAAAATGTTACAGTGTTGTTAATGAGTCAAAAGAGCCCACCCCCGTGTCTCTACGATGTTCTGATGCAGAGTTATAGCTCTTGCAAAACGGTTGATAAGGTATTCTCATTGATTGCTAGGGAGTGAATTGGCAACCACCAGTGATTATAGTCAAAGCCATGAAAAGAATAATCCATGATGACTCATGGTTTTAGATGTGCTGTTGCAGTAGATTTAGGCAAAAATAGCTATTTTCTATCTCCAAACCTCTAGGGGGCGCTATGACAGAATCGTGCATGCAACCTCAGGTCATGACTGCGTTACATCTAGCTAGTTTCATGACTATACACTTAAGTTTAGTGAAGAAATAGTTGTATGACCATAGGGCTTGCTTGATATGAAATATTTTGTTCAATTATAGGGCCACCTAGTGGTTCAGACATACCAATTTTTTTGTGTGTCCTCAGACTCTGCTCATACATCAGCGTATCAAATCTGGTGAAAAAATCTCTTTTCGTTGCGAAGTTATAACCATTTATGTGTAAAAACCACAAAATCTAAAGTAAATTTTTCGTTTTTTGCAATTTTCGGCCATTTCTGATAAAAATTTTAATATAAGGCCAATAGAACTTTTTGTTCAGAAGGTAATGCAATGTTCTTCCTATGGTGTTTTCGAGTCGATCGGAATAACGCTCGCGGAGATATTCGCGCGTGTTTTTTAAGTGCTGTTTTGCTGTGCAGGGCTAACGGTAAAGCGAAATCTGGCATGTTTGGTATCGTTGGACTCGGCGACTACTCAGGACTCCTAAAAATCAAGTCCCGTCAAAATACGTTGATCGCAGCCAAAGTTATAGGTGTATAAATCATCTGTCTGGCCACTAGGTGGTGCTGCGACGAAACTGTGCATGCACACTCAGTTCATGACTGGCATCACAAGTACCAAGTGTCGTGTCAATAGGCCTAAGTTTGACGAAGATACAGCCTAAAATCAGTTTTTTTGCGCTCTACGTAAAATTTGTTGACGTGCTATACAACAACGGATTGATTTATCAAAATTCTTTTAATAACTTTTTGCCGTGAGTGTCTCTAGATGCTACATACCAATTTTTGCGGCAATCGGGTAAAAACTCTAGGACGAGTTCGCAAAAGTAGGTTTTACGAATAATTCAAAATGGCGGAAAAATTTTCATGACGGAAAATGACGTCATAGGGTCCAATCGAATCGTCTTGAGCCAAGGAATCAGAGGAAACAAGAATTTCATTTCTAGGACTTACGGATCAGAAGGTATAAGCAAAAACATAAGTGCAACTTTGGACTGTTGGTGGCGCTAGCGGGTTTGAGATAGAGACTCCTAATTTGCTGTGGATAATATTTGGACTGTCCTTTATCAGTGTGCCAAATTTCATAACTTTCCTACGTACGGTTCTATGGGCTGCCATAGACCGCAATGGCGGAAGAAGAAGCAGAATAATTATTATAATAATAATAATAAGAACACTAACAAATACAATAGGGGTCTTCGCCCCTTCGGGGCTTGACCCCTAAATATAGCTGCAAGCAGCAATCACCGGGGTCAAGCCAAAAAGGGCACAGCAGAAAGTAAAGTTGAATTCGGATGAGCAGTTTAAAGAACCTGGGAAAATCTCTTGATTTCAGACTAAATAATATAACAGTTATCAGCTAAAAAGCTGTGTTTTCATTCAGTGTCATCTCTCCCTCTCTTTCGTCGAGCATTGTTATCTAGAACACTGACGTAAAAATGAGTGGTGCTTCTAGTGGCAATACTCAGCTCACAAAATGTTACAGTGGTGTTAATGAGTCAAAAGAGACCACCCCCATGTCTCTGCGATGTTCTGATGCAGAGAAAAAGCTCTTGCAAAAACAGTTGATAACGTATTCTCATTGGTTGCTAGAGAGTAAATGGACATCCACTAGTGATTATAGTCAAAGCCATGAAAGGAATAATCCATGATGACTCATGGTTTTAGATGTGTTGTTGCAGTAGTTTTAGGCAAAAAATGCGTTATTCTATCTCAAAACCAGTAGGTGGCGCAATGACAAAATTGTGCATGCAACCTCAGGTCATAACTGTGTTACATCTAGCTAGTTTTATGACTATACACTTTAGTTTAGTGAAGAAACAGTTGTATGACCATAGGGTGGCTTGATTTCAAAGGTTTTGTTCAATTATAAGGCCAACTAGTGGTGCAACCATACAATTTTTTTTGTGTAGCCTCAGACTGTGGTCGTACATCAGCGTATCAAATATGGTGAAAAAATCTCTTTTCGTTACGAAGTTATAGCCATTTATGTGTAAAAACACAAAATTTAAAGGTAATTTTTCGTTTTTTGCAATTTTCAGCCATTTCTGATGAAAATTTTAATACAATGCCAATAGAACTTTTTGTTCAGAAGGTAATGCAATATTCTTCCTATGATGTTTTCGAGTCGATCAGAATTACGCTCGCGGAGATATTCGCGCGTGTTTTTTAAGTGCTATTTTGCCGCGCAGGGTTAACCGTAAGGCCAATTCTGGCATGTTTGGTATCGTTGGACTCGGCAACTATTCAGGACTCCAAGGAAACAAGTCCCATGAAAATACGTCGATCACAGCCAAAGTACTAGGTGTGTAAAACATTCGTCTTACCACTAGGTGGCGCTGCGACGAAACTGGGCATGCGCTCTCAGTTCCTGACTGGCATCACAAGTACCAAGTGTCGTTTCAATAGGCTTAAGTTTGGCGAAGATACAGCCTCAAATCCGTTTTTTTGCACTCTGCGTAAAATTTGTTGACGCGGTTTACGCAAACAGATTGGCGAATCGACATGAATTCCATAACTTTTTGCCGTGAGGGTCTGTAGATGCTACATACCGATTTTCGTGGAAATCGGGCAAAAGCTCTAGGACGAGTTCGCAAAAGTAGGTTTTACGAATAATTCAAAACGTCATAGGGTCCAGTCGAATCGTCTTGAGCCAAGGAATCAGAGGAAACAAGAATTTCGTTTCTAGGACGTACGGGTCAGAAGTTATAAACAAAAACGTAAGTGCAACTTTAGACTGTTGGTGGCGCTAGAGGGTTGGAGTTATAGACTCCAAATTTGCTGTGGGGACACATTGGACTGTCCTTTATCAGTGTGCCAAATTTCATAACTTTCCTACGTACGGTTCTATGGGCTGCCATAGACCGCAATGGCGGAAGAAGAAGAAGAAGAAGAAGAAGAAGAAGAATAAATATAGCTGCAAGCAGCGATACCGGGGTCAAGCCGAAAAGGGCACAGAAGGGTGTAAAGTTGAGTTTGGATAAGCAGACCAAAGAACCTAAGTAAACCTAATGATTTCAGATGAAAAAACGCAAAAGTAATCAACAAAAATAATCTATGTTCTAATCCACTGCAATAATCCTTCTGTTATTGACAGTCATGGAACATTAGAGCACAGAAGGATATGTGAGTGATGTTTGCAGTGGCATAACATGGGTCACAACATGTTACAACAAGTTAAATCAGTCAAAAGAGACCATCCCCATGTCTCTACGATGTTCTGATGCAGAGAAAAAGCTCTTTCAAAACGGTTCATAAGGTATTCTCATTGGTTGCTAGAGAGTAAATTCACATCCACCAGTGATTATAGACCAAGCCATATGAAATGAAGAATCCATGATGACTCATGGTTTTAGATGTGTTGTTGCAGTAGTTTTAGGCAAATATAGCTATTTTCTATCTCCAAACCACTAGGTGGCGCTATGACAGAATCGTGAATGCAACCTCGGGTCATATCTGCGTTACATCTAGCTAGTTTCATGACTAAACACTTTAGTTCAGCAAAGAAATAGTTGTATGACCATAGGGCTTGCTTGATATGAAAGATTTTGTTCAATTATAGGGCCACCTAGTGGTTCAGGCATACCAATTTTTTTGTGTGGCCTCAGACTCTGCTTATACATCAGCGTATCAAATCTGGTGAAAAAATCTCTTTTCGTTGCGAAGTTATAACCATTTATGTGTAAAAAAACACAAAATGTAAAGGTAATTTTTCGTTTTTTGCAATTTTCGGCCATTTCTGATGAAAATTTTAATATAACGCCAATAGAGTTTTTTGTTTAGAAGGTAATGCAATGTTCTTCCTATGGCATTTTCGAGTCGATCGGAATAACGCTCGCGGAGATATTTGCGCATGTTTTTTAAGTGCTATTTTGCTGCGCAGGGTTAACCGTAAGGCGAATTCTGGCATGTTTGGTATCGTTGGACTCGGCAACTATTCAGAACTCCAAAGAAACAAGTCCCGTGAAAATATGTCAATCGGAGCCAAAGTTATAGGCGTTTAAAGCATAAGTCTGACCACTAGGTGGCGCTGTGACGAAACTCTGCATGCACCCTAAGTTCCTGACTCGCATCACAAGTACCAAGTATCGTGTCAATAGGCTTAAGTTTGCCGAAGATACAGCCTCAAATCCGTTTTTTTGCGCTCTACGTAAAATTCGTTGACGCGGTTTACGAAAACAGATTGACGAATTGACATGAATTCCATAAATTTTTGCCGTGAGGGTCTGTAGATGCTACATACCGATTTTTGTTGAAATCGGGCAAAAGCTCTAGGACGAGTTCGCAAAAGTAGGTTTTACGAATAATTCAAAATGGCGGAAAAAATTTCATGACGGAAAATGACGTCATAGGGTCCAATCGAATCGTCTTGAGCCAAGGAATCAGAGGAAGCAAGAATTTTGTTTTTAGGACTTACGGATCAGAAGTTATAAGCAAAAACATAAGTGCAACTTTGGACTGTTGGTGGCGCTAGCGGGTTAGAGATAGAGACTCCAAATTTGCTATGGCGACACATTGGACTGTCCTTTATCAGTGTGCCAAATTTCATAACTTTCCTACGTACGGTTCTATGGGCTGCCATAGACCGCAATGGCGGAAGAAGAAACGGAAGAAGAATAACTAATTAGGGGTCAAGCCCAGAATGGGCGAAGACCCCTATTGTTTCTGTTAGTTTTCTTTTTCTTTTTCTTTTTCTTTTTCTTTTTCTTCCTCCGCCATTGCGGTCTAAGGCAGCCTATAGAACCGTACGTAGGAAAGTTATGAAATTTGGCACACTGATAGAGGACTGTCCAAAAAGTCTCCACAGCAAATTTGAAGTCTGTATCTCTAACCCGCTAGCGCCACCAACAGTCCAAATTTGCACTTATGTATTTGCTTATAACTTCTGACCCGTAAGTCCTAGACACTAAATTCTTGTATCCTCTGATTCCTTGGCTCAAGACGATTCGATTGGACCCTATGACGTCATTTTCCGTCATGAAAAATTTTCCGCCATTTTGATTTATTCATAAAACCTACTTTTCCGAACTTGTCCTAGAGCTTTTGCCCAATTGCCACGAAAAATGGTATGTAGCATCTAGAGACACTCAGGGCAAAAAGTTATTAAAAGAATTTTGATAAACCATTCCGTTTTCGTATAGCGCGTCAACAAATTTTACGTAGAGCCCAAAAAACAGGTTTTAGTGTGTATCTTCGCCAATCTTATGTCTATTGACGCCACACTTGGTAGTTGTGATTGCAGTGAGGATCTGAGGGGGCATGCAGAGTTTCGTCACAGCACCACCTAGTGGTCATACGAATGTTGTACATGCTTATAACTTTGGCTCTGATCTGTGTTTTTTCACGGGACTTGTTTCGCTGAGGTCCAGAATAGTTGCCGAGTCCAACGTTACCAAACATGCCAGATTTCGCCTTACGGTTAGCCCTGCGCAGCAAAACAGCACTTAAAAAACACGCGCGAATATCTCCGCGAGCGTAATTCTGATCGACTCGAAAACATCATAGGAAGAATATTGCATTACCTTCTGAACAAAAAGTTCTATTGGCGTTGTATTAAAATTTTCATCAGAAATGGCCGAAAATTGCAAAAAACGAAAAATTACCTTTAAATTTTCTGTTTTTACACATAAATGGTTATAACTTCGTAACGCAAAGAGATTTTTTCACCATATTTGATACGCTGATGTACGACCACAGTCTGAGGCTACACAAAAAAAATTGTATGCTTGCACCACTAGTTGGCCTTATAATTGAATAAAAACTTTGAAATCAAGCCACCCTATGGTCATACAACTGTTTCTTCACTAAACTAAAGTGTATAGTCATAAAACTAGCTAGATGTAACACAGTTATGACCTGAGGTTGCATGCACGGATTTTGTCATTGCGCCACCTACTGGTTTTGAGATAGAATATGGCATTTTTTTGGCCTAAAACTACTGCAACAACACATCTAAAACCATGAGTCATCATGGATTATTCCTTTCATGGCTTTGACTATAATCACTAGTGGATGTCCATTTACTCTCTAGCAACCAATGAGAATACCTTATCAACTGTTTTTGCAAGAGCTTTTTCTCTGCATCAGAACATCGCAGAGACATGGGGAAGGTCTCTTTTGACTCTTTTAACTTGTTGTAACATGTTGTGACCCATGTTTGCCCACTGTAAGCATCACATACATGTCCTTCACTGCTCTAATGTCCTATGATTGTCAATAACCGAAGGACAGTTGCAGTAGACAAGAACATAGATTATTTTTGTTGATTACTTTGCATTTTTTCATCTGAAATCATTAGGTTTACCTAAGTTCTTCAGTCTGCTTATCCAAACGCAACTTTACATCCTTCTGTGCCCTTTTCGGCTTGACCCCGGTGATTGCTGCATGCAGCTATATTAATAAATATAGCTGCAAGCAGCAATACCGGGGTCAAGCCGAAAAGGGCACTGAAGGGTGTAAAGTTGGGTTTGGATAAGAATACTGAAGAACCTAGGTAAACCTCATGATTTCAATGAAAAAAACACAAAAGTAATCAACAAAAATAATCTATGTTCTTGTCTACTGCAATCGTCCTTCTGTTATTGACAATCATGGAACATTAGAGCACTGAAGGACATGTGAGTGATGTTTGCAGTGGCATAACATGGGTCACAACATGTTACAACAAGTTAAATCAGTCAAAAGAGACCATCCCCATGTCTCTACGATGTTCTGATGCAGAGAAAAAGCTCTTTTAAAAACGGTTGATAAGGTATTCTCATTGGTTGCTAGAGAGTAGATTGACATCCACCAGTGATTATAGTCCAAGCAATGAAATGAAGAAACCATGATGACTTATGATTTTAGATGTGTTGTTGCAGTAGTTTTAGGCAAAAATTGCTATTTTTTATCTCCAACCCACTAGGTGGCGCTATGACAAAATTGTGCATGCAACCTCAGGTCATGACTGCGTTACATCTAGCTAGTTTCCTGACTATACATTTTAGTTCAGCAAAGAAATAGTTGTATGACCATAGGGCTTGCTTGATATGAAAAGTTTTCTCCAATTATAAGGCCAACTAGTGGTGAAGGCATACCAATTTTTTTGTGTGGCCTCAGACTCTGCTCGTACATCAGCGTATCAAATCTGGTGAAAAAATCTTTTTTTGTTGCGAAGTTATAACCATTTATGTGTAAAAAATGCAAAATTTAAAGGTAATTTTTCGTTTTTTGCATTTTTCGGCCAGTTCTGATGAAAATTTTAATATAACGCCAATAGAACTTTTTGTTCAGAAGGTAATGCAATGTTCTTCCTATGGTGTTTTCGAGTCGATCGGAATAACGCTCGCAGAGATATTCGCGCGTGTTTTTTAAGAGCTATTTTGCTGCACAGGGCTAACCGTATGACGAAACCTGGCATGTTTGGTATCGTTGGACTCGACGACTACTCAGGACTCCAAAAAATCAAGTCCCGTGAAAATACTTTTATCGCAGCCAAAGTTATAGGCGTAAAGAACATTCGTCTGGCCACTAGGTGGCGCTGCAACGAAACTGTGCATGCTCCCTCAGTTCCTAACTGGCATCTCAAGTACCAAGTGTCGTGTCAATAGGCCTAAGTTTGGCGATGATACAGCCAAAAATCTGTTATTGTGCGCTCTACCTAAAATTCGTTGACGCGCTATACGACAACGGATTGGTTTATCGAAATTCTTTTAATAACTTTTTGCCTTGAGTGTCTCTAGATGCTGCATACCGATTTTTGTGGCAAACGGGCAAAAACTCTAGGACGAGTTCGCAAAAGTAGGTTTAACAAATAATTCAAAATGGCGTAAAAATTTTCATGACGGAAAATGACGTCATATGGTCCTATCGAATCGTCTTGAGCCAAGGAATCAGAGGAAACAAGAATTTCATTTCTGGGACTTACGGTTCAGAAGTTATAAGACAAAACGTAAGTGCAACTTTGGACTGTTGGTGGCGCTAGTGGGCTTAAGATAGAGACCCCAAATTTGCTGTGGATATTATTTGGACTGTCCTCTATCAGTGTGCCAAATTTCATAACTTTCCTACGTACGGTTCTATGAGCTGCCATAGACCGCAATGGCGGAAGAAGAAAAATTTACTAACAGAAACAATTGCCAATATAGCTGCAAGCAGCAATGCCGGGGTCAAGCCAAAAAGGGCACATAAGAAAGTAAAGTTGAATTCGGATGAACAGGTTAAAGAACCTGGGAAAATCTCTTGATTTCAGACTAAATAATATAACAGTTATCAGCAAAAAAGCTGTGTTTTCATTCAGTGTCATCTCTCCCTCTCTTCTCGAGGAGCATAGACAACTAGAACACTGAAGAAAATGTGAGTGGTGCTTGCAGTGGCAATTCTCAGCTCACAAAATGTTACAGTGGTGTTAATGAGTCAAAAAAGACCACCCCCATGTCTCTACGATGTTCTGATGCAGAGATATAGCTCTTGTAAAAAGGATTGATAAGGTATCCTTATTGGTTGCTAAGGAGTGAATTGGCATGCACCAATGATCTCCAAGCCATGAAAGGAATAATACATGATGACCCAAGATTTTAGATGTACTGTTGGAGTAGTTTCAGGCAAAAATACCATATTTCTATCTCAAAACCACTAGGTGGCGCAATGACAAAGTTGTGCATGCAACCTCAGTTCATAACTGTGTTACATCTAGCTAGTTTTATGACTATACACTTTAGTTTAGTGAAGAAATAGTTGTATGAACATAGGGCTTGCTTGATATGAAAGATTTTGTTCAATTATAGGGCCACCTAGTGGTTCAGGCATACCAATTTTTTTGTGTGGCCTCAGACTCTGCTCATACATCAGCGTATCAAATCTGGTGAAAAAATCTCTTTTCGTTGCGAAGTTATAACCATTTATGTGTAAAAAACACAAAATCTAAAGGTAATTTTTCGTTTTTTGCAATTTTCGGCCATTTCTGATGAAAATTTTAATATAACGCCAATAGAACTTTTTGTTCAGAAGGTAAAGCAATGTTCTTCCTATGGTGTTTTCGAGTCGATCGGAATAACGCTCGCGGAGATATTCGCGCATGTTTTTTAAGTGCTGTTTTGCTGCGCAGGGCTAACCGTAAGGCGAAATCTGGCATGTTTGGTATCGTTGGACTCGGCGACTAATCAGGACTCCTAAAAATCAAGTCCCGTCAAAATACGTTGATCACAGCCAAAGTTATAGGTGTAAAAAACATCTGTCTGGCCACTAGGTGGCGCTGCGACGAAACTGTGCATGCACACTCAGTTCCTGACTGGCATCACAAGTACCAAGTGTCGTGTCAATAGGCCAAAGTTTGACGAAGATACAGCCTAAAATCTGTTTTTTTGTGCTCTACGTAAAATTTGTTGATGCGCTATACGACAACGGATTGGTTTATCGAAATTCTTTTGATAACTTTTTGCCGTGAGGGTCTGTAGATGCTACATACCGATTTTCGTGAAAATTGGGCAAAAGCTCTAGGACGAGTTCGCAAAAGTAGGTTTTACGAATAATTCAAAATGGCGGAAAAATTTATATGATGGAAAATGACGTCATAGGGTCAAATCGAATCGTCTTGAGCCAAGGAATCAGAGGAAACAAGAAATTTGTTTCTAGGACTTACGGATCAGAAGTTATAAGCAAAAACGTAAGTGCATCTTTGGACTGTTGGTGGCGCTAGAGGGTTGGAGATAGAGACCCCAAATTTGCTGTGGGGACACATTGGACTGTCCTTTATCAGTGTGCCAAATTTCATAACTTTCCTACGTACGGTTCTATGGGCTGCCATAGACCGCAATGGCGGAAGAAGAAGAAGAATAACTAATAACAAGCAGCAATGCCGGGGTCAAGCCAAAAAGGGCACATAAGAAAGTAAAGTTGAATTCGGATGAGCAGTTTAAAGAACCTGGGAAAATCTCTTGATTTCAGACTAAATAATATAACAGTTATCAGCAAAAAAGCTGTGTTTTCATTCAGTGTCATCTCTCCCTCTCTTCTTGAGGAGCATTGACAACTAGAACACTGAAGAAAATGTGAGTGGTGCTTGCAGTGGCAATTCTCAGCTCACAAAATGTTACAGTGGTGTTAATGAGTCAAAAGAGACCACCCCCATGTCTCTACGATGTTCTAATGCAGAGATATAGCTCTTGTAAAAAGGATTGATAAGTTATCCTAATTGGTTGCTAAGGAGTTAATTGGCATGCACCAATGATCTCCAAGCCATGAAAGGAATAATACATGATGACCCAAGATTTTAGATGTACTGTTGGAGTAGTTTTAGGCAAAAATACCATATTTCTATCTCAAAACCACTAGGTGGCGCAATGACAAAGTTGTGCATGCAACCTCAGTTCATAACTGTGTTACATCTAGCTAGTTTTATGACTATCCACTTTAGTTTAGTGAAGAAATAGTTGTATGACCATAGGGCTTGCTTGATATGAAAGATTTTGTTCAATTATAGGGCCACCTAGTGGTTCAGGCATACCAATTTTTTTGTGTGGCCTCAGACTCTGCTCATACATCAGCGTATCAAATCTGGTGAAAAAATTTCTTTTAGTTGCGAAGTTATAACCATTTATGTATAAAAACACAAATTGTAAAAGGTAATTTTTCGTTTTTTGCAATTTTCGGCCATTTCTGATGAAAATTTTAATATAACGCCAATGGAACTTTTTGTTCAGAAGGTAATGCAATGTTCTTCCTATGGTGTTTTCGATTCGATCGGAATAACGCTCGCGGAGATATTCACGCATGTTTTTTAAGTGCTGTTTTGCTGCGCAGGGCTAACCGTAAGGCGAAATCTGGCATGTTTGGTATCGTTGGATTCGGCGACTATTCAGGACTCCTAAAAATCAAGTCCCGTCAAAATACGTTGATCACAGCCAAAGTTATAGGCGTATAGAACATTCGTCTGGCCACTAGGTGGCGCTGCAACGAAACTGTGCATGCACCCTCAGTTCCTGACTGGCATCTCAAGTACCAAGTGTCGTGTCAATAGGCCTAAGTTTGGCGAAGATACAGCCTAAAATCTGTTATTGTGCGCTCTACCTAAAATTCGTTGACGCGCTATACGACAACGGATTGGTTTATCGAAATTCTTTTAATAACTTTTTGCCTTGAGTGTCTCTAGATGCTGCATACCGATTTTTGAGGCAAACGGGCAAAAACTCTAGGACGAGTTCGCAAAAGTAGGTTTAAAGAATAATTCAAAATGGCGGAAAACTTTTCATGACGGAAAATGACGTCATGGGGTCCTATCGAATCGTCTTGAGCCAAGGAATCAGAGGAAACAAGAATTTCATTTCTGGGACTTACGGTTCAGAAGTTATAAGACAAAACGTAAGTGCAACTTTGGACTGTTGGTGGCGCTAGTGGGCTTGAGATAGAGACTCCAAATTTGCTGTGGATATTATTTGGACTGTCCTCTATCAGTGTGCCAAATTTCATAACTTTCCTACGTACGGTTCTATGGGCTGCCATAGACCGCAATGGCGGAAGAAGAAAAATTTATTAACAGAAACAATTGCCAATATAGCTGCAAGCAGCAATCACCGGGGTCAAGCCGAAAAGGGCACAGAAGGATGTAAAGTTGCGTTTGGATAAGCAGACTGAAGAACTTAGGTAAACCTAATGATTTCAGATGAAAAAATGCAAAGTAATCAACAAAAATAATCTATGTTCTTGTCTACTGCAACTGTCCTTCGGTTATTGACAATCATGGGACATTAGAGCACTGAAGGACATGTATGTGATGCTTACAGTGGGCAAACATGGGTCACAACATGTTACAACAAGTTAAAAGAGTCAAAAGAGACCATCCCCATGTCTCTGCGATGTTCTGATGCAGAGAAAAAACTCTTGCAAAAACAGTTGATAAGGTATTCTCATTGGTTGCTAGAGAGTAAATGGACATCCACTAGTGATTATAGTCAAAGCCATGAAAGGAATAATCCATGATGACTCATGGTTTTAGATGTGTTGTTGCAGTAGTTTTAGGCCAAAAAAATGCCATATTCTGTCTCAAAACCAGTAGGTGGCGCAATGACAAAATTGTGCATGCAACCTCAGGTCATAACTGTGTTACATCTAGCTAGTTTTATGACTATACACTTTAGTTTAGTGAAGAAACAGTTGTATGACCATAGGGTGGCTTGATTTCAAAGGTTTTATTCAATTATAAGGCCAACTAGTGGTGCAAGCATACAATTTTTTTTGTGTAGCCTCAGACTGTGGTCGTACATCAGCGTATCAAATATGGTGAAAAAATCTCTTTGCGTTACGAAGTTATAACCATTTATGTGTAAAAACAGAAAATTTAAAGGTAATTTTTCGTTTTTTGCAATTTTCGGCCATTTCTGATGAAAATTTTAATACAACGCCAATAGAACTTTTTGTTCAGAAGGTAATGCAATATTCTTCCTATGATGTTTTCGAGTCGATCAGAATTACGCTCGCGGAGATATTCGCGCGTGTTTTTTAAGTGCTGTTTTGCTGCGCAGGGCTAACCGTAAGGCGAAATCTGGCATGTTTGGTAAGGTTGGACTCGGCAACTATTCTGGACTTCAGCGAAACAAGTCCCGTGAAAAAACACAGATCAGAGCCAAAGTTATAAGCATGCACAACATTCGTATGACCACTAGGTGGTGCTGTGACGAAACTCTGCATGCCCCCTCAGATCCTCACTGGCATCACAACTACCAAGTGTGGCGTCAATAGACATAAGATTGGCGAAGATACACACTAAAACCTGTTTTTTGGGCTCTACGTAAAATTTGTTGACGCGCTATACGAAAACGGAATGGTTTATCAAAATTCTTTTAATAACTTTTTGCCCTGAGTGTCTCTAGATGCTATATACCATTTTTCGTGGCAATTGGGCAAAAGCTCTAGGACAAGTTCGCAAAAGTAGGTTTTATGAATAAATCAAAATGGCGGAAAATTTTTCATGACGGAAAATGACGTCATAGGGTCCAATCGAATCGTCTTGAGCCAAGGAATCAGAGGATACAAGAATTTAGTGTCTAGGACTTACGGGTCAGAAGTTATAGGCAAATACATAAGTGCAAATTTGGACTGTTGGTGGCGCTAGCGGGTTAGAGATACAGACTTCAAATTTGCTGTGGAGACTTTTTGGACAGTCCTCTATCAGTGTGCCAAATTTCATAACTTTCCTACGTACGGTTCTATAGGCTGCCATAGACCGCAATGGCGGAGGAAGAAAAAGAAAAAGAAAAAGAAAAAGAAAACTAACAGAAACAATAGGGGTCTTCGCCCATTCTGGGCTTGACCCCTAAATATAGCTGCAAGCAGCAATGCCGGGGTCAAGCCAAAAAGGGCACATAAGAAAGTAAAGTTGAATTCGGATGAGCAGTTTAAAGAACCTGGGAAAATCTTTTGATTTCAGACTAAATAATATAACAGTTATCAGCTAAAAAGCTGTGTTTTCATTCAGTGTCATCTCTCCCTCTCTTTCGTCGAGCATTGATAACTAGAACACTGACGTAAAAATGAGTGGTGCTTCTAGTGGCAATACTCAGCTCACAAAATGTTACAGTGGTGTTAATGAGTCAAAAGAGCCCACCCCCATGTCTCTGCGATGTTCTGATGCAGAGAAAAAGCTCTTGCAAAAACAGTTGATAACGTATTCTCATTGGTTGCTAGAGAGTAAATGGACATCCACTAGTGATTATAGTCAAAGCCATGAAAGGAATAATCCATGATGACTCATGGTTTTAGATGTGTTGTTGCAGTAGTTTTAGGCAAAAAATGCGTTATTCTATCTCAAAACCAGTAGGTGGCGCAATGACAAAATTGTGCATGCAACCTCAGGTCATAACTGTGTTACATCTAGCTAGTTTTATGACTATACACTTTAGATTAGTGAAGAAACAGTTGTATGACCATAGGGTGGCTTGATTTCAAAGGTTTTGTTAAATTATAAGGCCAACTAGTGGTGCAACCATACAATTTTTTTTGTGTAGCCTCAGACTGTGGTCGTACATCAGCGTATCAAATATGGTGAAAAAATCTCTTTGCGTTACGAAGTTATAGCCATTTATGTGTAAAAACACAAAATTTAAAGGTAATTTTTTGTTTTTTGCAATTTTCAGCCATTTCTGATGAAAATTTTAATACAATGCCAATAGAACTTTTTGTTCAGAAGGTAATGCAATATTCTTCCTATGATGTTTTCGAGTCGATCAGAATTACGCTCGCGGAGATATTCGCGCGTGTTTTTTAAGTGCTATTTTGCCGCGCAGGGTTAACCGTAAGGCCAATTCTGGCATGTTTGGTATCGTTGGACTCGGCAACTATTCAGGACTCCAAGGAAATAAGTCCCATGAAAATACGTCGATCACAGCCAAAGTTATAGGTGTGTAAAACATTCGTCTTACCACTAGGTGGCGCTGCGACGAAACTGGGCATGCACTCTCAGTTCCTGACTGGCATCACAAGTAGCAAGTGTCGTTTCAATAGGCTTAAGTTTGGCGAAGATACAGCCTCAAATCCGTTTTTTTGCACTCTACATAAAATTTGTTGACGCGGTTTACGCAAACAGATTGGCGAATCGACATGAATTCCATAACTTTTTGCCGTGAGGGTCTGTAGATGCTACATACCGATTTTCGTGGAAATCGGGCAAAAGCTCTAGGACGAGTTCGCAAAAGTAGGTTTTACGAATAATTCAAAATGGCGGAAAAATTTTCATGACGGAAAATGACGTCATAGGGTCCAGTCGAATCGTCTTGAGCCAAGGAATCAGAGGAAACAAGAATTTCATTTCTAGGACGTACGGGTCAGAAGTTATAAACAAAAACGTAAGTGCAACTTTAGACTGTTGGTGGCGCTAGAGGGTTGGAGTTAGAGACTCCAAATTTGCTGTGGAGACACATTGGACTGTCCTTTATCAGTGTGCCAAATTTCATAACTTTCCTACGTACGGTTCTATGGGCTGCCATAGACCGCAATGGCGGAAGAAGAAGAAGAAGAAGAAGAAGAAGAAGAATAATAAGAAAACTAACAAATACAATAGGGGTCTTCGCCCCTTCGGGGCTTGACCCCTAAATATAGCTGCAAGCAGCAATCACCGGGGTCAAGCCAAAAAGGGCACAGCAGAAAGTAAAGTTGACTTCGGATGAGCAGTTTAAAGTACCTAGGAAAATCTCTTGATTTCAGAAAAACAATATAACAGTTATCAGCAAAAAAGCTGTTCTCATTTAGTGAAATCTCTCCCTCTCTTTCGTCGAGCATTGATAACTAGAACACTGACGTAAAAATGAGTGGTGCTTCTAGTGGCAATACTCAGCTCACAAAATGTTACAGTGGTGTTAATGAGTCAAAAGAGCCCACCCCCATGTCTCTGCGATGTTCTGATGCAGAGAAAAAGCTCTTGCAAAAACAGTTGATAACGTATTCTCATTGGTTGCTAGAGAGTAAATGGACATCCACTAGTGATTATAGTCAAAGCCATGAAAGGAATAATCCATGATGACTCATGGTTTTAGATGTGTTGTTGCAGTAGTTTTAGGCAAAAAAATGCCATATTCTATCTCAAAACCAGTAGGTGGCGCAATGACAAAATTGGGCATGCAACCTCAGGTCATAACTGTGTTACATCGAGCTAGTTTTATGACTATACACTTTAGTTTAGTGAAGAAACAGTTGTATGACCATAGGGTGGCTTGATTTCAAAGGTTTTGTTAAATTATAAGGCCAACTAGTGGTGCAACCATACAATTATTTTTGTGTAGCCTCAGACTGTGGTCGTACATCAGCGTATCAAATATGGTGAAAAAATCTCTTTGCGTTACGAAGTTATAACCATTTATGTGTAAAAACACAAAATTTAAAGGTAATTTTTCGTTTTTTGCAATTTTCAGCCATTTCTGATGAAAATTTTAATACAATGCCAATAGAACTTTTTGTTCAGAAGATAATGCAATATTCTTCCTATGATGTTTTCGAGTCGATCAGAATTACGCTCGCGGAGATATTCGCGCGTGTTTTTTAAGTGCTGTTTTGCTGCGCAGGGCTAACCGTAAGGCGAAATCTGGCATGTTTGGTAACGTTGGACTCGGCAACTTTTCTGGACTTCAGCGAAACAAGTCCCGTGAAAAAACACAGATCAGAGCCAAAGTTATAAGCATGTACAACATTCGTATGACCACTAGGTGGTGCTGTGACGAAAGTCTGCATGCCCCCTCAGATCCTCACTGGCATCACAACTACCAAGTTTGGCGTCAATAGACATAAGATTGGCGAAGATACACACTAAAACCTGTTTTTTTGGGCTCTACGTAAAATTTGTTGACGCGTTATACGAAAACGGAATGGTTTATCAAAATTCTTTTAATAACTTTGTGCCCTGAGTGTCTCTAAATGCTACATACCGTTTTTCATGGCAATTGGGCAAAAGCTCTAGGACAAGTTCGCAAAAGTAGGTTTTATGAATAAATCAAAATGGCGGAAAATTTTTCATGACGGAAAATGACGTCATAGGGTCCAATTGAATCGTCTTGAGCCAAGGAATCAGAGGATACAAGAATTTAGTGTCTAGGACATAAGGGTCAGAAGTTATAAGCAAATACATAAGTGCAAATTTGGACTGTTGGTGGCGCTAGCGGGTTATAGATACAGACTTCAAATTTGCTGTGGAGACTTTTTGGACAGTCCTCTATCAGTGTGCCAAATTTTATAACTTTCCTATGTACGCTGCTATAGGCTGCCATAGACCGCAATGGCGGAGGAAGAAAAAGAAAAAGAAAACTAACAGAAACAATAGGGGTCTTCGCCCATTCTGGGCTTGACCCCTAAATATAGCTGCAAGCAGCGATACCGGGGTCAAGCCGAAAAGGGCACAGAAGGGTGTAAAGTTGAGTTTGGATAAGCAGACCAAAGAACCTAGGTAAACCTAATGATTTCAGATGAAAAAACGCAAAGTAATCAACAAAAATAATCTATGTTCTAATCCACTGCAATAATCCTTCTGTTATTGACAGTCATGGAACATTAGAGCACAGAAGGATATGTGAGTGATGTTTGCAGTGGCATAACATGGGTCACAACATGTTACAACAAGTTAAATCAGTCAAAAGAGACCATCCCCATGTCTCTACGATGTTCTGATGCAGAGAAAAAGCTCTTTCAAAACGATTCATAAGGTATTCTCATTGGTTGCTAGAGAGTAAATTCACATCCACCAGTGATTATAGACCAAGCCATATAAAATGAAGAATCCATGATGACTCATGGTTTTAGATGTGTTGTTGCAGTAGTTTTAGGCAAATATAGCTATTTTCTATCTCCAAACCACTAGGTGGCGCTATGACAGAATCGTGCATGCAACCTTGGGTCATATCTGCATTACATCTAGCTAGTTTCATGACTATACACTTTAGTTCAGCAAAGAAATAGTTGTATGACCATAGGGCTTGCTTGATATGAAATATTTTGTTCAATTATAGGGCCACCTAGTGGTTCAGGCATACCAATTTTTTGTGTGGCCTCAGACTCTGCTCATACATCAGCGTATCAAATCTGGTGAAAGAATCTCTTTTTGTTGCGAAGTTATAACCATTTATGTGTAAAAAACACAAAATGTAAAGGTAATTTTTCGTTTTTTGCAATTTTCGGCCATTTCTGATGAAAATTTTAATATAACGCCAATGGAGTTTTTTGTTCAGAAGGTAATGCAATGTTCTTCCTATGGCATTTTCGAGTCGATCGGAATAACGCTCGCGGATATATTCGCGCGTATTTTTTAAGTGCTATTTTGTCACGCAGGGTTAACCGTAAGGCCAATTCTGGCATGTTTGGTATCGTTGGACTCGGCGACTATCCAGGACTCCTAAAAATTAAGTCCCGTCAAAATACGTCAATCGGAGCCAAAGTTATAGGCGTGTAAAGCATAAGTCTGACCACTAGGTGGCGCTGTGACGAAACTCTGCATGCACTCATAGTTCCTGACTGGCATCACATGTACCAAGTATCGTGTCAATATGCTTAAGTTTGCCGAAGATACAGCCTCAAATCCGTTTTTTTGCGCTCTACGTAAAATTCGTTGACGCGGTTTATGAAAACAGATTGACGAATTGACATGAATTCCATAACTTTTTGCCGTGAGGGTCTGTAGATGCTACATACCGATTTTCGTGAAAATCGGGCAAAAGCTGTAGGACGAGTTCGCAAAAGTAGGTTTTACGAATAATTCAAAATGGCGGAAAAATTTTCATGACGGAAAATGACGTCATAGGGTCCAATCGAATCGTCTTGAGCCAAGGAATCAGAGGAAGCAAGATTTTTGTTTCTAGGACTTACGGATCAGAAGTTATCAGCAAAAACATAAGTGCAACTTTGGACTGTTGGTGGCGCTAGCGGGTTAGAGATAGAGACTCCAAATTTGCTATGGTGACACATTGGACTGTCCTTTATCAGTGTGCCAAATTTCATAACTTTCCTATGTACGGTTCTATGGGCTGCCATAGACCGCAATGGCGGAAGAAGAAACGGAAGAAGAATAACTAATAATAAATATAGCTGCAAGCAGCAATGCCGGGGTCAAGCCAAAAAGGGCACAGAAGAAAGTAAAGTTGAATTCAGATGATCAGTTTAAAGAACCTAAGAAAATCTCTTGATTTCAGACTAAGTAATATAACAGTTATCAGCAAAAAAGCTGTGTTTTCATTCAGTGTAATCTCTCCCTCTCTTCTCGAGGAGCATTGACAACTAGAACACTGAAGAAAATGTGAGTGGTGCTTGCAGTGGCAATTCTCAGCTTACAAAATGTTACAGTGGTGTTAATGAGTCAAAAGAGACCACCCCCATGTCTCTACGATGTTCTGATGCAGAGATATAGCTCTTGTAAAAAGGATTGATAAGGTATCCTAATTGGTTGCTAAGGAATTAATTGGCATGCACCAATGATCTCCAAGCCATGAAACGAATAATACATGATGACCCAAGATTTTAGATGTACTGTTGGAGTAGTTTTAGGCAAAAATACCATATTTCTATCTCAAAACCACTAGGTGGCGCAATGACAAAGTTGTGCATGCAACCTCAGTTCATAACTGTGTTACATCTAGCTAGTTTTATAACTATACACGTTAGTTTAGTGAAGAAATAGTTGTATGACCATAGGGCTTGCTTGATATGTAAGATTTTGTTCAATTATAGGGCCACCTAGTGGTTCAGGCATACCAATTTTTTTGTGTGGCCTCAGACTCTGCTCATACATCAGCGTATCAAATCTGGTGAAAAAAAATCTTTTCGTTGCGAAGTTATAACCATTTATGTATAAAAACACAAATTGTAAAAGGTAATTTTTCGTTTTTTGCAATTTTCGGCCATTTCTGATGAAAATTTTAATATAATGCCAATAGAACTTTTTGTTCAGAAGGTAATGCAATGTTCTTCCTATGGTGTTTTCGAGTCGATCGGAATAACGCTCGCGGAGATATTTGCGCATGTTTTTTTAAGTGCTGTTTTGCTGCGCAGGGCTAACCGTAAAGCGAAATCTGGCATGTTTGTTATCGTTGGACTCGGCAACTATTCAGAACTCCAAAGAAACAAGTCCCGTGAAAATATGTCAATCGGAGCCAAAGTTATAGGCGTTTAAAGCATAAGTCTGACCACTAGGTGGCGCTGTGACGAAACTCTGCATGCACCCTAAGTTCCTGACTCGCATCACAAGTACCAAGTATCGTGTCAATAAGCTTAAGTTTGGCAAAGATACAGCCTCAAATCCGTTTTTTTGCGCTCTACATAAAATTCGTTGACGCGGTTTACGGAAACGGATGGACGAATTGACATGAATTCCATAACTTTTTGCCTTGAGCGTCTCTAGATGCTACATACCAATTTTCGTGGCAATCGGATAAAAGCTCTAGGACGAGTTCGCAAAAGTAGGTTTTACGAATAATTCAAAATGGCGGAAAAATTTTCATGACGGAAAATAACGTCATAGGATCCAGTCGAATCGTCTTGAGCCAAGGAATCAGAGGAAACAAGAATTTCATTTCTAGGACGTACGGGTCAGAAGTTATAAACAAAAACGTAAGTGCAAATTTGGACTGTTGGTGGCGCTAGAGGGTTGGAGTTAGAGACTCCAAATTTGCTGTGGGGACACATTGGACTGTCCTTTATCAGTGTGCCAAATTTCATAACTTTCCTACGTACGGTTCTATGGGCTGCCATAGACCGCAATGGCGGAAGAAGAAGAAGAATAATAATAATAATAAGAAAACTAACAAATACAATAGGGGTCTTCGCCCCTTCGGGGCTTGACCCCTAAATATAGCTGCAAGCAGCAATCACCGGGGTCAAGCCAAAAAGGGCACAGCAGAAAGTAAAGTTGAATTCGGATGAGCAGTTTAAAGAACCTGGGAAAATCTCTTGATTTCAGACTAAATAATATAACAGTTATCAGCTAAAAAGCTGTGTTTTCATTCAGTGTCATCTCTCCCTCTCTTTCGTCGAGCATTGATAACTAGAACACTGACGTAAAAATGAGTGGTGCTTCTAGTGGCAATACTCAGCTCACAAAATGTTACAGTGGTGTTAATGAGTCAAAAGAGCCCACCCCCATGTCTCTGCGATGTTCTGATGCAGAGAAAAAGCTCTTGCAAAAACAGTTGATAATGTATTCTCATTGGTTGCTAGAGAGTAAATGGACATCCACTAGTGATTATAGTCAAAGCCATGAAAGGAATAATCCATGATGACTCATGGTTTTAGATGTGTTGTTGCAGTAGTTTTAGGCAAAAAATGCGTTATTCTATCTCAAAACCAGTAGGTGGCGCAATGACAAAATTGTGCATGCAACCTCAGGTCATAACTGTGTTACATCTAGCTAGTTTTATGACTATACACTTTAGTTTAGTGAAGAAACAGTTGTATGACCATAGGGTGGCTTGATTTCAAAGGTTTTGTTAAATTATAAGGCCAACTAGTGGTGCAACCATACAATTTTTTTTGTGTAGCCTCAGACTGTGGTCGTACATCAGCGTATCAAATATGGTGAAAAAATCTCTTTGCGTTACGAAGTTATAGCCATTTATGTGTAAAAACACAAAATTTAAAGGTAATTTTTCGTTTTTTGCAATTTTCGGCCATTTCTGATGAAAATTTTAATACAATGCCAATAGAACTTTTTGTTCAGAAGGTAATGCAATATTCTTCCTATGATGTTTTCGAGTCGATCAGAATTACGCTCGCGGAGATATTCGCGCGTGTTTTTTAAGTGCTATTTTGCCGCGCAGGGTTAACCGTAAGGCCAATTCTGGCATGTTTGGTATCGTTGGACTCGGCAACTATTCGGGACTCCAAGGAAACAAGTCCCATGAAAATACGTCGATCACAGCCAAAGTTATAGGTGTGTAAAACATTCGTCTAACCACTAGGTGGCGCTGCGACGAAACTGGGCATGCACTCTCAGTTCCTGACTGGCATCACAAGTACCAAGTGTCGTTTCAATAGGCTTAAGTTTGGCGAAGATACAGCCTCAAATCCGTTTTTTTGCACTCTACGTAAAATTTGTTGACGCGGTTTACGCAAACAGATTGGCGAATCGACATGAATTCCATAACTTTTTGCCGTGAGGGTCTGTAGATGCTACATACCGATTTTCGTGGAAATCGGGCAAAAGCTCTAGGACGAGTTCGCAAAAGTAGGTTTTACGAATAATTCAAAATGGCGGAAAAATTTTCATGACGGAAAATGACGTCATAGGGTCCAGTCGAATCGTCTTGAGCCAAGGAATCAGTGGAAACAAGAATTTCATTTCTAGGACGTACGGGTCAGAAGTTATAAACAAAAACGTAAGTGCAACTTTAGACTGTTGGTGGCGCTAGAGGGTTGGAGTTAGAGACTCCAAATTTGCTGTGGAGACACATTGGACTGTCCTTTATCAGTGTGCCAAATTTCATAACTTTCCTACGTACGGTTCTATGGGCTGCCATAGACCGCAATGGCGGAAGAAGAAGAAGAAGAAGAAGAAGAATAAATATAGCTGCAAGCAGCAATTACCGGGGTCAAGCCGAAAAGGGCACAGAAGGAAGTAAAGTTGAGTTTGGATGAGCCGATTAAAGAACATAGGAAAACCTTTTGATTTCAGACAAAGAATATAAAATTTATCAGCAAAAACTAAAACACTGAAGGAATGAGTGGTTTTTGAAGTGGCAAAACTCAAGTCACAAAATGTTACATTGGCTTGCTTGATCAAAGATTTTGTTCAATTACAAGGCTTATTGGTGGTGCAAGAATACAATTTTTGTGGCCTCAGATTCTGCTTATATATCAATGTATCAAATCTGGTGTAAAAATCACATTTTGTTATAACCATTTATGTGTAAAAAAAAAAAAAATCTTGAAATTTTTGTAACATTAAAAAATAACGCCAATAGAGATTTTTGTTTAGAAGGTATTGTAATGATCTTACTATGGTGGTTTGAGTCGATCGGAGTGTTTTTTTGCTGCGCAGGGCTAACCGTAAGGCAAATTCTGGCATGTTTGGTATCGTTGGACTTGGCAACTATTTAGGACTCCAAGGAAAGAAGTCACATTAAATACTTCAACCACAGCCAAAGTTATGTAAGGGATAATCTACAGCTAGCCATGCATTAAATGGTTTGAATTAATGTTTACAGTGTAATTTTTTAACAGACGGTAGTGCCATCATATTTGCTTTTTTTTTAAATCAATTATCACATTTATTTAAATTCATTATTAAAAGAGAGAGCATTTTATTTCATCTTGTGCCTGGGCCCATTTTTCAAAATTTCCATATTCACCATACAAACTAAACAAAATGCAAAAATCAAAAATTTAGCCTACCTAAATTTTCATATGTGTCTCTCACTCAGTTTGCAAGTGTAACTGTGTTACTATGGTTATTAATGTTTATAGTAGCAGATTAATTTCAAACTTCCTGGAACTACCAGTGCATTTAACAGTTTTAATGCACACTTTCCAGCCAATCAGAATTGAGTATTTAAACAGACCATGGTATAAATGTGTGTAATTCATTCATTCGTGTCGAATGGATTAGTGTATTAAAATTCTTTTGATAACTTTTTCATGAGTGTCAACATACCAATTTTTGTTGCAATCGCATAAAAGCTCTAGGACGAGTTAAAAAAAAGTAGGTTTTACAAATCTTTCAAAAACGTCTAAAATGTTTTATGATGGAAAATTACGTGATATGGTCCAATCTTATCGGCTTTAGCTGAGGAATTCGGATTCTAGGATTTTTGGTTCAGAAGTTATAAGCAAAAACCTAAGTGCAAATTTCGACTGTTGGTGGCGTTGGCAAGTTTGATATAGAGACTCTGTGGGAACTTTTTGGACTATCTTTTATCAGTGTGCAAAAATTATAGAGATGCTCCGATCAGCATTTTTGGGGCTGATCACGGATTACGGATCACCAACATCATGATCTGCCAATCGCCGATCAGTGCCGATCACAGAATGGCAGTGGAATGGGAATCTTTTTTCTATAATCTAGCAGAGTTTGCACCATTTGTAGAAATGAAACTAACTATAAATTAGGAATATTATTGTTTTAATAGAGAATCAAATAAATAAGCACAACAAATATTTCTTCTTCTTGAGATCGGCAAATTTAGCGAGTGCCGATCGCGTCATTTAATGCCGTTATCGGCCGATTATGATCGGTGGCCGATTGATCGGAGCATCCCTAAAAAATTTATAACTTTATTACGTATGCTGCTATAAACTGCCATAGATGCAATGGCTGAAGAAGAAGAAGAAGAAAAAGGAAGAATAATAAGAATACTAACAATAACAATAGGGTTCTACGCCCCTTTGCGGCTTGACCCCTAATAAGAAAACTGACAATAACAATAGGGTTGTACACCCCTTCGGGGCTTGACTTCTAACTAGCAGCAGAGGCTTAAAGGTAGGGTATCTGATTTGATCGGTGGCCGATCGATCGGAGCATCCCTAAAAAATTTATAACTTTATTACGTATGCTGCTATAAACTGCCATAGATGCAATGTCTGAAGAAGAAGAAGAAGGAAGAATAATAAGAATACTAACAATAACAATAGGGTTCTACGCCCTTTTGGGGCTTGACCCCGAATAAGAAAACTGACAATAACAATAGGGTTGTACGCACCTTCGGGGCTTGACTTCTAACTAGCAGCAGAGGCTTAAAGGTAGGGTATCTGATTTGATCCAGAAACATTTTTAGTTATGCTGTTTGAAAGTCTCCTTACATCTTGGTAGCAATGACTATGTTAAGTTGTCTAAATGTATTTGTATAAATATGTGTCATCTGTAAAAGGTGTAGGACCAAAAATTGTTTAAAATAATTATTGAACTCTGACCGAATGCAATAAAGACCTTGTACTGTCAGTTCAAATCTGATTTTGATGCATATCCGATTGGAATCCAATCAGATTCAGAACGTGTAAACGACCAAAAAACACATGAAATCTGTTTTTTTTTCTAATCCGTTTCAGGCTACATCCAGAGGTGGTTTGAGATCCTTTTCAAATCGCATTTCTGGGAATCCAATTCAGTCTGGCTGCTCTAATTGCATGTGTAGCTTTTTGGTTACATCATGCTGTGATGTCCTGTAAAAGGTAAACACGTCAGACGTCGGGGCAGATTGTCATGCCAGTGCAACGTCATTGCCATGGAAACAGTGCAGATAATCCAGAACAAGGAAGAATGCTACAGGACGTACAGATTGGATCTGAACAGTTATGATACACAATATGGACAGTGAGTCTGTCAAATTGGATATGGACCATAATCAGATATGGACTGACAGTGTGAATAAGGTATAATTGGAACTATTCAATTTTTGCTCCTCTTCGGTGAATGTGTTTTGCATGCCACTGCATACCCGGTTCACACAGACATCATACGTCATCAGTGCATTCAAAACTTTATTGCTGAATTGACAACCTGCAGAAGAACCACAAAAAAAGACATCTTTTGAAACAAAAAAAAGTCTGGGTCAGCAAAGATAAAAAACCTAAATTAATATTGGTAACTTTACTGCTTTCCCACGAGATGAAAACAGCTGCGGGTCTTAAAGGGTCGTTACAGTGTTTCTTTTGGAAAGGTAGGTACGCGGTGTGATTCTATTTTGATGGATTCATATTGTATTTTGAGTAAACATTGTGTTGCTTATGTAGTTTGTGTACCTTTATGAATTAGCGTAACAATATTTATGTTTTTAAAATAACAAGCAACTACTATAACTACACTATCGAAAACGTGCTGTATCTAATTCTGATTTAAAAAATGTTCATGTTGGTTATTTTGGAAATGTTATTAACGTTGTACTGCAAAGTTTTCTTCTTGGTGAATGAGATATACATGCACCAGCTTCTGGTTCAGTTTACTGTTTGGGTTTTATAAAACTTGGCTTATTCTATACTGTTAAGTTACCTGCAAGAATGTCACGGTTCCTACAATACATAAAGTAACTCAATGTTAAACATGTAAAAACTAATCAAATACACTTACAAGACCAGACTAGTGTGGTAGTTTTTAGGTTGATTTCCTCAACCTTATGCTGCTCGCTGATGTTGATTTTCAAAAATAGTGGTTCTCGCAAGATTGTCATGTCTGTGTACCGTCATGTCTGTGTCATGCCATCTAGTGGTTATGAGTTGTAACTGCATTTTGTTTAACTTTGAAATTGGTAAAATAATATATAAATGTTATGTATGACTGACAGCAAAAATAATGCTAATTCAGATGTTTAGTTGAATTTGATGATGTCATACATCCCACAAGTTTGCGTGGGCAAAAATGGAAAACATTTTAACATCATTTTGGTTATTTAGATTCACTCGATTTGTCCAGGTGGACCAAAATCAGTAGTCAGCTTGCCCGTGTTGTGTGAAATTCAGTTCCCGTTAAAACTGTTCCAATGGGCGGGGCATTCATGCATATTCATAGGTTCGCTCCGCGTTGGAAAAAGCGATTGGATTGCAAATTGTTGTTTGTTTTCCATCTCTTTTTTGATATTTCTATAAGGTAATAAAGACGAAAGATCATATGCCTGGTTGTACAATTGTTTACATTATGCTTTGCGTGTGCATTTTGTAAGAACACTTTTTCATGGCTTAACAATATTGTTTTACTATTTAGCCTACATTTATAATGCTAAACACCAAACTAGAGCACAAATTGAGCACATATTTATCCTCCTTGTTTTTGTTGTATCATGTCCATAGTTGATGTCTTGTTTAGTAGTATTTCGCTGCATTAATGACATGCACTGCAATAAAATGCAAATGAAGCTTACTGCATGTTCTAATAAAGATTTTAAAATGTTCTCTAGTGTTGTTTTTGTTTCATTTTTGAGTTGGACTTTATAAAGCCTTATTGAAAAGAGCTTTGCAATCATTCAAAGGATATGATGCATTATTATGCTGCTCTGTTAAAGCATGATTCAATAAAAATAGCCTAATATTATTTTAAAGTTTATTTACCTATATGCAAGACCAACATTGTTCAGATCAGCTTAAATATGTGTATGAGTGTTTTCCTGTGTTACAAAAGGGCCAAAAAATGAGGACAGACCAAAAGAGAAGAACATTTTAATTTTCTTTCTAAAAAGATCTGTAAGCGGCTTCTACCTAAATGGCATAAACTGTCGGCTTTTGATGTATAAAGCCGCTGAATGCCTGGTTATTGCAGTAGGCTACATATGCGGTTGGATCCGCCAAGCACCCGTTGTACTTTCACACATACGGAAAAGTGCATAAACAATATGGTAAAGCATCCTTTTTTCACAAAACAACATACTTTAGATATTATTTGATAGATTAGTAAGTGTGGATTAAGGATGTTTAAAATCACAAGCCTTGTGGTCAGGACATGAATGAATCCAATCAGCAGATTTGCAAATCATTATTTATCTCCACATATATCATAAATAAAAATTAGTAGGGTAATTTGCAATATACCACGTTTTATATTTCCTACTACGTGATTTACAGACTATAGACGACAGTATTCAATGGCAATAAATGTCTCATATAGCAATAAAAATCCTCACAACATTATTATTTCTCAAAACTTTTACAAAAAATATTTTCAAAGGAACTGTATTCTTACAATTATTTAAAGATGCACACATTATTCCGCATATGATTTGAATATTAGACGAGAGTATTCATATAATGGCAATGAATGTCTCATATGCAGGGGCGGAGCCAGACATTGTAGACATTGGGTGCTTAGCCGAAATCTAGGGGTTTCAAATCATGGTCCCCTGCTGATATTTTGTCTCCATTTACAGAAGCTTATAAAATAATTTTTATGTTCTCTGTATTGTCATGAAACTGTAACATAACGAAATTTTGAAAATTACATTTTAACTTTTCATAATAATAATAATATGTTTGCTGTTGCCTAATCCAGTAACTATAAAGCTATATAATAAAGAATAACAATTTTGACTTCAGTTACAGAGAAATTTCTTACCTGCTTATGGAAGCGTTCTCTTTCTTTCTTTCTTTTTTCTTTTTTTTCTTTCTTTCGCTCTCTCTCTCTCTCTCTCTCTCTGTATGTGATCTCTCTCCACCCTCCTCTCTCCCTATTTGCACTGACAGTTATCACACATAAAAATATGTTAATGTAAGAGATTGTGAGGATTAACATTTTATAACTGTCACCGTGTATCAATGTATTTCTGCGGTGAAATAATTTCGAATTTCAGTTAAATGCATATGGACAAAACATAAGCTGCCTAAGTAACTATATACTTTCTCACCTTCTTAATTCTGACGTCTTAAAAAATCGTATATCCATCTATAAAAAAGTGATATGTGCAATGAGCAATTTTTTTCAAAGTTTTAATTCACTGTAATTAAATCTAGTTTAGAAACAACGTTACCAACGACAGTGTGTTGCAGATCAGGCAGAGTAGATCAGAGCGCTGACAGTAGCCGCGTTAGCCATGCAGATAATATATCAGTTGACGCTATTTAACAGTATTTACATCACATAACTATAAATATACACTTACCGTTATAACGAAGGCACTGTAATAATAAACACTTTAAAACATTGCGTTTACTGTGGGGAGATTCAGCATATTAATTTGCCTTCTACTCGCATCTCTCATTCGTTTTCCCTGGAGTGGGGGACCGGAGAGATTAGAGCTGAATGCCGCCACCTAGCGTAGTGGATGAATTCAGTTTACAGACCTTAAAAGAATCATTTGGTGCTTTTGACAAAACATTAGGGGCTTGAGCCCCAGAAGCCCTCGCTCCGCCCCTGCTCATATGGTAATAAATATTCACACATAACTTAACTTAACAGCATAATGAAATTAATAAATAGACAAGGAAGCAGGATTGACATGTAAATTGTATTATTATTACCGGAAAACAGCAATATATTACTGAAATAAACTCAGGTAAATGCGCCAAACACACTGTTAACCGCACTAACAAGTCTAAATAAGCAATAAAAGTGGAAAAAAACATTTTATCTCTTAAAACTTTATATGACAAAAATTATACTTTAAGGAAATATGTTCTTACAGTTATTCAAAGATGCACAAATTATTCCATATATTATTTCCTATTCAAGAGCACGTTCGTTTCTGGCCTCGCTATGTACCCAGCAAACACAAAACATTTTTTCAACGTTGTGAAAATACGTATTTCTAACGTTAAAAAAACCCGACATTTGGTCGTATTAAGTACGTCGGAAAATAACGTTATCTCAATCTTTTCACAACGTGAAAAAAACATTTTTATAACGTTTTTGTGTTTGCTGGGTAATAGCTGGTTGACAGGTGCGCATCCCCGTCTTTCAATATCATTTTGTATAGTTACTCCCTTAGTTAAATTAGCCATGATTTTATTATTGTGAAAATGTTTTTTTTTTTTGCAGATTGATTACGCTCCGCCCCTTTTAAAAGATGAAAGTGAATTGTTTCTTCCAGTGCTGTACCGGATCGAAATTACCCGTTTAGAGCCCAAATATAACATAGTATATTTGTTTCATTAAAATAAACACAAATATTAATAGGCTTTAGTTAAAGCATTGTTACATTATTGTTCAGTGTGCTCAATATTATTCTTGGTATACATTGATGCAGATTTTGTTAGGATTATTGAAGGAACAGACACTTTATGAACATCACTTATGGTTTCATTGTAGGATATGTGGTCCGAAACAGACGTCGGCTATCTAGACTAAATTATACGGACCGAAAAAAGTTTTTCAACGTCTTTTTTGTAACTAAATAAAAGCTATAACTTGATTAAGCCCAAAAAACAATGTCTAAATGATGTCTTGTGCTTGGTGGGTAAATAATTGAATCACGCAAATATTGAAGCTGTTTATCGGTGGATTTATTGTATATTATTAATCTGTGTGTGAGTGAATTTTGTATTTTACGTGACAATATTAAGTCAAATTCAAGTCAAGTTTTTTATTAATTTATTTAATTGTTCTGTAATTTGAATTTATTAAAAAGAAACCACTTCCATATAGTTTAATGACAAATTATAGCTCTAATATAGGCTAGGCCTTAAATCTACGATTTAACATCAAAGCGACTAGAATCAGACATAACAAGTCTGCTCGTTCTGCAATGAGAACCTAATTTCAATGGCTATTTTGTTCAACATTCACAAATGTTATAGATACGAGAGTGTGTTTGGACCTCTGCGGGCCTTTCATGTTAGGGTAAAATAAAACATGGCTTTGATGAAATGTAGGTTCAAAGTAATTAACCAATAGCATCGGGTCATATTATACTTTGCTGCCTGAGTATCCGCACCATTGTCGATCGAACGCTGGAGAGAGAAGTAGGCTATACCTGCGGTAACCATGGCCAGCCCTGCGAAACGTAAAGAGGAGGATTGGGACGTAGAAGGGTATCTACACAACGTTTCTCCGGCGAAAAACTCCAAAAAGAACCACAAGTATTTTACTGCTGTGATTCAGACCGGGAGAAGGGACTTTCACAAGGTTGTGAGTTTTTCGATGGAAAAACTATCTCCGTTTTCTCACGCTTCAAAGACCGGGACAGCAGTGAAACTTAAGAACGTGCGGCGGTCTCTCAGTAAGTGCACAAATCAGTAACCTAAAAATAGAGTATCCATTTTAAGTTGTTTTCCGTATATATTTTTTAAAGTTGCCTATTTTATAATTTGCAGTGTGTTATTCTTAAAACGAATGCACTGTTAAAAAAAATCTTTATAAGATATGAATTCTGAAAGAAATTTTTTTATAGTGATTGAGCGCAAATGGGGTTGATTTTAGGCTACAGCTTACCGAATATCTTTTGTTGTTTTCTTGCAGGCTACTCCGATCCAAATGGATTCGATGTGATCTGTAATAGAACCACATCTCTTGATGTTGTGAGCGTTTCGTTCTCCCGCATCGCACCTCCAAGCAGTACAAGGCTGAGTGTAGCCGATGTTAAAGCTCTGGGACCCAGACAAAATGTAAGTAGCCTATTCTATATCTTGTTTTAAATTAATATATGCTATTGACAAAGATAACTATTTTTATGAAAATTTTTTATATACTTGCAGGTAGGCGAGCTGGAAGCAAAAGTGATGTCCCGTGCAGCGCTTAGCAAAATCGTGCTGGTGAACAAAGAGGAGTGCGAACTTAAGGAGATATGGGTCAGCGACGGGACCGAAGAAATGAAACTCACACTCTGGGACAGCCTCATTTCTGAAGCTCAAATATCAAAATCATATTTGTTTTCGAATTTGTCTACACGAGAGATAAAAGGAGAAATTCGTCTAACGACAACTCCATCCAGCAAAATCAAAGAAATCCCGCCACTGAACGTACCTGATAGAGACGAAGATCCAGTCGACAGCGCTTCCTCCGCGACCCTGCGCGGTGTCGTCTCCGGTATTAAAATTATAGCCCGACATCGCTGTCCGAAGTGCCACAGCCTGCAGAATAATATTATCCCCAAATCTATTATGCACAGATGTGAAGCCTGCAAACTACTCCAACGGTCATCTTCTTTCAAGTCAACCTACGGAGGAGTTATTGTTCTCACGACAGACCAGGGAGATAACTCGTGTACGTTGTCAGATTTATGCCTGACTACTTACTTTGACAAATACGGCATAAACCATTCACCCAACGATCTGGAGTCCATTGAGGAACACTTCATTAATCGTTCTGAGTTTGAAATTACCATCAACGACGTTTCCCTGGTTACTTGCATAATGCACCCCACTCAGCAAAATGAAGATTGGGAAGATGATCAAGCGTTGATTAAAATGGATGGTGAAGGTGGCGTGGCTGGTGAAGGTGGCGTGGCTGGTGAAGGTGGCGTGGCTGGTGAGGGTGATCGTGTCGCTGGTGCTGAAGGTGGCGTGGCTGGTGACGACGGTGCTGGTGTCGCTAGTGCTAAAGGTGGCGTGGCTGGTAAGGTCGCTGAAGTTGTTGTGGGGTGTTCTTCAGGACGCCAGTATAGACTAATTGAGTAGAGTAGCTAATGTTAAAAAAGATATAAGGCTAGTTAAAATGCACATTTATAGTTAAATTAATTATATTGTTATATGTTATTGTATTTTTATATTGTAGGCTACTCACCCAAGTTGCACGTATGCACTTAATTGTTCTGTGTTGTTGCATTTTTTTTTTTGTTCTATGGTTTGTACCTGTATTTTAAAGTGCCAGGTTAAAACAAGGTTAGTGTTTGTGATTCACTTTTTCATTAGGCTAGAACTACTTTTTTTTAATTGCCAATAAGTTGTTTGGTCTTTTGTTAATAAATTAGTTTGTGTGTAATGAACATTTTTTGTTTCTATTATTCTGTAGCAGGTTTTCCTTTCAGTTTAATTTCCCAGAAGTTAGATTTGATCCTTAAAACATTTGTCGTAGACTAACTTAATAGCTAGCCAATTTAAAGGCTCATTTAAAAAGCATCGGTATTATCCAATACCCAATACTGTTATTATCCAATGTTGTTGGATTTTTTTTTTTGTTGTTCTATGGTTTGAACCTGTATTTAAATGTGCTTTTAAAATTTAAAACAAGGTTAGTGTTTGTGATTCACTTTGTTATTAGTAGGCTAGGTTTACTTTTTTTATTTGCCAATAAGTCGTTTGGTCTTTTGTTAATAAATGAGTTTGTATGTAATAAAAATTGCTTGTTTCCTTTATTCTGTATCAAGCTTGCCTTTCAGTTTAATTTCGCAGAAGTCATTTAAATAACTAATTAAAAAACAGCGGTATTATCCAAACTATTTCAATTATTAGCCTACGTTAAATTTAGCCTATTAAGTTAACCTAGAGTATTTTACTTAGCAATTCAAGTAGCCAAGCCTTAATTGAAAATATGAATTAAAAAAACTTCGTACAATAAACATTTAATTTTTTTCCAAAAAATATCAAGGTTGGCCACACGGCTATATGTAGTAGGCTATGGGTTGTAAAAGCGTGTTTGGTGCATTTACCTCAGTTTATTTCTGTAATATTGCTATTTTTTTGGTAATAGTAATACAATTAACATGTTATTCCTGTTTTCTTCTCTGTTTATTCATGCTGTTAGTTATGTAAATTTGAGACGTTCTTTGTCGTTATTATTTGACCTATAATAAAATACAATAGTAATTTATTGTAAATTCTATTGTTTTGAACCATACCATAGTAAAATACGTTGATTTGTTGTGGTAATTCTGTAGTTGTTTTATAGTAATAACCTATAACAACTATAGTAAAATTAACAAATTACTTTACCCAGTGCTGTACTAAGTTTTCTAAAACTATACACCAGTTTACCTCTAATGAAGGGATCTCCAACCACGCTCCTGTAGAGCTATCTGTCCTGAACACTTTAGTTCCAACCCTGTTCCAACACACCTGCCTATAATTATCATGTAATCCTGAATAGCTTGATTAGCTGGTCCAGGTGTGTTTGATTGGGGTTGGAGCTAAAATTAGAGCCGTTTCTCAATATGCGTTCTTGTCTGTACTTGTGTTCTTGTGAACTTGTGAAACGTCATCAGTCGCGGCCCAAGTACTGTTCCAATTCAAAGTTCGCATCAAGCCCAAGTTCACATAAAATCCCCGGATGTGTTCTTGATCAACCCATTTTATCGAGGATGCATCAGAGGAGACTTGTGTGGACTTATGATAGAGAAGTTTCCCAGAATGCATTTCGCGTCAGGAGTTCGTTCTTCTGAACTTGCAAGTTCGAACTACGAAGGACACAAGTCCGAGTTCGGCGTACTTGGTTTTGAGAAACATCCTAGGATAGTAGCTCTACATGAGAAGGGTTGGAGCCCCCTGCTCTATGTAATCACAATGATCAATAGATTGTATTCTGGAATATTCACACATATAAATCTGTCAGGGTTTGAAATTAACTTTTTGACTCACTGGCTTATTTGGCTACTAAACAGATTTATTTTTATTGAGAAAAAATTAAAGTTAACAACTAATAGAGCTTATATATGTATACAAAACAAACAACAAAATTCATACCATACAAACAAAAGAAAACAATTAAAAAGCAATATAGTGATGTATGCAGGTAGTTTGGTAAGTTTTAGCAATGGAATATTTTAGTGATATAGATGGAGGCAATTTGAGACAACCATAGTAATAGAGTTCAAACTGATTAATACAAATAATAATGATAATAATAGTATTAGTACGTGGTACTGTAGGAACATAAATATCCTAAATAAAAAATAAAAAAACAATGTAACCTAAGGACATTTTTAAAACGTTGAAAAAGCACCCAAGTGGTACGTTTTTTTAAGTAATAAAAAACGTAAATATCACGTCTGTTTACTACAAAAACATACCAAAATGGAAATTTTTTGAGACAATTTATTTAGGTGTCAAAATAACATAATTATAATAACGTTGGATTATAATGTAAATATCACGTTCATTTACTTAGAAAAGAAAAGCAGACCAAAAGTATTGTAATTTATAATAATAATAATAATAATAATACAGACCAGCCAATACAATTATTGTAGATATACAATATTCTCTAGGCGTAGAAACCAATCTGCCAGTGAGCACAAATTTCTACTAGACAAAAGGAAAGGGAAAAAAACGGATTAACTGTCACAGCTTAGTTTTGTTAGTTAAAATAACCTATACCAAAATGTATTTAAAATAAATGTATTTTATACTAGGTATACTACAACCTTACCTCATCATTCTTTATGAGACTTAATAATGAAACATTATTTTGAGAACGTCTTTATTGCCCAATTCAGATTTTTTTATGTTAAGCATAAAATGTGTTTTAATATCACTATTAGTAAGGATAGGATGATCTCTGTATGATAGGCCTACTTGCAAAATTGTTTCGCAAAATCAAATGTAGTTCTAGCATTAAATTACATGTCTATATATTGTTTTACTAGCAATATTACGGACAATTAAAGTGCATTAATCAAACTACTAAATTAATTCCAATTTATTTTTTATATTTTAATTCCAATTTAGCAGATTTTAAATATGTCAATTTAGTATTACAAGCAGGGTATTTTTATAGACTACATAAATACATAAATGTTTGTGTAGTAGGTTATACTTAGCCTACCATAAAATAAATGTATTTCAAATAAATTTCATTGTTCTATATTTATTTTATACAAGGGTGTGTCTGACAAGGCGAACGAACTGTTGCTGGAAATGTATTTCCGGTTTATTAGTGTCGATTGTAACTGACGTCACTTGCAGAGGTAGCCATTTTGTTTTGTACATTTCGAAGGTAAGAAACGTGTCCTTCTACTTTCTATTTAATCTGATTAATCCGTGCTTAATTTGTCGCCATTTATAACATATTTGAAATTACTTTAATTAATTAGATGTAAGATGATATGTTTGTATGGTTTTCTTTGACAAGTAGGTATATATATTGTTTTTTAATAAATAATAGAGACCCACGGTTGCTTACCCTTTCGTCGTTGTAAAGTTGAATGGCCTTAATAAAAAGAATCAGAGGTATCTTAAAGTATTTTTTTACGACATGTGTTACACTATTTTTTAAATTGTTGCGAAAGTATATTAGGGTTTGCTGAAAAGGATCTATATGTAATTTGTCATTTACCGGAAATGTTAGTATCGAATAATGACATGTGCTCTTTAAGGACATAATTTAATTGTATAATAGTACGTGAAGTGTTTATACTGTTTTGAGAAGGTATTATTCATGATCTATAGCGAATGATCTTTCTTTTATTGCTGTATATTTTTATTAGTCGAGTTTAAATCTGATTGAGTCTCCTGTTATAATCTGTGTCATTATGATGGTTTCTTGCAGCTTGAGTGTATTGGTAATTTTGTTGCCTGGACGTGCTATCAGAAATGTAATTTCCATTTCTGAAGTTGTAATTGATTACGATCTTATGCAAGTAAAAAAAGGAGGGCGTCGATGTGCACTTTTTTTTACCTAAGAAACTCGTATGTACGACATTTCTAATGCACGTAGGCCTAATAGGCAGCATTATGGTAGAATCCGTCACGGGAACTCAAGCTTATTGTTACCGTTTTCAATGTTGCACCGGTGGCGGTGACCGCTGAAGTTAGATTTTTAATGTTAACATTTAGTTTACTTCGAGTCGGATGGACTGTCAGCCAGGGATGTCCGTTTGTGAGTAATTTTACTAATGTATTAACTTGTGGATGAGCGCTGACTCACTCAAGACGCGAACGATTCAGTCCATTTGGTGCATTTTTTCGACCGGTTCAAAAGACGATTCGGACATCACGAGTATTGCGTTCATGTAAGCATATACAGATTTACATGTTTATTAGATTGTGTTGCGGATTGTACTCCATATATTTACATTTTGACCGTTTTATGACATTCACGCTAGGTTTTTGCAATCACGTGATTCTGATGACGGGCGAAATTCAGCTGGGGTCAGGGAATAAATGAACTGATAGTAATGTTGTGTTTAGACACGTTAACTACAATGTTGAAATGCCACGGACGTGTGCTGTAACTATTTTGAGAAGGTATGATTGATAAGAAAACAACTGGAAAAGTGTTCCGCTTTTCAGTGCTGATGATACCTGCAGATACCATTAAAAAGTGTCTTGCATTATTATGCATATATTTAGTTAGCCAATGAGTTAAGGCTTTATTAGTCTAAAATAAGTTTGTTATTCCAGGTTCAAAGTCATGAATATTGTTATTCTGGGGCCGGATTCACAAAGCATTCTTAAGAAGAAAAATCTTCTTAACTGCCATTTTTATCTTAAATTCAAGCTTAAGAAAAAAGTTAAGAATATTTTGTATTCTCAAAAAAGCTTCTTAAGAAAGTTCTTATTTTTTCCTTAAGTATGTTCTTAAGAAAACCCTTCAGAAGAATTCCAATTCTTGAAAAATAAACTGTCTTAAATAACATCTTAAAGTTAGGATAACCTTACAGGTTACAGTAGTCTTAAATCTCAAAATGTAAGATGTTTTATAAGTTCATTTGATTGTTTTAAATGTGACATGTTGTATTGTGTAGTCTAAAATTGCAATTTAATCTGTTTACTTCAAATAGATTTCAGAAGTTTAATAGCTTACTCAGTAATATGTCATGAAACACAAATAAGTATTCGTGATAATATTAGCAAACCTTTAACTTCCTTCGTAATACATTCATTGTGAATTTACTTAACAACTAAAAGTTGCTCTAAGCGGGAGGCGAACCGATAATCGCATGTCTAAATTGTTATGTGTATTAGGTTTCCAGCCCCAAGTTCAAGCTTAATTTTCCACCCCCAATGTAGTAACATATTTAGCATTTTAATCACCAGAAAATGTTTGTTAACGTTTTACCATAGGTTTTGAATTATTGGAGTAATATTGTATTGTGACTGTGTAATAGCATGTCAATTTTTTGGTAAACTAAATTTTATCTTTTTGTTGTGTTTTTCAGAAGACATTCAGAAGTGATTCAAGGTAAGTCATGCAGTGTTTCCCACAGGATTTAGAGAGACTTGTGGCGGTGATGACCTCACAAGCTATTTAGCATATATATATATTTGAAGTCATCACGTGTTTGCGTTTCATCGAGTGTTGGCACCTGAAATAAGTTTCACTTTTACTCTTTGAACGGTCAAATATTTCATATTATCCGCTTTGTTTTCAGACATAAAACGAGTGGACTGTAAATTAGTGACTAAACATGACCCAGTAACACCTCATGTTTAATCCAACCACCAGCTGTTCCTTTAAAGGGATAGTTCACACAAAAATGAAAATTCTGTCATCATTTTCTCACCCTCATGTTGTTACAAACCTGTATAAATGTCTTTGTTCTGATAAACACAAAGGAAAATATTTTGATAAATGTTTGTAACCAAAACGTTCGTGGACACCATTCACTTCTATAGTAGGAAAAAGAATACTATGCAAGTAAATGGGGTCCACGAATGGTTTGGTTACAAACATCTCTTAAAATATATTCCTTTGTTTTCATCAGAACAATGAAATGTATGCGGGTTTGTTACAACATTAGGGTGAGAAAATGATGACAGAATTTTCATTTTTTGGTGAACTATCCCTTTAAGTGCTGCTAAAATCCTGATTTATAAACGCGGCATCTTCTGACAAAATCACCATACATTTACATTAAAGCCTTACTGTTGTTGCTCTTCTCATCATGTTATGAGCCTTATTTTATTTTAAATATGAGAGAAAACGTTGTTTTTACACAGACAACTACGTGCATCTGTATGTGCACACCATATCATAGGGAGAGAGAAAGCTCTCACAACAAGAAAATCTGTGTGTTTGTGCGTGGGTGCATGCATAACACTCCTGCTAACCTTTGTTTAGTCATGATAAACTAGATCAGTTGTCTTCTCGGTCAGTAACATCCGTGACTGATGACGTTTGCGTTAAAAAGAAAGTATATCGAAGTACGGACCTTAAAGCACCGCTGCCTTTTCACTGTCATGAGAGAGAGAGAGACATGTGCTGTTGAAGCGCTGCATGCAACACGAGAGAGAGGTGCGTGCTGAGTGCTCACAACAATGAATTTAAGCAGTTTTAAACAGTAAAATATACATGTAAATGGGAATCCTGGAAAATCTATTCATGGCGGCCAGTATTGATTTCGTGGTGCTGCGCCACGAGTAAATCAATGTATGGGAAACACTGTCATGTTATATCATAGCTTCTTGTGTTAAAGTTGTAAATACATTTTATAGTTTAACAGGGAAATAAACGCATATTAACCTTATTGATTATTTATTATTTGACTTTCTTTGAGAAAAGGTATAAGTGTATTTTTGTGTATGTAAACGTGTTCAGGAGAATGTTTTTGTTAAGTGTAGGGGTGTGCCGGTTTCAGAATTGGTGATGACGGTTATGACGTGAGTCAAATGTGACGTTCCTAACATAACCGTCCACGTTTTGCGCGTTGCTCCATTCGTCTGTTATAGGACAACTGACAAATGAGCAGACACTGATTAGCTACTTGCTCTAAGTTTTTTTTAAATTAACAGCAAGACAACTAGCAGTGAATGTGCTTTACCGGGGCTTTGAACCAGATTTTTTTCCCAATTGGTTCGTTCCGAACAGAAACAGTATTTTAACGTTTTTGGTTCAACCCTAAAATTGATGTTCCTGAACCGGTTAAAAAAAAACGTTCATGAACCGGTTAATAACGTTCCATGTCAGCTGTGGGACATACAAATAATTAGGCTGATCATTAAGACATTAAACTTAAATTATTAGTCTGCATAATTTTCCTTTAGTCTCTATGTTGTCATCAAACATTAAAAAAGGCTACATTATGAAAGTGGCATAACTGTAATTCTGACATGCCTACATTTGTTGGGTGCATTTAAACATGCGCACACACACAGATGGAGGACGAATTCCAAAAAGCACTTCGGGAAGAAGATGCAGCATAAACATTCGCTTCACATAAAGTAAAAATTGCATTGTTTTAGTGCTTTATTCGCCAAATGTATTTTACACAGTGGTGACACACTAGTGCAACTCTCTCTCTAGTTTATACATCAAGAGTTCTGATGTTTGTAGGGCATAGGGATAATAACGTTTAATTGTTGGACCGCACACATTCAACCGCATGTGCATCTCTGTGTATAGAAAATTGCTGACTTTAGCGCTTTTTGTGGTGTAATTGTTTAAAATCACTTAAGTGTTAACATTTGCAAGCCTTTGAAACACGTGCAAATTATCAACTTTTACCCTATTTAAATTCGCATATTAATCCGCAAATCGCATTCGAGCCGAACTGTGGGTCGTAATCTGTGCGGATCATGGATCAACTGCGATCCATTACACCTCTAATTAGTATTAAAAAACAAACATCTTGAGATACTTGGTAGCCTACAATATTTACCTCTTATGATTGGGCATTAGAGACTTGGGCTTGAGTAGACTACTTGCTGGTGGCAAGCTTCTCATTTCTCTGATTAGTCAACGATGACCGGAAGTGAACTTCACTGAGTCATATTAGACAGAAATCTTGTCAAAGAACGAAAAAAATAACTGTATTTACAGGTTACCATTATTTTAAATAAACATTTCTGTTCCGGAACATATATTTTTTGAAAGTTTCTGGTTTCGTTCCTGTTCCATGCAAAACATCAAAAGTTTTTGGTTTTCGTTCCGTGAACCGGTTCAAAGCCTTGGCTTTCACCGCATCTCACCCTAACCTGTCATTTAAAACAATTGACCCTTCATAGGGAGCTTGATTCACAGGTGATCTGACCCATCATACTTCTTTCTTTGCCATTCAAAGCAGTCAGGAGAGTTAGCAGATTAACATTGGATGATTTGAACTTTCTGCGGTTAAAACAACATTCCTCCTCATTTATGTTTATTTGATGTTATAAATTAACTAGAAGGAAGAGATGATTTGAAAGGTGAGACTTTGTTTAATATGTTTAATCTCAAAAGTAACCTGGTCTGTCCTGTGTGTTAGCGTGTTGTCAGTGTCCTCTGGGTCAGCGGTGTATTTTTCACTGTGTGTGAATATGGTGGGCCGTGAGAGTGGGGTATCTTGTCGGACATAGCGACAGTAACTAAGGGGGTCGGGTCTTTGCGAACGGTCAATTGACCTGATATATTTTTCAAAAAATATATTTTAATAACACTGTTTTGGCGGTTATAGAGTTCTAATGACGGTGTTCAACCATAACCGTCGGTCTCACGGTTATATAATAACAATCACATCCCTAGTTAAGTGTTTAAATAATCTTTTTGTTCTGTATAAACAATATGTTATTTGTTTCATTAGTGCAATGTTTAAAAAATATTATTTCCCTATTTGTTTACTCTATTCAAAACCATATATCAGATGCATATTACCAGGGTGCGATTTGTGAAAAAAACAGAGGGGGGGATGTTTTCATAGGCGTCGAGTTATTTTGTACCCACCACTAGTTTTTACTTTTTTGACTGTTTTCAGTGGTTATGAAGAGCAATATGAGAGAGAAATTTGGTAATTATTGTCTGACCTAACAAAAATCCATTATAATATTATTATTTTTTATATATTTCTAATTAAAATATTTCTAATATTCAGAAATGCGCTCTCCGCTCACGAGCTCTGATCGGAACAAACCCGAACCTCACTGTCTGCTGAACTTGCGCAGAAACATCAAAATATAACCAGCTTTTTAAAATGGTTTTAAAACTTAACATTTAGACTATTTTAGCCCAAATTATGAGCTTATTGACGATTTTTTATCATTCTTGACATAATGCGTCTCTGTCCACAGCACATTTCAAAACATTTTAATTCATAAAAATAAATAATGAGAACATGAACTCATCACTGCATTTGCAGGAATTGTAAAATCTTTTTTCTTATTAACTCATGAAGCAGCCTTACGCAATATTTTTATTCTAATAGCTTATCTTTCCCCACACATATGAGCTGTGATCATGCACAACGAAAAAACACGCAAGAATTAAATCTTGAATGGCAAAACTGTATGGCACAATGTAGTGTCAACTTAAACATAAATATGAACAATGTATTTATTGCAAAGTTAAACCATTACAGTAGAAACAGTTTTACTGCTGCTTTTAAAGTAATAATATTAACTTTACACCGCAATGCGGAGCTACAGTGAAATGATAGAAAAGACAGATGCATTATGTGTTAGTCACTTAGCCTCATTTGCGCAAACTGGACGCGCCCGCGCCTCGCTAAACACCTCATCTGCGTGTAACTTCGGCCATTCTCAGTGGTGTGACTGGGACACTAACTCTGCTTGTCATCATAAACAGCTAATCAGATTGTGATGTTTATTCCCGCTTTATTAATATGCGGATGAATATGCTGCCTTCCACCGTTTCGACACACAGCTCCATAACCATCTCGCATGTGTTGATAGGCTACTCGTGAGGTGTAACCGGGTCTGTAACCAATCAGATAGCACCGTGGGCCGGACATTGAGCAAGTCTGCAGAGTGGTGAATACAGAGAGGCTGCGCGCGGCAGCTGTATCAGAGCCAGCCAAAGCAGCGCATTTTAAAACAAAATTGACTTTAATCAAACCACGGATCAGTGCTATGTTTTGTGATCCGTCTCGCCACTAGTGTAGTAGCACTGATCACTTTGAGGGGGGGATAAATTTATCCCCACCGGGGATAAAAATAATTAAGCAGAGGCAGGGATACATTGACCAGAAAGGGGGAAATCCCACGCATCCCCCCCGGCAAATCGCACCCTGCATATTACTATACCTTTATTAAGTAAACAAAATGCTTACTCTTCACTTTTGCTTTGCACAGTGACAATGTAAAGATGGTGTAAGGGAATCTGAGATGCATTTTTATCTGTATGTATGAAGTAGTAGAATTCAGCATCATTGTCTAATTTGTTTGTGTGTTGTTTTGTGTTGTCTTTTTTATATGATACGTGGAATGAATGAAGCAGTGCTGAGGTTAGTGTAATTTTACATACCATAATTTTCAGTAAATAGCAGATCAGTCAGATTTAGATTTCACCACTGTCAATGATGTAAAAATTGGGCTGGGCGATATGTCATTAGTAGGGCTGTGCAAAAAAAAAACATAGATTTTTTGATTAATCATTTTTTTTAAATGTGATCGAAGCTAAATCGATTCTTAAAGACAACAAATAGTTTTTTTTTTTGTATTCAGGGCTCTAATTTTGGCGTGGTATTGCGCATCATTTTAATTAGGGCTGGGTATCAATTCAGATGTTTTGATTCAATTTTTATTCACAAGCTCTCAATTCGATTTGATTCAGATTTTGATTATCTGTTCTAAATTAATAAAGAAATTAAGAGCCACAAATCTGTATATTAATTTTTTATTTTAGGAACATTTGGGTACATTAAAAGAACCAAACTCTATTTCAAAATGCATACAATGAATAGACAAGATTTTGATGCAAGTGAGAAAAGTTGCTTGCCTTGATTAAACAGGATCAGGTTATTTTATGTTTAAGATTAATATACATAAAGTCTCACAACATTAGGTGCAACAAGCCTATGAACAGTGTAGGAAAACTAATAATGGCTTTTGGGTGATTGATAGATAAATATCAGGGCCTGAATTTTGGCATTTGTTTTATTTATTTGGGAAGGGGTTTAAAGGGATAGTCAACCATTTTTTTTTAGTTTTGGCAGTAATAACTCACTCTCATGTTGTTCCAACCATGTAACATTTTTGTTCATTTTTGAAAAACAATTTAAGATATTTATGATGAAATCTGAAAGCTGGATTATTCCTCCATAGACCTCTAAGGGATTTTAACTTGCCTGCTCAGAAAACATATTAAAGATAGTGTTAAAATAGTGCAAGTGACTACAGTTGCTCAGCCTTAAGTTTATCAAGTGACGATAGTAGTTTTTGTGCGCCAAAAACAAACAAAAATAACACATTTATTCAACTATACATTTACTCCCCAGTGAGCTTGAGTGTGATTATGTTCTCTAACTGGGCAGAGCTTCTGGGTTCTATGTCACCACGTAGGCTCACTATTAACTGATGCTGTGTTGTGTGTCATGTGTGTGATGTGTGTGACATGAAACACAGAAGCGTTGTGCAGTTAGACCAGTGGTGTTCAACCCCGGTCCTCGAGGACCCCCTTCCAGAAAGTTTGAGATGTCTCCTTATTTGAAACACCTGAACCAACTCATTAGGCTGCTTCCTGAATGTTTCCCTAACAAGTTAATGAGTTTAATCAGGTGTGTTAATTAAGGAGACATCTAAAACATTCTGGAAGGGGGTCCTCGAGGACCAGGGTTGAGGGAAAACTGAGTTAGACTATGTGAACACATTCAAGGCCAACAGAGTAGAAAAAGGAATAGTGGAATAAAGTTATTTTTGTTTGTTTTTGGCGCACAAAAAGTATTCTCGTCGCTTGATAAACTTATTGTTGAGCCACTGTAGTCATGTAGACTGTTTAAAACCATGTCTTTAACATGTTTTCTGGGCAGGCAAGTTTCAGTCTCTTAGAAGCCAATAGAGGAGTGATACAGCTCTCAGATTTCATCATAAATATCTTAATTTGTGTTTCGAAGATTAACTCTTTCGGTGCCAGCGTTTAAAAAAAAAAGTGGCCAGCCAGCGCCAGCGTTTTTCATGATTTTCACAAATGTTTAATGCCTTCCAGAAAATCTTCTTCTTTAAAAATATAAAAATACAATATATCAAATGAAAGAACAGACCCTCTGCTTTCAAAAAAAAAAGTTTCATCTTACCTTCAGTAGTTCTTTTGTAATCAGCTTTTGAATATGGGTAGGTTTCTGCAAAAACACCACATTTTGAGCAAAAAGCAGAGATAATTCCATTTTTGTGACGGACTCTTCATAGAGTTCCCATTCTATAATTCGAAATACTCGTCATTGGCAGGGAAGCGTTTTCTCTTGATTGACTAGATATCTCGTCAATGGCAGCGAAAGAGTTATTAGGGAATGAATTGAGACACATGGATTGTATTTTTACAATTTGAGTTTATGCAAAACATGGAAACTTGATTTCAATGTTTGAATTAAATTTTAAAAAAGTAGCACAAATAAATACAATGAAATAAAGAGAAAAGTGTTTGGGTAGGTCTAACACAGTATTCAGAAATACCACAGTAACTGATAAAAGTAATCAAATGTAAATTAACACTAGATAGTCTTTTAGGTCTGACTAATTTAAATATTAGACTATTAATCCTGATTCTTAACAATTAAAGCTATCTTTTGTTTCGACCACAAATTTAATGACAGACACATATGACTGTGTTCACTTTAAGCAGTGCATGAATCCATTACTGTTTTATTATATGGTCACGTGTGTTATGATTAATACATACCTTACAAGGTTACTCATCAAGACCAGAGTTTAATAGTAATATACAGAGTAATATACAGGTTTGTTGCTCTTAATGTCTTTCTATTAATTAATAATCGAAAATTTAATTGAGAATCGAAATGCGAGTTGAATCAAATTGTGAGTTTGCTAATTGAATCGGAATATCTGAATTAATACCCAGCCCTAGTCATCAGTCAACGGTATCAATATACATCACCGGTATATCATTGTCGGTAACTAACTATATAAAAAAAACGTTTTATGTAGTGCTCGTTATTTTCACGTAACCTTAAATGTGTACTTTCCACACATGTAAAAATGTGTAAAGTACGGCGGTGCCACTTTCTTCTTGTTTCAAGGCACTTGTCCTCCTGTGGCATCTGTCGTTGCTATGCAACCATGATCTGGGCAGGTGCGTTAAATTTGACCGTGATTTGTATGTAGTTAGAGATGGTGCGAGCTCTACAACATTGCACAGCATCAAATTGCAAACATAATGAAAGTGAAACAAAATTGTACTACTTATTATTAGGTGTTTTACGGGCATTTTATCAGTTAAGACTTATTAAGCACAAGTCGATCTTAACCTGATAAGGAACACTGTGTCGTACATGGTACACCCCCTCCCTTGTACGTGAGGCTGCATTACGTCATTGTAACTTTGAAGCATTAAATCTTCAAAATATACGGTCATGTGGCACATTGTTGTAAAGCTTAGACTTTCGGGGTTCCATTAAGCGCACACACAAAGCATAATATGATTTTTAGCAGTCATAAAACTGTAATCTAGTTGTTAGTTATCTGAACCGGGCGGTGCCGATTTAGGATATTTACTTACCTTCAAAATCTTCCCTTTATCCGCTTCGGTGAAATTGTCCAAAACAAATTGTTCCTGAATCCCCAAAAGTCCAAGGAAATGGAATATCCAAGCCTTTTAATCCAAAACGATTTGTTCATCTCACAATCTTGACGTTTCTGACCGAATTACAATATAAATACTGTATACAATTAGTTCACTAAAGGACATTTGTTTGAATCTCATTTTTCATTCACGATTTATAATGAATATATTATGTCACGTTTATTGTGCAACGTCTGAGGAACAAATACGCCCCCTTGTGGAATTTCAGCCATTCCATAAGAGGCTACGCAAGTGACATTGTTATTACCGAGAGAAAGCATTTTAATTTGCCACTGAATTAATAACATTGCTTTGAGATGTATTGAGAAGCATTCAAATATCACACTGTGTTGATGTGGAAACCAGAAGAACCACTGTGCCATTAAAGGAATAGTCTACCCTTTTGCCATATTAAACTATGTTATTACCTCAACTTAGACAAACTAATACATATCTATCTTTTTTTCAATGCGTGCACTGTACAGCGTGTCGTGAATGTGTTAGCATTTAGCCTAGACCCATTCATTCCTATGGTACCAACAGGGAAGCCACCAACAGGGAACTACACTAACCTTTTCCACTGGTGGCACTTGCGCTACCAACTTTTTCAGTTACTGGCGGAAAATATGATTTGGTCGCACATATTTTCTTCAAGTTATATTAAGGTGCTCTGGATAATAATGAACAATAATGAAACTGTATTGCATACAGATATGCTTTTTATTTTAGTTGCCATCTTTTAAACAACATGCCTTCTTGTTTTATTAAACGTTGCAGTGTTTCCCACAGATCTGAAATTTACTTGATGGTGGTAGCCGGTGAAAAGGGCAATTATTACCCACTGACAAATAATGGTCTACTATACATGTGACGAAGAACTAATAATGTGTGACACAACACAATACTTTAATTTATTGAAAATTAATATTAATTTCACATTATATGTCATTAATCTAACCACCCCAAACTTTCTTTGCCATTAACAAAGCTGACACTGTTTGTCAAAGCACCACGAAAACACTTACTGTTTTGCACTGATATATGAAGCAATTAGACCCCTTTTATCAAACTCAATATAATACAATACTATGTATAGTATATTAATAGACAGTGCAGGTCTATAGATTATAAATGTGATTGATGTTATGACTGATGTTATAATGGTAATAATTTCTATTAGATAGGCACTTTTACTGCTTCTGTTCTATCTTTCTATTTCTCTCTTGCCGTTTTAAAAAGCTTAATCCACTCATTATTTCAGATTTAAGTCTACTTGCTGTCCCGGTGACAGACTTTACATTGCTTTGCTCGTTCAGTGCAATTGGCTTGACATTAGCATTGCTTTTTGCTACAATCTCTGTCCAAACTTTATATGGATATGGTTTTTAGAAAAGATATGGTTAATTATTAATAAGATTATTAAAAAAATGTGAGAAAGAAAATGCAGCGCGTGGTCGTAACAAGAACCATCGCCATAGAAACCGAAGGCACGCTGAAACTGCACTCGAGCTTTAGCGCGGTAGCGCTCATGGCCGTTTTCCGATCGACTCGGGTTATAAACACAACATTAATCAGACTTGGGACCCAAAGTAATTAAACTAGGACCTAACCGCACCCGATTGACCATTTAAAATATAAACCCGGAACCATACGGGTCCCGCGTCCTCAGTAAAGAAAGACCTCTGCTCAAGTTCAGAAACATGGAAGACACTGCGCTTGCATCGCGTCGCACCTATTGAGAAACAGCTGAGCACGCAAACGCATACTGATAGGGAGAGACACGACGTGCTTTCACGCAAAATGAAGCCAACGTGTTGATGGCTCAGAGCACGTTATAAAACGTATTCTTAAAATCCACATTTCTGTTTTAATAAATGCTCATAGTAAATCATAGCATATTGTCTAAAACATTAGGTAGCACATTTGCGACCCATTAAAAATTAGGGTCGCAACGGCAGTTCAAAAGGTCGCATATGCGACCATTTTGGTCGCAGTGTAGCTCCCTGACCAAACACTTCTGTGTTTTCCCTATTTAAAGACTGTTACATGAGGAGTTATACCAGTAAGTATGGTGCCACAAAATAAAACTTTTTTTTGGTACCATAGAAATGAATGGGGCTAGGCTAAATGCTAACACATTCACAATGCGCTGTACAGTGCATGCATTGAAAAAAGATAGGTATGTATAAATTAGGGGTGACCCCGAATAGTCGAAGATTCGATGCATCGATAGGAGAAGCCTGATTCGACTACCAATCTCTTAGTCGAATCGTCGCAGATGTGTTATGAAATGAGGATCATTTAATTTTGGCCGTATGGGTGCACACATTATCTGATTTCACATATAACAGCTTTCTCACAATATATTAATATACTGCATATTATGATAATGCTGCAAATAATATGTGAAGTAGCAGCTTTCAATAAATATTTTTAAAATGCGTTAATAAATCCAACAACCCCTGTGACCGGACTTCACGTCCATAAGAGGTCTCTATGTTATTAAAGCCTTGCCTCTTTGTTTCGACATTTAAAAGACAAAGCTGGCAAATTAAACTATGTCTTTCGTTCTTTTAATAATTTCTATATTTTATTTTATTTATAAATCACTTTGGGTTATCTGATTTAACTATTTGGCTTGTGTTTTGTTTCCGTGCACTTGAGGCATTTTGCATATTTGTTCTGCACTTTGTTACTTCTGACCTTATTTTATTAAAAATTTTTTTATTTATTATAAACGTAAATTCCGATCTAATTTAAGTATGTAAATTTTGGATAGCTTTTCGTTGTATCGATGTTGCGCTATTGCGTGCTGGCCATGCTTGCGCATGTAATTTAGCCGAACGGTTAGGTGCTCTGCGTCTCATATTTAGGAGTTCATCAAACTAAACATTAAAAAACGGATGTTTTTCGACGAATATAAGTTTTTAAAATGTATTTAAAACATATATTGTCTATCTTAAAGTTAAACTACAAAACAGGTAAGCCGTTTTTTTTATTTCGGTGATGAAACGGAAACTAGTATCTGCACCGAACCTATTTCTGCCTGACACGAATGTCTTTCTTGTGATTTAATATTATGGTCAGTCGGTGTTCACTTTCAAATTATAGCAAAGAGATTCCTGAAACAAATAATATCATCCGGTCTTTCTGTATCTAAAGTGAATACAGAGATGATCAAAGTCAAAGCAAGCAAGCAGGTATTTCTGTGCTAAATAATAACGCGTAGTGTCTATATAATCATTAATTTAAGTGTTTTTCTTGTTATAAATTAACGTTTAATGAATTGTAAATAAAGATTAGTTTTTATCATTTACAGTCACAATCACAAATTATTTGTTATTTCTCATTTGTCGGGTTTTTTTGGTCATGACTGCTTTGACGCGCTATCTTCAAATTAAATAAAAACACGTAATTGTAGCCGGAGTTTCCAAGGCAGGATTACCTTTGTTATTTTTTTAGGTTTAGTTATCAAAATGTATTTTTGTGTGATGTTCTGTAGATCGTGGCTTTAAAATGTTATGAGGAATAATTAAACAAATGTTGCCTTACATTTTACCTTAAAAAATATATATATAAATGCATCGTCAGTTTTGTCTTCGATTATTACTTGAAAGACAGTTTTGGTCACTTTATCAGACAGTTGTTTATGTGTGCTGTTTGTGAAAGAAAATAAAAGTTACCAATTTGTACCTGGTCTGGCCCCCTCCCAACCCATGCATACAAACATAGATGATTCGACTATCGGTCGACTATGGAAAGATTCGAAAATTCTGATTCGAATATGTAAATCCTTAGTCGAGGACACCCCTAGTATAAATTCGTCTAGGTTGAGGTAATAACATAGTTTAACATGACAAAAGGGTAGACTATTCCTTTAATGTATTAGTTAATATAGGTTTTAAAGGTGCAGTGTGTAATTTTTAGAAGCATCTCTTGACAGAAATGCAAAATAATATACAAAACTAAATTATTAAATAATATACAAAACTAAGAATAAGTGACCTCTAGTGGTGAAATTTAATTTAAGACGTGTTTAGTGGTTCTAATTCAATTAAATAAATTCTGGTAATCACTCAATTGAGTTATTTAGTTTAAAATAAAATTTGTGTCAATATTTACTTGCGGCTAAATAATTATTAGCTACCTTTGAGATACAATTGAAAAAAAATGTATTTGTTCAGGAGGTTTTAGATGAAATGATATGCAAATTCTTAAGGGCACACATCAATTTATTTGCTAAGGTTTTAGTTTGTTTAAATGAATTTGATTAATGTTATAAATTGAATATTACAGGCTAGGGAGTAAAATGAAATAAGAAAGCACTGTGCTAAACTTGTTTTTCTTTGTGTCTTTTTATGTATTTGCAGAATGCCACGCGGAAAGGGTTTCCGTCGGGCCCAGGCGGCGAAGAGGAGAAATGCTGAGCGTCATTTGCTCAGGTCCTTCTTGGACTTAGAAGAGGTTGTGCCTCCTCTGAAAAAAAAGGCACCCCACAGCTCTGTAGAGAATTGTCCAAACTGCCGTGAGGCTCCAAATGCTTGCCAAAACTGCCGTGAGGCTCCAAATGCTTGCCAAAATTGCCATGAGGCTCCAAATGCTTGCCAAAATTGCCGTAAGGCTCCAAATGATTGCCAAAACTGCCGCAAGGCTCCAAATGATTGCCAAAACTGCCGCAAGGCTCCAAATGATTGCCAAAACTGCCGCAAGGCTCCAAATGATTGCCAAAACTGCCGCAAGGGTCCAAATGATTGCCAAAACTGCCGCAAGGCACCAAATGATTGCCAAAACTGCTCCGAGGCACCAAATATTTGTCAAAACTGCCCTGAGGCACCAAATACTTGTCAAAACTCCTCCTGCAAGGCACCAAATACTTGTTATAGTGGCTCAAAGGCTGCTGAAGCTTGTCAAAGTTGGAGTGATATTAACAGTGATTTGCATGTTATTATCTCTGATCCTTTGCCACTGAAAGTCATACAGGGTTCCTTCCATCAGGGTGATTCCCGCTTTGGTTTCAACAGTGGCAGACAGTGTGCAGTAAACAGTGTCACAGCTGTCATGATGAGTGTGATGAAGGATGTGCTGACCTGGACAACAGAAGACCTGAATGCTGTTCTGTTACATGGAGATGATCTGTACACATCTATGAGACAGCAGGGGAAGATCAATGATGACACCGGCCGGGGACATGTTTCTATTGCTGAATTGCCAACCGTGCACACACTGTACAACACAATATTTTCAATAAACCGTGCTGAATCTTTCTCAGGTGTTATTGGTGTTGATCTTTATGATGAAGCTGTACAAAATGTATGTATGCCATTAGATGAAGCGCTTCAGAGGACACTGTTAAATGATGATGCATGTTTGTTAAATATTAAAGACTATATTTGTGCCATTATAAAGGCAGGTACCATATATGCTGTAGTTGATTCTCATTCTCGTAATAGTAAAGGTATGGTACAATATAATGGAAAAAGTGTAGTAGTATACTGTGATGACATATATGTGTTATTTAATCATGTTAATAATCTTGCAATGTCACTGAATGCTCAGGGAACCCCATTCGAAGGGACGGGTGTGAAAGCATCTGTAATTGGTAAGGATTCAACTGCTGAGACAAGTTCTTGTGAGTCTGGTCAACCAAGCAGCGTTTGTCAAGTTTCGCCTAAAGCAACTGGTGACAATAGTAAGTGTATTAAAGGTAATGGTAAACAAACGTTTTCAGACAGGCCAGTAACACTGTGCAAACTGAATCAGACGTACGGGGATTCCAATAAGAAGAGTAAACTACAGGCTGAACCAAAGCTTACACATGTGAGCAAGTTGCATGATAATTTATCAGTGGGTGATGTCATTATTTTAGAAACTGTAAATAAAGAGTTCAATTTCAAACCTTTAATTTCCACAGATCAGGATGCTTTGTGTAAACGTTTACAACTGACTAATGAATACAATGGTGTACAAAATAGAACTTTGTGTTTGTTAAGAATACCGTGTAAAACAAAGAGCATCAAGGCAGACGGTAACTGTTTTTATCGATCAGTAGCACATGCAGTATGTGGCAATGAAGAGAAACACCTTAAAATAAGACGTGCAGTTGTGAAACATCTTGAAGCTAACAGTTCTAAGTTTGTGAGGTATTTAAGAGAAGAATACAGATCAGTAAAAGATTATGTGACGCAGTGTAAAATGTATTACTCCGGATCTTGGGCCACAGAAATTGACATTTTTTGTACGGCTGATTTGTTGAAAATAAATATATTCACCTTCAATAATGGCAGATGGAATGTGCATGCACCCACTGGTCAGTCCTTTACAGATAATGCAATTTATCTGAACCACTGCAACAGTAATCACTATGAAGTTGTTACATGTGTTAAAAATCAGGACAATGTTTGTGCAGAAGCATGCAAAAGTGTAGGAGATGATAATAGCATTAAACAGTGTTTACGAAAAAAAAGTCAAATGAACCAATTGAGCACCTCAAAAATAAGAGAGAACGTGTAAGATACAATAGTTATAATGAATTCAGACAGAGAAAAATACATAACCAAAAATCTAAATATTCTGAAGATGATTTATACAGACAGAGTAAGATTGACAAGTCTAAAACTAAATACTTGGAAAATAGTCAGTATAGACAGAATAAGATTGACAAGTCCAAAACTAAATACTTGGAAAATAGTCAATACAGACAGAATAGGATTGACAAGTCCAAAACTAAATACTTGGAAAATAATCAATACAAACAAAGAAAGATTGAGAACGCCAAAAAGAAGTATGAAAATAGGGACTATAAAGAAAAGAAACTTAAAAATCTCAGAGATAAATATAAGACTGATTTAAATGTACATCAATCAAAGTGTGAAAAATCAAAGATGAAGTATTCCACAAATATTATTTTTCAAAAGTATGTTAAGCTGTATTCTAAGACCAAGTATAAATCAAATGAAGCCTATAGATCAAGAATGTGTGAGTATTCCAAACAAAAGTATTACAGAAATCTAATATTTAAAGCAAAGCTACGCAGGTATTCTCATAAAAAGTATCATGAAAACCCAACATTTAAAGCAAAGGTGCGTCAGTATTCTCATAAAAAATATCATGGAAACTTAACATTTAAAACGACTGTTTGTGAATATTCCAAGCGTAAATACTATAGTGATCAAACGTTTCGCATGAGTAAAATACAGAAAGGATGTGCAATGTATGCAAAACAGAAGGAAAGAAAGAATGATATTGATTTCACTATTAATATGTTTCATCAAGAAGTTAGTAGAGGCCCAGAATGTGTTTGTTGTGTATGTCATCGGTTATTGTTCAGAAAACAGGTTATTGAATGTATAAGAGATTGTTATGAACAAAAAGGACACAAAATAGCTGATTTAAGCAAAAGATGTATCACACTCAAGTATTTACATGCATGTAACAATGAATGTAAATCTAATTGTTATTTATCTGGCAATTTGTCATGTAAATTGTGGATTTGCTATACATGCCATCGAAAAATCCTTAGAGGAAAACTACCTGAAGAGAGTGTTGCCAACAATATGCATTTGGTTGAGATTCCAAAAGAATTAAAATGTTTAAATTCATTGGAACAACATCTAATAGCACTCAATATTCCTTTCTTACGTCTTCTTTGTCTGCCTCGGGGACAACAGCGAGGTGTTCATGGGCCTGTTGTCTGTGTTCCAGTAAATACTACAAAGATGACCAACATTCTTCCACGAAATGAATGTAATGACCATATGATAAAGATTAAACTGAAACGAAAATTAACATACAAAGGCCATTATGAATATAAATATGTCCACACAGATCATGTAAGAAATGCTTTATGGTATCTGGTAAAACAAAATAAATTGTATAATGATGTGGAGTTTAATGAGCAGTGGGTCAACTCATTGAGTGAGCCAGATGATATACAAAGTAAAGCTAATGATGAAATGGATGATGATAATGTATCAGATAAAAGTGGTGATGAAGTTGAAGAAAGTGAAGAATTAGAAATTCAGCCAGAAGAAGACTTAAGTTTCATTGCAGAGCAAAATGGTCTTTTGTCAGACACATCACTACAGCCTGTTGATATTGGTTCAGAGGTTATTGATCAGCATTTTCATGATGTACTAAATGTAGCACCAGCTGAAGGTAACAGTCCTGTTAGATTGTTATCAGATAAAACAAATGAGGCAAAGTGCTTTCCTGTTCTCTATCCGACCGGTGGTCCAACATTTCATGATGCCAGACCAGAAAAAATCACATTGACAAGATACCTGAATGCACGAATACTAAATGCTGATGGACGTTTTGCACAGAACACAGACTTCATTTTTTATGCACAATATATATCAGAAGTTGATCAAATTGTATCTAATGTATCAATTGCATTACGCAAAGGTTGTGAGAAAGATGAGTTATCAAAGGTAACACCAGATATGCTGACAAATTCTGATAACTTACAAAAAATACTGAAGTATAATGAAGGATATAAGTTTTTGAGACCTGTCAGAGGGACACCTCCCTATTGGATGTCTACACAAAAAGATCTCTTTGCACTGATTAGACAACTTGGCATACCGACTTTCTTTGCATCTTTTAGTTCTGCGGATCTGAGATGGCCTGAAATGATGAACACCATTATTAAACAAGAGGGTAAACAAAACATTGTTGAAGAGCTTGAGTGGTCTGAAAAATGTGCATTTTTGAGACGAAATCCTGTCACTGCAGCGAGGATGTTTGATCACAGATGGCATTGTTTTCTGAAACATGTCATTATGTCTCCAGCTGAACCTATTGGTAAAATAAAAGATTATTTTTATCGTGTTGAATTCCAACAACGTGGTTCTCCTCATGTTCACTGTCTGTTTTGGGTAGAAAATGCTCCAAAGCTTAATGATGATGATGAAGCTAATGATCCTGTGGTTGCTGATTTCATTGACACATATATCACCTGTGAGACACCACCAGAGCAAGACACTGAACTCTTTGAAACAGTAAACAGTGTGCAGAAGCACAGTACTAAACATTCAAAAACATGTCGCAAGAAAAATACAGTATGTCGTTTTAATTTCCCAAGACCTCCATCTAGCCGTACCTTTATTACAAGAGCATCTAATGCAGATGAGTCCGAAGGGAATGATGAAGATGAAACAGCAAGTGCAATTATAAGGAAAGTTAAAACTGCATTAAACTCTGATGTGAATTTTGATTCAGTTGATGCATTTTTTTTATTTCTGGGAATTGATCAGACTGTGTTTGAGAAAGCATACAATAAATGTTCTAAAAAGAAAAGCATTGTCCTGAAAAGAAATACAAAAGATATTTGGGTAAACCAGTATAACAGAGATTTATTGCGTGCTTGGCAAGGGAATATGGATATTCAGTATGTCACAGATGCTTTTTCTGTTGTGGTTTATATTATAAGTTACATCACAAAAGCCGAGCAAGAAATGGGACTGTTACTTCAACGTGCACAAAATGAAGCTATGAATGGTAATCTTGAAGCTAAAGCATCATTAAAACAATTGGGAAGCATTTACCTGCACAACAGAGAGCTTTCCTCGCAAGAAGCCGTGTACAGACTGACAGGCATGCATTTAAAGGAATGTTCACGTAAAGTACAATTCATTCCAATAGGACCAAATCCTGTTAAGATGAGTTTGCCTTTGCATCTACTACAAAATAAAGTGGAGAAAGACCAGTCTGATGATGAAAGCAGTTATTGGATGACAAGTGTTGTTGACAGGTACAAGAACAGACCTCATACAGAACCAATGAAAAATCTTTGTCTTGCCAGTTTTTGTTCAGAGTACAGAGTTTTGTCAAAATCTGAAGTTTCTTCACTAAAGCAAGTTATTAAACTCAATAATAATTGTGGTTATGTGAAACGAAGGACACGAACTGAACCTGCAGTTGTGAGATATCCAAGATTTTCACCCACAAAAGATCCAGAAAAATATTATCAGTCATTACTTCAGCTTTTTCTACCATATTATGATGACTGTCATCTTAAGCCTAGCAACTATGAGACATATGAGGACTTTTACAACAGTGGTGTCATAAAAATTGGTTGTACACTGCATAAAGTAAAATCAATTGTTGACTGCAACAGAGAATTGTTTGAAAAAGAAAGTGACAAAATAGAAAAAGCTAAACAGCTTTTGGAGCAGGATATAGATTTAGAGGATGCTTGGGCTGCAATATGTCCTGAAACTGAAAGACAACGTCATGAATGTATTGAAATAATGAAGAATAAAGTATCACCTGATGATGACACTCGAGAAGTGATTCCAGATCTTACAGGAAACCCTCAAACTGTTTGTACTATTGAAACCAACCACACTATTATGCCAAGAGATGCTGCATTGGATTTACTACGGTCATTAAATGAGGAGCAATCTGCTATATTCTATAAAGTCCGGAAGTGGTGTCTACAGAAAATACTTGGACAGAACCCTGACCCTTTCAGATTATTTATTACTGGTGGAGCAGGAACAGGAAAAAGTCATTTAATTAAGGCAATACACTATGAATCATCCAGACTATTATCTCAGTTGTCTGAAAATCCTGATGATGTTACTGTGCTTTTAACAGCTTCAACAGGAGTAGCAGCTTTTAATGTTGGTGCTTCAACTATTCATAATACATTTTCAATTGGTGCAAATGTCAGATTGCCATATCAGCCACTCAGTGATGAAAAATTAAACTCTTTACGTGTGAGCATTGTTAATTTGCAAATCTTGATTATTGATGAAGTCTCTATGGTTGACCATCGTCTGTTGTCATACATTCACGGAAGGCTGCGACAAATAAAACAAACTGGTGATTACTCTCTATTTGGAAAAGTCAGCATTATTGCTGTGGGTGATTTCTATCAGTTACCGCCTGTAAAGGGTACTGCTCTTTATTCTGATGCAAAAGGAGTAAACATATGGGAAAACAACTTTGAACTTGCTCAGTTAACCAAAGTTGTTAGACAAAAAGATTCAGCTTTTGCTGAGATGTTAAATCGTCTGAGAGTACGTAAAAAAGATGAATCTCTTACAGCTACTGACATTGCTACACTGAAAAAATGTGAAACAGGGGAGAAATGTAATGATCTTCACATATTTGCTACAAATGCAGAGGTTGATAAATACAACATTGAAAGACTACATGAATGTTGCCCAGATGCAATTAGTATAAATGCTCAGGATTATATCAGAAATTCAAAAACTGGAAGAATGGAACGTAAAGTTGGATACCACACAAAAGTTTTCAACTCATGTTTGTCTAAATGTATTTCCTTGGGTGTTGGAGCAAGGGTTATGTTAAAGAAAAATATTGATGTTGCTGATGGTCTTGTTAATGGAGCTTTTGGTACAGTTGTCCATATCAGTGAAAGTCAGAAAAAAGGTGAAGATAATGAGGATTTACCATCAGCTATTCATGTGGAGTTTGATAATCCAATTGTTGGAAAAATTCAGAGACACAGAACACGTCAGGCATTTTCTCAGAATTCTACTGTAATTAATGTACAAGAAGATCAAGTAACAAATGATGGTGGAATAAGAAGGCAGTTTCCACTCAGATTGGCGTGGGCATGTACAGTTCACAAAGTGCAAGGACTTACAGTAGATAAAGCTGTTGTATCACTTAATAAAATCTTTACAGCAGGACAGGCATATGTTGCATTGAGCCGTGTTAGATCTCTTGATGGACTGATTATTGAGGACTTTAAAGATTCTGTCATATTTTGTAATGACAAAATTGAGCTGGCATTAAAAGATATGCCAAAATTAACTTTGGAAAAGTATACTTTAAGTAAATCACTTGGTACATTTAGAATAGCACTGCTTAATGTACAAAGTCTGAAAGCTCATTTACCGGATGTTACATCACATACAGTTTTGATGAATGCTGATTGTATTTGTTTGACAGAAACATGGTTAAATGTTAATGACCAAGAACCACAGATACCAGGATTTGTGTTCAAAAACAACCCAAGAGCTAAATGTTATGATGACAGCAATGCACTTTTTACTGAATTAAAACATCAGAGAGGAGGTGGAGTTGGAGTTTATTTTTCTGAAAACATTGAGTGTAATATCTTTGTACCTGAGTGTTGCAACTTAGAGTGTTTGTACTTTGTGCTTCCATGTGTCAAGTTGACTGCTGCACTTTTGTATAGGCCTAATTCATATAAAACTGATTTGTTTCAACAGCAACTATTACATGTTTTTAATGAGATGGAGAAGCAACCAGGACAAAAGATAATCATGGGAGACTTTAATGAGGACATATTTACTTCTTCCACAATTTTGAAAGTAATGGGAGAACATGGATACACTCAACAGGTTCAAAATTCAACAACAGAAAAAGGTACACTAATTGATCATGTGTATACAAAAGATATGGAAGGTGTTACTTTTGAAATTGTACAAACATATTACAGTTATCATCAGGCAATACTTGTTACATTAATGTAAAAATACATAGACACTTTATAGGCATTTTGGTTGTCCTATATGTCAATTTGACTATTGCACTTTTCTATAGGCCTAAATTATATAATATAACTGCTGTTAAAACAATTAAATTGTAAATCGTAATTATATTAAATACATATTTAATATATGTTTATACTTTATAAATGAACGTCAGAACATGAATTAATTAAATCCAGCCACAAAGATATATAGACCATGTTTATGTGAATGATTAGAGTTATAACTATTGATTTGTCCAAAGAACAATAGTTTTCATAAGTTAAAACATTTTGCAGTGATTTTTAGAAATGTTCCGCCACTTATTAAATAGGGGCTAGGGGAGGACACAAACTATTGGCGGCTCCCTGGGGCAGGGGAGGGAGTGGGGCAGGGTAGGGAGACTGGGTTAGCTGGTACAGGGGTTGGTTGATAAAGGGGTGAATTATGTGTTATAGGTTGATTAATAAGTAATTATAATGTTAACTAGTAATTATTGTTATAGTCATTCAAATTTCAACAATGTACTAGCATAGATTAAAATAATTAGCTCTTAAAATATATTAGATTAAAATAGATAAATTAACCAACTGAACAAATGAACAAAACTGTTTGTAAACTTAAAACAACTTTTAAAATTGTGTCAACCAACCCATAAATCCAGTTGTTGTTGAAATTCACTTTGATTAGGGAATGTAGATAAGTTCTAACTCATTTATTCATGCAGTCTTATTTTAAATGTTATTTATGTGTTTTAATACTTTATTTTTTTTCCTTTTGTTTATATTTTTGACATCTTATTTCACAGCTATGACATAATCTACAATGTTTCTACATTATACATGAAATAACTCATTTTTTACAAGGGTCATCATGTGGGAGTTTGTTTTGAATGAGGTGTTTTATGAAGGTATGAATGAGCCTTCACTTTTAAGAAGAATTTCAACTTCATTATGCCAAAACAACTTTTAACACTACAAAGACAAAGAAAAAACAAGAAATTGCATCATATTACCCTTTAATTAACTTAGTTATTTTTATTAAGCAGTATTACTTTATTGTTTGTTTACAATAAATAATTTACAACTATTTTAAATGGTATGCCAGCTAACCCAGTTCTCTCCATTTTTGTTTAATTTTATTTTCAGTTTTTTTAAATAATTCCACATATATTACACGTGGATCAAGATATTTGTATACTATAATTGAAAATCGCACCTATAGGAAATTGTTAAACATTAGTAGCATCTTTTGCAAAGGCAAATTTTATGTATAGTATTTATTTTATTTTTAATCTAAAAACTTTTGTATAAAAGCTACATTGTCTACCTATCATATAATTTGAATTGTGTCACAGAAAAAAAATGTTAAAATTTTTGTTGTGTGGTTAATTATGCCAAGCACTTTTTAAGTATGTAGATCTACTTAACACAAAATATTTTATTTAATATAAAAAAATGAACAAACAATCTGGAGTTTAAGGACAACTCAGCTTATGAACCTCTGTTCAAAAGGTTTCTCTATTTGCTTAAAGCAACTGACTTTCCTATTCCATATTGGTTGTTTTATATTCAACAACAGGAACTCTATTCAATTGACAAATGATCTGGAAGTTATGTACAAATCAACTTATTGCTCAAGAGGGTTCTTTATGAACAATAAAACAACAGAGCTTCTTGTCCAGTAATTGTCATTTTGTATCAACCAGCCTTTTCAATGGACAAACAATCGGGACTTTATGGACAACTCAGCTTCTAAATATCTGTTTAAAAAGCTTTTGTATCTGCTAAAAGCAAGCTTCGTGTCCTTTGATGTTTGCTTTTATATTCACCAGCAGGAACCCTTTTTAATGGACAAACAATCTGAAACTTCTGGACAACTCAGCTTATGAAGCATTGCTTAAAACGGTTCTTCATGGACATTATAACAACTGATCTTCCTGTTTTATGATGTCTTCATTTTGACCAGCAGTAACCTTTTTCAGTTCCCAGACAATCTGAATCTTATGGACAATTCAGCTTCTGAACCTGTGTTCAAAAAGTTAATTCATCTGCACTATATATGCATTGGAACGTATCTACAAACAATCTGGACCTTATGGACAACTCAGCTTCTGAACCTCTTCTCAAAAACTTAAAAGAACAGTGATAACCTGCCGGATTACAAGAATACTGTACACACTTCTGAAAGTTGCTGATGGAAAATCATCTTCAACGACACTTTAGGTAAATATAATTGTTTTTATGAATTATGTTTTACATTAGCTTTTCATTTACACATTCATATTTAATATGGCATAATTATTAAATATTTGTTAATGTTGAAAAATTAAAGTACTAAAACAACACCTTATCATTTAGTATCTGATAAACAATTGCAAAGAGCAGTAACAGCATTAGGATAATTAGTTCACTTTATTACTTAAATAATCTATTCAGTATTATGATATGTTATGTATGTGTATTTTTGTATTTGTTATCATTAAAATAGCTTAACATAATTATAGAAAATATTTGTTGTTTTGTTTACCCTATAGAAATGAAAAGCTTGTCAATTTGATCAAGAACTCTTATGAGGGCATGGCATGCAGGGTGGTTCGTGAAGGACAGCTAACAAAGAGCTTCCAGGTTAAAGACGGGGGTGAGGCAGGGCTGTCTACTGTCACCATTTCTGTTCCTCTTGACCATAGATTGGATAATGAAGCCTGTCACTGACGGAAAGAGGAACGGTATTTAATGGATAGACTTTGCAGACAACAAAACTGCTCAGTGTGTCAGCACAGGTTGGACAAAAATTCTTGAATGCCACAAGTCAGGAGCCAGTGATGCTAGAAGGGGAAGCCCTGGAAGAAGTGGACTCTTTCACATACCTCGGTAGTGTGGTGCACAAGCAGGGTGGAACAGAGGCGGACGTTAAAATCAGGATAAGAAAAGTACGCACAACATTCTTCCAGCTTAAAAACATTTGGAATTCAAAAGAAATCAGCCGCCACACCAAAATTCACTTATTCAACTAAAATATTAAGGCAGATTTGCTTAATGGAGCTGAGATATGTAGATTTAAAAGGACCACTTTAAAGAGGATCCAAACCTTTGTCAATGGATGTCTGCGAAGAATCCTCTCAATCCACTGGCCCAAGACTATATGAAACACTGATTTGTGGCAAATAACTTACCAGTGTCCCATTGAAGGGGAGATTGTAAGACGGAGATGGGCCTGGTTAGGCCACACTCTGCAAAAACTGACAGATAACATCACCAAACAGGCACTCACCTGGACTCCTCAAGGGAAAAGAAAACAGGGAAGGCCAAGAAACACCTGGTGCCATGACCTTGAAGCAGACATCAAAGCGACTGGCCTGTCCTGGTGCGTACTGGTCAGATTAGCACAGAATTGAAAGAGCGAAAGGGAAGTCGTCGATGGGCTATGCACCAGGAGGTGCAATGGGCGTAAGTAAGTCGAAATATGGACATTACAAGAGGAGAATAACACACAGCTTTGACTACATTTATCCTTATTTAACACAAATTACAGAAAATCGTTAAAGGACAGTTTCCAAAAATAGTTTATCATTGCTTTTTGCGACTGTAGGAACCCCTGTCCCAAATCCATTCCAGTTTGTTGATGGTCCAACCTTTCTCCACTGCCGTCTACTCAACCCTTAGTCTTCTGGACAAAAAGACTTGTATGTAGAATGATGTTCATAGACTACACTTCAGCATTTAATACCATCATCCTCCAATACCTCATTCAGAAACTGGTTCAGCTTGGCCTTACCATCTTGTTATGCAACTGGCTGCTGGACTTTCTGACTGTGAGAAAGTCCTGCCAACACATATTCCTCAGGAAATATGTGTTGGCAGTAACACATTTAGCACAATCAAGCTTAACACAGGGGCTACTCAAAGATGTTTGCTTAGCATCTTTCTATTGACTCTGCTCTCCCAGAACTGCATTATCTCTTCAGCTGCATTATCTCATTAACAAAAGAGATAAGATAAACTAGAGGAACAAGGTGAGCCTGTGTCTGGATGTGGACAAGATGAAGCAGATTTTTGTTGACTTCAGGACAGTATTCAGCATGGTCCTCTGATCAAGTGACTTGCAAAAATGTACTCGGTGTACACATCAAATAGGACCTCTCCTGGACTGACAACACCGCATCACTGGCCAAAAAGCACACCAGCGACTATACTTATTCCACAAAAAAAGCCAGAGTCCTAAACCCCATCATGCACACCTTTTACAGAGCCACTATTGAGAAAATCATGACCAGCTGCATCACTGTGTGGTATGACACCATAGGACCCTCCAGTGCATAGTGAGAGCAGCTGAAAAGATCATTGATGTTGCTATCCTCTTGCTTCAAGATATTTATAGCACACATCTCACCTGCAAGCCCTCTGTATTGCAGATGATTCCACCCAGCCAACACACGGATTCTTCAGTTTACTAACATCCGAGAAGAGACTGGTATTTTCCAGGTCAGGACCACCAGACTGAAAGACAGCTTTATATAGAGCTGTGAGAGAGTTGAACTCTCTCACAGCTCTACCCTCCCATCTGCAACTCATTGCATTATATCCTCTCTACTCCTGCTGTTGCCCCTTGATAGATCCCTAACCCACAATTTACATGCTGACTTGCACTAGCTACTTTGTGCATCATTGGACTGCGCATCACCTTATTGCAACATTGGACTGAAAACTCATTACACAGTTTGACTAAATTAGTTCTCTGTCACTTTAAAATGTTTTAAATTAGTCTCTTTGCACAATATCAATTATATTTGAACGGTTACTTATTTCATTGGTTTGTAAATTCTATCTGCACGTGCATTGTGTTCTTACATTATACTTTATTTGTTTTATCTGTATATATTACCTGTATTTATTTGTAATTTGTTTAAAAAGTCTCGCTTTAGTTTTTAATGTTATAGAGCCGGTTTCATGGACAGGGATTAGACTAATCGTAGATTAAAATAAATGTAGGATCAGTCCAAACTGAAAAAAACTTGTACTGACATATCTTAAAATACACCAGTGCCCTTTGTTTTGCCTCAAAATGCACAAAAGTAATGTTTTAGTAAGGTATGTTTGTTAAAACTAGTTATATAATTAAAACTAAGGTGTACTCCTAGTTTAAATCATTCCCTGTCCGGCAAACCACCCCAGAGTGTTTACCATTTAGAGTTTAGAATGTAAAAGTAACATAATTTAAATTCTCTGTTTTTGCTGAACCTGTGGCTGAATTAACAATAAAACAAATTTCACCTTGAACTTACAAACTTATGCAACATGCATTTAATGATGACAAATTGTGTTTTAATGTAAATGCAAAATATGTTTAATGTGATTTTTCTAATTATTGTATGATTTTTACATACAAACCTTACATTACACTTACAAGTACACAAATTGTTTAAACTGAATCCATACTTGTAATTCACACTATTTGGTGACTTGTCCCATTGGTGTGGTTTAGCTTATCAACTAAACTACAGTAGAAATGTCATTATTTTATTATAAGATTATGTTGAATATGAATATGGCATAAACCATCAACATATATATATATATATATATATATATATATATATACTGTAAATATATACAGATATCTTATATTAGGAATATATACTATTACATTATAATATTTTAAGCGTTAGTTCTTATAATTCTAGCAAGTTAAATTAACTTTCTTTTGTTAATAGTTAGTAAGACTTTTATTAACATTTTAAAATTAAAGAGGATATTTGTTTTGTTATTCCTCTTTTGTTTAATTTCTTGATGAATTTGTAATAATACTATGTATTCTATGATTTTAAGATTTTGTCATAACAATACATTGTATAAAAAGTAAATTGAATTTGAATGAAAGTATAAGTGATTTTGCATTCCTTTATTTACAATTTCTTTATTAATATCAATTTAAAATAAGCACTGTAGAACAATCAGCAATAATTTTTAAGTTTTAAATATATTTTATCTGTATGCACCAGAGGTGTCACTGTCACAAAACTGCCATGCATTCTAAGGTTAATCAATTTAATTTAATAATATAGCACTTTTCACAATTGTACATCATTTCAAAGTAGCTTTTTCATGAAAAAAAAACAAAGTAAAGAAAAAAGCTAAGAAAAAAAGTAAGGCAGTTTTTAAATATACTTTATGATGCAGTATATGAATAAACATGGGAATGGACTAATATTACATTATTTAAATAAGAAATAAATTTGAATTGTCCAAAGTATATTATGAACATAATGTAGAAAAGAAAGTATGGAGGTATTCGGTTTTGTTATTAAAGTTTTTCTCAGTCGCTTTGGTACACTTCTCAGATCAGAATTAAAATTCTCAATTGAAATTCTCATTTAGTATTCACTAAGTTATAGAATATAGTCTATAATACATTATAGAATTCAGCATCCCTGCAAAATTCACAAGGAAGTTATCAATTGTCACTGGGATTTCATCAATTTGGTAGCATGATAATAGACATCAAGTGGATCAATTGTGGGATGAACTTCATAGTAAAGTGGAATTGAACCTATTTGTCTTAGATGTCCTCTAGGGCTGCACGTTTTCAAGTTTTTCATTAACCGTTAACCGACACCCTTAGCGGTTAATACTCAGTTAACCATATAATGACCGCCGCAACCCAGAGATACAGACACATAAGAAAGGGGTAGTTAATTTTTAACACCTTTAATAACTGGTTGGACCACATTTAAAACAAAATTAATTTATAGAAATAAAACGCAGTGGGAAGGACAGAGCAGTTTAAGTATGTCACTGACTTTTGCGTTCGCGGGGATGGTAGGCTGGGCGAAGGTACTCGCCGGCTCCGCGGCCGCCTCTCTATGATGTCCGGGTGTTGGCTGGGTTTGTCGCGATAGTCCGTGAAACGGTGATTACCAGTGCTTCAGCCTCTCACCGGTTAGATCACTTGCCCACCCCGACACCGTCTTTCACCGTCGTTTTGATATTTTCTTGTAATTAAATCATCTAGTTTCGTTAGAGAGAGCAAACACTTACAACTGAATGTGTCTGATGCCTGAAGCGGAGCTGAACGCGCTTCACGTCACAAAGCAGCCGTAGGTGTCAGATTTCATTTATTCAGAGTTTGTGAGGCGAGCTGAATGACCAGACGATAGCAGAAGCCGCGTGCTTACTCGTTTTTGTTATAATGTACATATATGATGTTTAATATAAGCGAGATCGTTTTGTTGTATTTTTTATCAAGAAAAATAATAAACCCATCATTTAAGCAGCGCTTTATGGAGGAGTAGCCGGTTGCACTGCTTGGAACTGCCGAGTTCTGAGAGAATTACCTGCCCACATTGACTCAAGCACTTAATTAAACCAGCTGTTGCACTCACATTGCACGCAAATTCATACGCTATTTAACGCAGCTTACGCAAGTGCTGCATTTAAACAGAGTTGCGTAATTCAAAAGTGAAAGTAAAATGCGCACGTCTGCCTGCATTAACAGGTGAGAAAATTCTGTCACCTGATGCCACTTAACCGAGCAAAATGTTTCACTCGGTTAAACAATTTTTAATGGTTAATCGGTTAACCATGGACACCCCTAATGTCCTCTGTGAATCAAGGATAACACAGGGGAACAGACGCAAGATGTTATTAATATAAAGGCTACTTACATTTAATATTAAAGGCATACAGTCATACACTATGATAAATATGTCCATGCTCATTATGACAATGATTCACATCAATATACAAAAGTTTATTTACTTTAGCGTAATGTATTCACTTTAGACAGCTTTAAACTTGTAATTCTATAAACCAGGTTTTGTCATTTTATAATTAAAATGCAGCCACATTATCATTGTACATCTATGTCATAATAGACTATCATAATTGATTGATCAAAATATATTTTCTTTTCATCTGAAAAAATAAATTCATATACGGTAGGTTAAGAACAAGATGCAAATGAGAAAATTTTGAAAAAAAATAATTTATGAGTGATCACTTTAAAGCCAATTTCATAAAATTTATAACCAGCAAGTGGAACTGTCACAATACACAACAAAATCCCCTTTGATAAAATAAAACTCTTACTATTTGAAAATAGGCTGATTTTTACAGCTCCTTCAAACTTAAACATTTGATTTTTACCATTTTGGGATCTATTCAGGCAATCTCCAGATCTGGAGGTACCACTTTTAGCATAGCTTTGCATAATCCATTGAATCCAATTACACAATTAGCATCACATAAAAAAAATAACTGTAGAGTTTTGATATTTTTCCTATTTAAAACTTGACTGTTCTATAGTTCTATAATATTACAGTGAGTGATATTATGCAGTGATATTACGCAGCACCCGAAAATAGCCCTCTGCTATTGAAAGTTACCAAGGGGACTATTTTTGGGCACTGTGTAACATCATTGCACCTCATGCAGCTATGGTACAATAGCAAAGTCCTTGACTATTAAGCAGGAATGAGAGTACAGTACCTTGGATAATTGGCCTAGAAAATTGCAACTTTTAATTTTGTGTCAGTTTTAGGACACAATGTAACTACAGAAGAGTCAAGTTTTTGAAAAAATATTGCAACTCTCCGAAACTCATACAAAAATAATTTTTCTAAGGCATGTTTAAAAAATATCTTAATTTAACTAATTCTTGTCCAGTAGTATTTTCTGTGAAACTAGGCTTTAGTGTATATATAATCTACAGACAGATAGTCTATGTTATATCACACTATATATTAGTGTTAAAAAGTAACATTGTATGAGCATTGAAGTTAATGAGATCGTGAACTGATAAATGAACATTACAGTTTTTCTCAGTTGCTTTGGTGCATTTTGCACATCACTATTTACATTTGCACAACAGTTAATGCAGTTCTCAAAATTTGTACAAACTGCAAAACCTAGTTTATAACCTGCAAAGTGTGTCACCTGTTCAAAATGGATAGGTCATTTCTCAAAAGCAAGTATTCATGTCGATAAAAGTGTCAGTGTCATCAAGATGAAAAGTCCTGACACCATTGTTTATAAACAAGATAGTCAAATGACTTTATCATGTTTTCATTATGAAAGTATACTGTGTAAATGTTTTCCAATGCAAAAAATTCAGATCTTGGTGACACTACCTGAAAATGCTCAAGACAGCACTATATACTATTAGCACAGTCATTTGAAAAATACAATAAAGTTACACATTACTGTATTTAGTGAGGTAACTGAGTACAAGACACCGAATATGTATGTTTCACATTTTACTTCATATGCTCTTAATCCATAATGACTCATGGTTTCAGATGTGTTGTGGCAGTAGTTTTAGGCAAAAAATACCAGATTCTATCTCAAAACCAGTAGGTGGCGCAATGACAAAATTGTGCATGCAACATCAGGTCATGATTCTGTTACATCTAGCTAGTTTTATGACTATGCACTATAGTTTAGTGAAAAAATAGTTGTATGACCATAGGGATGGGTTGACATCAAAGGTTTTGTTCAATTATAAGGCCACCTAGTGGTTCAGGCATACAATTTTTTGTGTGTGGCCTCAGACTCTGCTCATACATCAGCGTATCAAATCTGGTGAAAAAATCTCTTTTCGTTGCGAAGTTATAACCATTTATGTGTAAAAAACACAAAATGTAAAGGTAATTTCTCGTTTTTTGCAATTTTCGGCCATTTCTGATGAAAATTTTAATAAAATGCCAATAGAGTTTTTTGTTCAGAAGGTAATGCAATGTTCTTCCTATGGCATTTTCGAGTCGATCGGAATAACGCTCGCGGAGATATTCGCGCATGTTTTTTAAGTGCTGTTTTGCCACGCAGGGTTAACCGTAAGGCCAATTCTGGCATGTTTGGTATCGTTAGACTCTGCAACTATTCAGAACTCCAAAGAAACAAGTCCCGTGAAAATACGTCAATCGGAGCCAAAGTTATAGGCGTGTAAAGCATAAGTCTGACCACTAGGTGGCGCTGTGACGAAACTCTGCATGCACTCGTAGTTCTTGACTGGCATCACAAGTACCAAGTATCGTGTCAATAGGCTTAAGTTTGCCGAAGATACAGCCTCAAATCCGTTTTTTTGCGCTCTACGTAAAATTCGTTGACGCGGTTTACGAAAACGGATTGACGAATTGACATGAATTCCATAACTTTTAGCCGTGATGGTCTGTAGATGCTACATACCGAATTTCGTGGAAATCGGGCAAAAGCTCTAGGACGAGTTCGCAAAAGTAGGTTTTACGAATAATTCAATACGGATCAGAAGTTATAAGCAAAAACATAAGTGCAACTTTGGACTGTTGGTGGCGCTAGCGGGTTAGAGATAGAGACTCCAAATTTGCTATGTGGACACATTGGACTGTCCTTTATCAGTGTGCCAAATTTCATAATTTTCCTACGTACGGTTCTATGGGCTGCCATAGACCGCAATGGCGGAAGAAGAAACGGAAGAAGAATAACTAATAATAATAAGAAAACTAACAAATACAATAGGGGTCTTCGCCCCTTCGGGGCTTGACCCCTAATAATAATAATAAGAAAACTAACAAATACAATAGGGGTCTTCGCCCCTTCGGGGCTTGACCCCTAATAATAATAATAAGAAAACTAACAAATACAATAGGGGTCTTCGCCCCTTCGGGGCTTGACCCCTAATAATAATAAGAAAACTAACAAATACAATAGGGGTCTTCGCCCCTTCGGGGCTTGACCCCTAATAATAAGAAAACTAACAAATACAATAGGGGTCTTCGCCCCTTCGGGGCTTGACCCCTAATAATAAGAAAACTAACAAATACAATAGGGGTCTTCGCCCCTTCGGGGCTTGACCCCTAAATATAGCTGCAAGCAGCAATCACCGGGGTCAAGCCAAAAAGGGCACAGCAGAAAGTAAAGTTGAATTCGGATGAGCAGTTTAAAGAACCTGGGAAAATCTCTTGATTTCAGACTAAATAATATAACAGTTATCAGCTAAAAAGCTGTGTTTTCATTCAGTGTCATCTCTCCCTCTCTTTCGTCGAGCATTGATAACTAGAACATTGACGTAAAAATGAGTGGTGCTTCTAGTGGCAATACTCAGCTCACAAAATGTTACAGTGGTGTTAATGAGTCAAAAGAGCCCACCCCCATGTCTCTGCGATGTTCTGATGCAGAGAAAAAGCTCTTGCAAAAACAGTTGATAACGTATTCTCATTGGTTGCTAGAGAGTAAATGGACATCCACTAGTGATTATAGTCAAAGCCATGAAAGGAATAATCCATGATGACTTATGGTTTTAGATGTGTTGTTGCAGTAGTTTTAGGCAAAAAATGCGTTATTCTATCTCAAAACCAGTAGGTGGCGCAATGACAAAATTGTGCATGCAACCTCAGGTCATAACTGTGTTACATCTAGCTAGTTTTATGACTATACACTTTAGTTTAGTGAAGAAACAGTTGTATGACCATAGGGTGGCTTGATTTCAAAGGTTTTGTTAAATTATAAGGCCAACTAGTGGTGCAACCATACAATTTTTTTTGTGTAGCCTCAGACTGTGGTCGTACATCAGCGTATCAAATATGGTGAAAAAATCTCTTTGCGTTATGAAGTTATAGCCATTTATGTGTAAAAACACAAAATTTAAAGGTAATTTTTCGTTTTTTTGCAATTTTCGGCCATTTCTGATGAAAATTTTAATAAAATGCCAATAGAACTTTTTTTTCAGAAGGTAATGCAATGTTCTTCCTATGGCATTTTCGAGTCGATCGGAATAACGCTCGCGGAGATATTCGCGCATGTTTTTTAAGTGCTGTTTTGCCACGCAGGGTTAACCGTAAGGCCAATTCTGGCATGTTTGGTATCGTTAGACTCTGCAACTATTCAGAACTCCAAAGAAACAAGTCCCGTGAAAATACGTCAATCGGAGCCAAAGTTATAGGCGTGTAAAGCATAAGTCTGACCACTAGGTGGCGCTGTGACGAAACTCTGCATGCACTCGTAGTTCTTGACTGGCATCACAAGTACCAAGTATCGTGTCAATAGGCTTAAGTTTGCCGAAGATACAGCCTCAAATCCGTTTTTTTGCGCTCTACGTAAAATTCGTTGACGCGGTTTACGAAAACGGATTGACGAATTGACATGAATTCCATAACTTTTAGCCGTGATGGTCTGTAGATGCTACATACCGAATTTCGTGGAAATCGGGCAAAAGCTCTAGGACGAGTTCGCAAAAGTAGGTTTTACGAATAATTCAATACGGATCAGAAGTTATAAGCAAAAACATAAGTGCAACTTTGGACTGTTGGTGGCGCTAGCGGGTTAGAGATAGAGACTCCAAATTTGCTATGTGGACACATTGGACTGTCCTTTATCAGTGTGCCAAATTTCATAATTTTCCTACGTACGGTTCTATGGGCTGCCATAGACCGCAATGGCGGAAGAAGAAACGGAAGAAGAATAACTAATAATAATAAGAAAACTAACAAATACAATAGGGGTCTTCGCCCCTTCGGGGCTTGACCCCTAATAATAATAATAAGAAAACTAACAAATACAATAGGGGTCTTCGCCCCTTCGGGGCTTGACCCCTAATAATAATAATAAGAAAACTAACAAATACAATAGGGGTCTTCGCCCCTTCGGGGCTTGACCCCTAATAATAATAAGAAAACTAACAAATACAATAGGGGTCTTCGCCCCTTCGGGGCTTGACCCCTAATAATAAGAAAACTAACAAATACAATAGGGGTCTTCGCCCCTTCGGGGCTTGACCCCTAATAATAAGAAAACTAACAAATACAATAGGGGTCTTCGCCCCTTCGGGGCTTGACCCCTAAATATAGCTGCAAGCAGCAATCACCGGGGTCAAGCCAAAAAGGGCACAGCAGAAAGTAAAGTTGAATTCGGATGAGCAGTTTAAAGAACCTGGGAAAATCTCTTGATTTCAGACTAAATAATATAACAGTTATCAGCTAAAAAGCTGTGTTTTCATTCAGTGTCATCTCTCCCTCTCTTTCGTCGAGCATTGATAACTAGAACATTGACGTAAAAATGAGTGGTGCTTCTAGTGGCAATACTCAGCTCACAAAATGTTACAGTGGTGTTAATGAGTCAAAAGAGCCCACCCCCATGTCTCTGCGATGTTCTGATGCAGAGAAAAAGCTCTTGCAAAAACAGTTGATAACGTATTCTCATTGGTTGCTAGAGAGTAAATGGACATCCACTAGTGATTATAGTCAAAGCCATGAAAGGAATAATCCATGATGACTTATGGTTTTAGATGTGTTGTTGCAGTAGTTTTAGGCAAAAAATGCGTTATTCTATCTCAAAACCAGTAGGTGGCGCAATGACAAAATTGTGCATGCAACCTCAGGTCATAACTGTGTTACATCTAGCTAGTTTTATGACTATACACTTTAGTTTAGTGAAGAAACAGTTGTATGACCATAGGGTGGCTTGATTTCAAAGGTTTTGTTAAATTATAAGGCCAACTAGTGGTGCAACCATACAATTTTTTTTGTGTAGCCTCAGACTGTGGTCGTACATCAGCGTATCAAATATGGTGAAAAAATCTCTTTGCGTTATGAAGTTATAGCCATTTATGTGTAAAAACACAAAATTTAAAGGTAATTTTTCGTTTTTTTGCAATTTTCAGCCATTTCTGATGAAAATTTTAATACAATGCCAATAGAACTTTTTGTTCAGAAGGTAATGCAATATTCTTCCTATGATGTTTTCGAGTCGATCAGAATTACGCTCGCGGAGATATTCGCGCGTGTTTTTTAAGTGCTATTTTGCCGCGCAGGGTTAACCGTAAGGCCAATTCTGGCATGTTTGGTATCGTTGGACTCGGCGACTATTCAGGACTCCAAGGAAACAAGTCCCATGAAAATACGTCGATCACAGCCAAAGTTATAGGTGTGTAAAACATTCGTCTTACCACTAGGTGGCGCTGCGACGAAACTGGGCATGCACTCTCAGTTCCTGACTGGCATCACAAGTACCAAGTGTCGTTTCAATAGGATTAAGTTTGGCGAAGATACAGCCTCAAATCCGTTTTTTTGCACTCTACTTAAAATTTGTTGACGCGGTTTACGCAAACAGATTGGCGAATCGACATGAATTCCATAACTTTTTGCCGTGAGAGTCTGTAGATGCTACATACCGATTTTCGTGGAAATCGGGCAAAAGCTCTAGGACGAGTTCGCAAAAGTAGGTTTTACGAATAATTCAAAATGGCGGAAACATTTTCATGACGGAAAATGACGTCATAGGGTCCAGTCGAATCGTCTTGAGCCAAGGAATCAGAGGAAACAAGAATTTCGTTTCTAGGACGTACGGGTCAGAAGTTATAAACAAAAACGTAAGTGCAACTTTAGACTGTTGGTGGCGCTAGAGGGTTGGAGTTAGAGACTCCAAATTTGCTGTGGGGACACATTGGACTGTCCTTTATCAGTGTGCCAAATTTCATAACTTTCCTACGTACGGTTCTATGGGCTGCCATAGACCGCAATGGCGGAAGAAGAAGAAGAAGAAGAAGAAATATAGCTGCAAGCAGCAATACCGGGGTCAAGCCGAAAAGGGCCCAAAAGGATGTAAAATTGAGATTGGATAAGCAGACTGAAGAACCTAGTTAAACCAAGTTTAATTAGTGAAAAGAGCCCACCCCCGTGTCTCTACGGTGTTCCGATGCAGAGATATAGCTTTTGCAAAAACGGTTGATAAGGTATTCTCATTGGTTGCTAGGGAGTGAATTGGCAACCATCAGTGATTATAGTCAAAGCCATGAAAGGAATAATCCATGATGACTCATGGTTTCAGAAGTGTTGTTGCAGTAGTTTTAGGCAAAAAATGCGTTATTCTATCTCAAAACCAGTAGGTGGCGCAATGACAAAATTGTGCATGCAACCTCAGGTCATAACTGTGTTACTTCTAGCTAGTTTTATGACTATACACTTTAGTTTAGTGAAGAAACAGTTGTATGACCATAGGGCTGGCTTGATATCAAAGGTTTTGTTCAATTATAGGGCCACCTAGTGGTGCAAGCATACAATTTTTTTTGTGTGGCCTCAAAATATGCTCATACATCAGGGTATCAAATATGGTAAAAAAATCTCTTTGCGTTACGAAGTTATAGCCATTTATGTGTAAAAACACAAAATTTAAATGTAATTTTTCGTTTTTTGCAATTTTCAGCCATTTCTGATGAAAATTTTAATACAATGCCAATAGAACTTTTTGTTCAGAAGGTAATGCAATATTCTTCCTATGATGTTTTCGAGTCGATCAGAATTACGCTCGCGGAGATATTCGCGCGTGTTTTTTAAGTGCTATTTTGCCGCGCAGGGTTAACCGTGAGGCCAATTCTGGCATGTTTGGTATCGTTGGACTCGGCAACTATTCAGGACTCCAAGGAAACAAGTCCCATGAAAATACGTTGATCACAGCCAAAGTTATAGGTGTGTAAAACATTCGTCTAACCACTAGGTGGCGCTGCGACGAAACTGGGCATGCGCTCTCAGTTCCTGACTGGCATCACAAGTACCAAGTGTCGTTTCAATAGGCTTAAGTTTGGCGAAGATACAGCCTTCAATCCGTTTTTTTTGCACTCTACGTAAAATTTGTTGACGCGGTTTACGCAAACAGATTGGCGAATCGACATGAATTCCATAACTTTTTGCCGTGAGGGTCTGTAGATGCTACATACCGATTTTCGTGGAAATCGGGCAAAAGCTCTAGGACGAGTTCGCAAAAGTAGGTTTTACGAATAATTCAAAATGGCGGAAAAATTTTCATGACGGAAAATGACGTCATAGGGTCCAGTCGAATCGTCTTGAGCCAAGGAATCAGAGGAAACAAGAATTTCATTTCTAGGACGTACGGGTCAGAAGTTATAAACAAAAACGTAAGTGCAACTTTAGACTGTTGGTGGCGCTAGAGGGTTGGAGTTAGAGACTCCAAATTTGCTGTGGAGACACATTGGACTGTCCTTTATCAGTGTGCCAAATTTCATAACTTTCCTACGTACGGTTCTATGGGCTGCCATAGACCGCAATGGCGGAAGAAGAATAATAATAATAATAATAATAATAATAATAAATATAGCTGCAAGCAGCAATCACCGGGGTCAAGCCGAAAAGGGCACAGAAGGATGTAAAGTTGCGTTTGGATAAGCAGACTGAAGAACTTAGGTAAACCTAATGATTTCAGATGAAAAAATGCAAAGTAATCAACAAAAATAATCTATGTTCTTGTCTACTGCAACTGTCCTTCGGTTATTGACAATCATGGGACATTAGAGCACTGAAGGACATGTATGTGATGCTTACAGTGGGCAAACATGGGTCACAACATGTTACAACAAGTTAAAAGAGTCAAAAGAGACCATCCCCATGTCTCTGCGATGTTCTGATGCAGAGAAAAAACTCTTGCAAAAACAGTTGATAAGGTATTCTCATTGGTTGCTAGAGAGTAAATGGACATCCACTAGTGATTATAGTCAAAGCCATGAAAGGAATAATCCATGATGACTCATGGTTTTAGATGTGTTGTTGCAGTAGTTTTAGGCCAAGAAAATGCCATATTCTGTCTCAAAACCAGTAGGTGGCGCAATGACAAAATTCGTGCATGCAACCTCAGGTCATAACTGTGTTACATCTTGCTAGTTTTATGACTATACACTTTAGTTTAGTGAAGAAACAGTTGTATGACCATAGGGTGGCTTGATTTCAAAGGTTTTATTCAATTATAAGGCCAACTAGTGGTGCAAGCATACAATTTTTTTTGTGTAGCCTCAGACTGTGGTCGTACATCAGCGTATCAAATATGGTGAAAAAATCTCTTTGCGTTACGAAGTTATAACCATTTATGTGTAAAACGAGAAAAATTAAAGGTAATTTTTCGTTTTTTGCAATTTTCGGCCATTTCTGATGAAAATTTTAATACAACGCCAATAGAACTTTTTGTTCAGAAGGTAATGCAATATTCTTCCTATGATGTTTTCGAGTCGATCAGAATTACGCTCGCGGAGATATTCGCGCGTGTTTTTTAAGTGCTGTTTTGCTGCGCAGGGCTAACCGTAAGGCGAAATCTGGCATGTTTGGTAAGGTTGGACTCGGCAACTATTCTGGACTTCAGCGAAACAAGTCCCGTGAAAAAACACAGATCAGAGCCAAAGTTATAAGCATGCACAACATTCGTATGACCACTAGGTGGTGCTGTGACGAAACTCTGCATGCCCCCTCAGATCCTCACTGGCATCACATCTACCAAGTGTGGCGTCAATAGACATAAGATTGGCGAAGATACACACTAAAACCTGTTTTTTGGGCTCTACGTAAAATTTGTTGACGCGCTATACGAAAACGGAATGGTTTATCAAAATTCTTTTAATAACTTTTTGCCCTGAGTGTCTCTAGATGCTACATACCATTTTTCGTGGCAATTGGGCAAAAGCTCTAGGACAAGTTCGCAAAAGTAGGTTTTATGAATAAATCAAAATGGCGGAAAATTTTTCATGACGGAAAATGACGTCATAGGGCCCAATCGAATCGTCTTGAGCCAAGGAATCAGAGGATACAAGAATTTAGTGTCTAGGACTTACGGGTCAGAAGTTATAGGCAAATACATAAGTGCAAATTTGGACTGTTGGTGGCGCTAGCGGGTTAGAGATACAGACTTCAAATTTGCTGTGGAGACTTTTTGGACAGTCCTCTATCAGTGTGCCAAATTTCATAACTTTCCTACGTACAGTTCTATAGGCTGCCATAGACCGCAATGGCGGAGGAAGAAAAAGAAAAAGAAAAAGAAAAAGAAAAAGAAAACTAACAGAAACAATAGGGGTCTTCGCCCATTCTGGGCTTGACCCCTAATAATAATAAGAAAACTAACAAATACAATAGGGGTCTTCGCCCCTTCGGGGCTTGACCCCTAAATATAGCTGCAAGCAGCAATCACCGGGGTCAAGCCAAAAAGGGCACAGCAGAAAGTAAAGTTGACTTCGGATGAGCAGTTTAAAGTACCTAGGAAAATCTCTTGATTTCAGACAAAACAATATAACAGTTATCAGCAAAAAAGCTGTGTTCTCATTTATTGAAATCTCTCCCTCTCTTTCGACGAGCATTGATAACTAGAACACTGACGTAAAAATGAGTGGTGCTTGCAGTGGCAATACTCAGCTCTCAAAATGTTAGTGTTGTTAATGAGTCAAAAGAGCCCACCCCCGTGTCTCTACGATGTTCTGACGCAGAGTTATAGCTCTTGCAAAACGGTTGATAAGGTATTCTCATTGGTTGCTAGGGAGTGAATTGGCAACCACCAGTGATTATAGTCAAAGCCATGAAAGGAATAATCCATGATGACTCATGGTTTTAGATGTGTTGTTGTAGTAGTTTTAGGCAAAAAATGCCATGTTTCTATCTCAAAACCAGTAGGTGGCGCAATGACAAAATTGTGCATGCAACCTCAGGTCATAACTGTGTTACATCTAGCTAGTTATATGACTATACACTTTAGTTTAGTGAAGTAACAGTTGTATGACCATAGGGTGGCTTGATTTCAAAGGTTTTGTTCAATTATAAGACTCTGCTCGTACATCAGCGTATCAAATCTGGTGAAAAAATCTCTTTTCGTTGCGAAGTTATAACCATTTATGTGTAAAAAACACAAAATTCAAAGGTAATTTTTCGTTTTTTTCAATTTTCGGCCATTTCTGATGAAAATTTTAATATAACGCCAATATAACTTTTTGTTCAGAAGGTAATGCAACATTCTTCCTATGGTGTTTTCGAGTCGATCAGAATAACGCTCGCGAAGATATTTGCGCTTGTTTTTTAAGTGCTGTTTTGCTGCGCAGGGCTAACCGTAAGGCGAAATCTGGCATGTTTGGTATCGTTGGACTCGGCGACTACCCAGGACTCCTAAAAATCAAGTCCCGTCAAAATACGTTTATCACAGCCAAAGTTATAGGCGTATAAAACATTCGTCTGGCCAGTAGGTGGCGCTGCGACGAAACTGTGCATGCACCCTCAGTTCCTGACTGGCATCTCAAGTACCAAGTGTCGTGTCAATAGGCCTAAGTTTGACGAAGATACAGCCTAAAATCAGTTTTTTTGCGCTCTACGTAACATTTGTCAAGGCGGTATACGACAACTGATTGGTGTATCAAAATTCTTTTGATAACTTTTTGCCATGAGTGTCTCTAGATGATACATACCAATTTTCGTGGCAATCGGACAAAAGCTCTAGGGCGAGTTCGAAAAAGTAGGTTTTACGAATAATTCAAAATGGCGGAAAAATTTTCATGACGGAAAATGACGTCATAGGGTCCGATCGAATCGTCTTTAGCCAGGGAATCAGGGGAAACAAGAATTTAGTTTCTAGGGATTACGGATCAGAAGTTATAAGCAAAAACATAAGTGCAACTTTGGACTGTTGGTGGCGCTAGCAGGTTAGAGATAGAGACTCCAAATTTGCTGTGGGGACACATTGGACTATCCTCTATCAGTGTGCCAAATTTCATAACTTTCCTACGTACGGTTCTATGGGCTGCCATAGACCGCAATGGCGGAAGAAGAAAAATTTACTAACAGAAACAATTGCCAATATAGCTGCAAGCAGCAATACCGGGGTCAAGCCGAAAAGGGCACAGAAGGATGTAAAGTTGCGTTTGGATAAGCAGACTGAAGAACCTAGGTAAACCTAATGATTTCAGATGAAAAAATGCAAAGGTAATCAACAAAAATAATCTATATTCTTGTCTACTGCAACTGTCCTTCGGTTATTGACAATCATGGAACATTAGAGCACTGAAGGACATGTATGTGATGCTTACAGTGGGCAAACATGGGTCACAACATGTTACAACAAGTTAAAAGAGTCAAAAGAGACCATCCCCATGTCTCTGTGATGTTCTGATACAGAGAAAAAGCTCTTGCAAAAACAGTTGATAACGTATTCTCATTGGTTGCTAGAGAGTAAATGGACATCCTCTAGTGATTATAGTCAAAGCCATGAAAGGAATAATCCATGATGACTCATGGTTTTAGATGTGTTGTTGCAGTAGTTTTAGGCAAAAAATGCCATATTCTATCTCAAAACCAGTAGGTGGCGCAATGACAAAATTTGTGCATGCAACCTCAGGTCATAAATGTGTTACATCTAGCTAGTTTTATGACTATACACTTTAGTTTAGTGAAGAAACAGTTGTATGACCATAGGGTGGCTTGATTTCAAAGGTTTTGTTCAATTATAAGGCCAACTAGTGGTGCAACCATACAATTTTTTTGTGTAGCCTCAGACTGTGGTCGTACATCAGCGTATCAAATATGGTGAATAAATCTCTTTGCGTTACGAAGTTATAACCATTTATGTGTAAAAACACAAAATTTAAAGGTAATTTTTCGTTTTTTGCAATTTTCGGCCATTTCTGATGAAAATTTTAATATAGTGCCAATAGAACTTTTTGTTCAGAAGGTAATGCAATATTCTTCCTATGATGTTTTCGAGTCGATCAGAATTACGCTCGCGGAGATATTCGCGCGTGTTTTTTAAGTGCTGTTTTGCTGCGCAGGGCTAACCGTAAGGTGAAATCTGGCATGTTTGGTATCGTTGGACTCGGCGACTATTCAGGACTCCTAAAAATCAAGTCCCGTCAAAATACGTTGATCACAGCCAAAGTTATAGGTGCAAAAAACATCTGTCTGGCCACTAGGTGGCGCTGCGACGAAACTGTGCATGCACACTCAGTTCCTGACTGGCATTACAAGTACCAAGTGTCGTGTCAATAGGCCTAAGTTTGACGAAGATACAGCCTAAAATCTGTTTTTTTGCGCTCTACGTAAAATTTGTTGACGCGCTATACGACAACGGATTGCTGTATCGAAATTCTTTTGATAACTTTTTGCCGTGAGGGTCTCTAGATGCTACATACCAATTTTCGCGGCAATCGGGTAAAAACTCTAGGACGAGTTCGCAAAAGAAGGTTTTACGAATAATTCAAAATGGCGGAAAAATTTTCATGACGGAAAATGACGTCATAGGGTACAATCGAATCGTCTTGAGCCAAGGAATCAGAGGAAACAAGAATTTCGTTTCTAGGACTTACGGATCAGAAGTTATAAGCAAAAACATAAGTTCAACTTTGGACTGTTGGTGGCGCTAGCGGGTTAGACATAGAGACTCCAAACTTGCTGTGTGGACACATTGGAGTGTCCTCTATCAGTGTGCCAAATTTCATAACTTTCCTACGTACGGTTCTATGGGCTGCCATAGACCGCAATGGCGGAAGAAGAAGAAGAATAAATATAGCTGCAAGCAGCAATACCGGGGTCAAGCCAAACATGGCAAAAATGATTCATACGTGATGACGGTCATGATTCAAGATCTAAGTTTGCATTAGTTTTAGGGAAAAAATTGCAATTTTTTGTATCTTGAGACCACTAGGTGGCACTGTGCCGAAACAATAGATGGTGCCTCAGGCCATGACTGTGATGACACATACCAAATTTAGTGTAAATACGATAAAGCGATACGGAGATATAGCCTTAAATGACTTGACCACTAGGGGGCACTGACCAAAACAATAGATGGTGACTCAGGTCATGATTGTGATGACACCCACCAAATTTGGTGTAAATACGATAAAGAGATGCAGAGATATAGCTTCAAATCTCTTGACCACTAGGGGGCGCCAAAAAGTTTACAAGCCCTCTCAGAACATGTTGCTGATGAACCATACCAAGTTTCATAACAATACGCAATTGCGTTTCTGAAATGCTTGAACTTAAAAAAAACTCAAAATGGCCGACACACAAAATGGCCGACCAAAAACCATTTGGTATCGTTTGACTCGGCATGCCTCACGAAATCTAACAAGACTACTCTCATAATTTTACATTTAAGTTTGCAGTAGTTATAAGCAAAAATAGAAATTTGTATATCTCGTGACCACTAGGGGGCGCTGTGACGAAACGGTGCATGCACCCTTACGTCATCACTGTTATGACATATACCAGGTCTCATATCAATACGCAAAAGTTTTGCGAAGATACAGGCTCAAACACATTTTGGCGTGCTCGCCCTCGCATTCTTTGATGTGTTATACGACAACGGATAGGTCTACCGAAAAGCTTTTGATAACTTTTTGTCTAGAGTGTCTCTAGATGATGCGTACCAAAAATCAAGCCAATCAAACAAGCGCTCTAGGAGGAGTTCGAAAAAGTAGGTGTTCAATATAATTCAAAATGGCCGACAGGAAGTAGGTTTGACTCAGACATATTTGGTACCGTCGGACTTAGCACGAGCCAAGGAATCAATAGAGTGAAGTCTCATGTCAGTGTGGCAAATGAATCAAATGCTATAAAGATTTTAAACAATTTCTTTACATATCCTGACCACTAGGTGGCGCTGTCCTAAAGATTTATAGGTGCGCTCAGAACATGTCACTGATGAACCATGCCAAATTTCGTAGCGATACGCCATTTTGTTTGTGAAATACTGAACTTAATGAGAAAATTCAAAATGGCCGACACCCAAAATGGCCGACCGAAAACCGTTTGTTATCGTTTGACTCGGCATGCCTCAAGGAATCTAACAAAACCACCTTCATGATTTTAGACTCAAGTTTGAAGTAGTTATAAGCAAAAATAAGCATTTTTCGAATCTCGTGACCACTAGGTGGCGCTGAGACGAAACGTTGCAGGCACCCTCAGGTCATGACTGTAATGACATATACCAAGTTTCGTGTCGATACACAAAAGTTTTGCGAAGATACGGCCTCACGTCCGTTTTGGCGTGCTCGCCGCCTTATATGTTGTCACTGTATACGAGAACGCATTGGTCTATCAAAAAGCTTTTGATAACTTTTTGTCTGGGGTGTCTCTAGATGCTACATACCAAATGACATGCAAATCGGACAAACGCTCTAGGAGGAGTTCGAAAAAGTAGGTTTTACGGAAAATTCAAAATGGCGGAAAGATGTGCATGACACAAATGACATCAACGTGTGCAATTGAATCATCATGAGCCAAGGATTCAGAGGAAACAAGAATTTATTGTCTAGGACTCACGGGTCAGAAGTTATGAGCATGAACATAAGTAGATTTTTGGACTGTTGGTGGCGCTAGAGGGTTTGAGTTAGACACACCAATGTTGCTATAGTAACTTCTAAGACTGTCCTCTACATGTGTGCCAAATTACATAACTTTCCTACGTACGGTTCTATGGGCTGCCATTGACTTCAATGGCGGAAGAACTAGGATGAATAATAATAAGAAAACTAACAATAACAATAGGTGTCTACGCCACTTCGTGGCTTGACCCCTAACTAATAAATATAGCTGCAAGCAGCAATCACCGGGGTCAAGCCGAAAAGGGCACAGAAGGATGTAAAGTTGCGTTTGGATAAGCAGACTGAAGAACTTAGGTAAACCTAATGATTTCAGATGAAAAAATGCAAAGTAATCAACAAAAATAATCTATGTTCTTGTCTACTGCAACTGTCCTTCGGTTATTGACAATCATGGAACATTAGAGCACTGAAGGACATGTATGTGATGCTTACAGTGGGCAAACATGGGTCACAACATGTTACAACAAGTTAAAAGAGTCAAAAGAGGCCATCCCCATGTCTCTGCGATGTTCTGATGCAGAGAAAAAGCTCTTGCAAAAACAGTTGATAAGGTATTCTCATTGGTTGCTAGAGAGTAAATGGACATCCACTAGTGATTGTAGTCAAAGCCATGAAAGGAATAATCCATGATGACTCATGGTTTTAGATGTGTTGTTACAGTAGTTTTAGGCCAAAAAAATGCCATATTCTATCTCAAAACCAGTAGGTGGCGCAATGACAAAATTCGTGGATGCAACCTCAGGTCATAACTGTGTTACATCTAGCTAGTTTTATGACTATACACTTTAGTTTAGTGAAGAAACAGTTGTATGACCATAGGGTGGCTTGATTTCAAAGGTTTTATTCAATTATAAGGCCAACTAGTGGTGCAAGCATACAATTTTTTTTGGTGTAGCCTCAGACTGTGGTCGTACATCAGCGTATCAAATATGGTGAAAAAATCTCTTTGCGTTACGAAGTTATAACCATTTATGTGTAAAAACAGAAAATTAAAAGGTAATTTTTCGTTTTTTGCAATTTTCGGCCATTTCTGATGAAAATTTTAATACAACGCAAATAGAACTTTTTGTTCAGAAGGTAATGCAATATTCTTCCTATGATGTTTTCGAGTCGATCAGAATTACGCTCGCGGAGATATTCGCGCGTGTTTTTTAAGTGCTGTTTTGCTGTGCAGGGCTAACCGTAAGGCGAAATCTGGCATGTTTGGTAACGTTGAACTCGGCAACTATTCTGGACTTCAGCGAAACAAGTCCCGTGAAAAAACACAGATCAGAGCCAAAGTTATAAGCATGTACAACATTCGTATGACCACTAGGTGGTGCTGTGACGAAACTCTGCATGCCCCCTCAGATCCTCACTGGCATCACAACTACCAAGTGTGGCGTCAATAGACATAAGATTGGCGAAGATACACACTAAAACCTGTTTTTTGGGCTCTACGTAAAATTTGTTGACGCGCTATACGAAAACGGAATGGTTTATCAAAATTCTTTTAATAACTTTTTGCCCTGAGTGTCTCTTGATGCTACATACCATTTTTCGTGGCAATTGGGCAAAAGCTCTAGGACAAGTTCGCAAAAGTAGGTTTTATGAATAAATCAAAATGGCGGAAAATTTTTCATGACGGAAAATGACGTCATAGGGTCCAATCGAATCGTCTTGAGCCAAGGAATCAGAGGATACAAGAATTTAGTGTCTAGGACTTACGGGTCAGAAGTTATAAGCAAATACATAAGTGCAAATTTGGACTGTTGGTGGCGCTAGCGGGTTAGACATAGAGACTCCAAATTTGCTGTGGAGACTTTTTGGACAGTCCTCTATCAGTGTGCCAAATTTCACAACTTTCCTACGTACGGTTCTATAGGCTGCCATAGACCGCAATGGCGGAAGAAGAAGAAGAATAACTAAATATAGCTGCAAGCGGCAATCACCGGGGTCAAGCCGAAAAGGGCACAGAAGGATGTAAAGTTGCGTTTGGATAAGCAGACTGAAGAACTTAGGTAAACCTAATGATTTCAGATGAAAAAATGCAAAGTAATCAACAAAAATAATCTATGTTCTTGTCTACTGCAACTGTCCTTCGGTTATTGACAATCATGGGACATTAGAGCACTGAAGGACATGTATGTGATGCTTACAGTGGGCAAACATGGGTCACAACATGTTACAACAAGTTAAAAGAGTCAAAAGAGACCATCCCCATGTCTCTGCGATGTTCTGATGCAGAGAAAAAACTCTTGCAAAAACAGTTGATAAGGTATTCTCATTGGTTGCTAGAGAGTAAATGGACATCCACTAGTGATTATAGTCAAAGCCATGAAAGGAATAATCCATGATGACTCATGGTTTTAGATGTGTTGTTGCAGTAATTTTAGGCCAAAAAAATGCCATATTCTGTCTCAAAACCAGTAGGTGGCGCAATGACAAAATTCGTGCATGCAACCTCAGGTCATAACTGTGTTACATCTTGCTAGTTTTATGACTATACACTTTAGTTTAGTGAAGAAACAGTTGTATGACCATAGGGTGGCTTGATTTCAAAGGTTTTATTCAATTATAAGGCCAACTAGTGGTGCAAGCATACAATTTTTTTTGTGTAGCCTCAGACTGTGGTCGTACATCAGCGTATCAAATATGGTGAAAAAATCTCTTTGCTTTACGAAGTTATAACCATTTATGTGTAAAAACAGAAAATTTAAAGGTAATTTTTCGTTTTTTGCAATTTTCGGCCATTTCTGATGAAAATTTTAATACAACGCCAATAGAACTTTTTGTTCAGAAGGTAATGCAATATTCTTCCTATGATGTTTTCGAGTCGATCAGAATTACGCTCGCGGAGATATTCGCGCGTGTTTTTTAAGTGCTGTTTTGCTGCGCAGGGCTAACAGTAAGGCGAAATCTGGCATGTTTGGTAAGGTTGGACTCGGCAACTATTCTGGACTTCAGCGAAACAAGTCCCGTGAAAAAACACAGATCAGAGCCAAAGTTATAAGCATGCACAACATTCGTATGACCACTAGGTGGTGCTGTGACGAAACTCTGCATGCCCCCTCAGATCCTCACTGGCATCACAACTACCAAGTGTGGCGTCAATAGACATAAGATTGGCGAAGATACACACTAAAACCTGTTTTTTGGGCTCTACGTAAAATTTGTTGACGCGCTATACGAAAACGGAATGGTTTATCAAAATTCTTTTAATAACTTTTTGCCCTGAGTGTCTCTAGATGCTACATACCATTTTTCGTGGCAATTGGGCAAAAGCTCTAGGACAAGTTCGCAAAAGTAGGTTTTATGAATAAATCAAAATGGCGGAAAATTTTTCATGACGGAAAATGACGTCATAGGGTCCAATCGAATCGTCTTGAGCCAAGGAATCAGAGGATACAAGAATTTAGTGTCTAGGACTTACGGGTCAGAAGTTATAGGCAAATACATAAGTGCAAATTTGGACTGTTGGTGGCGCTAGCGGGTTAGAGATACAGACTTCAAATTTGCTGTGGAGACTTTTTGGACAGTCCTCTATCAGTGTGCCAAATTTCATAACTTTCCTACGTACGGTTCTATAGGCTGCCATAGACCGCAATGGCGGAGGAAGAAAAAGAAAAAGAAAAAGAAATATAGCTGCAAGCAGCAATTGCGGGGTCAAGCACCTTCAGCGCAATGAGCACCCAAAGCACAGCAAAAACCACACGACGCAGCAAATGCGCAAAGCGCAGAAAGCGCGCAATACAGAGCCCGAACCCGAAGCAAAGCAAATGCAGAGCAGAACCACTGCAGTGCGGAGCAACAACAGTAAAGATGGCAAAAATATAACACGTGTGGAAAACCAGACAGGTCGAGAAGAACGTGTTAAAGGGAACACAAAAGGAAATCTCAATAAGTGAAAGTAAGAGCTGGGATTCGAACCCATGACCTCAGGTTCCCAAAGCAACGCACTAACCGCAAGCGCCACTGAGTAAACGATTAAACCACTGAGTTGGTGTGTCCAAGCTATAGAATAGAGATTTAGAGCTGTAAACATTGATATCCAGCAATTACCAAACGTGCAGAAATAACAACAGAGAGCACAAATAACTGAAATACAATGTATTGTATGAAAATCACAAAACTTAAGTGAGAAAAAAGTTAAGACAAAATATCACTGCACATGGGGTTTGAACCCATGACCTCAGAATCTCATGGCATGTGGTTAACCAGATGCGCAACTCAGCTAACACAGCTCAAAGGGCAGCAAAAAACAGCTTAGGTGCTTCAAGGATTGACGTGTGCCAATCAACACAGATGCAGAACTGACAGTGCAGAGCAGAACTATCAGAAATACAATGTATATGGGAATCAAAAAGCTCAAATGAGATTGAAGACAAGAACATCATTCTGTATAGTAATGCTATACAATGTAATATACAGTCACATTAATTTACTATGACAAATAGACAACGTCACAGGCACGGTCAACTTTGGAGTGGTATTTCTAAGAAAGAGAACAGAATATCAAAAATCTGTTCGGTCATTTCTGTGCGGATTGCTCCAAACATTATACGAGCAATACCTGGCATAAAATAAACAACATTTGTAAAAGGAGTAGCGAAAAAATCATCTACCATATGCTTTACAATAACACATGAACAGAATGTTGGAAAATGACAAACGAGGCATCGTTGCAATCGGCATAAACCAGTGAATACAATTTCACAAAGAAATTAATATCAGACAAAGTATTCAGAAGTTATAAGCAGTTCCATGAGAACTGTTATAGTTTATAACCCCTAGGTGGCGCTGTACTCTGACTTCCCAGGTACCTTCAGGACATCATGTCGAAGCTCCTTACTAATTTTTGCGCGGATATGTCCAATAGTTCAAAAAATATAACAAATTATGTGAAATTTCAAAATGGCGGACAGGCGGTTCGGTCAAACCCGGCATAATACACATCGACAGATGCGGCATGAGGTAAGCAATCCATAGACATCAAGATCATAATTTTCTGACAAACAGTTCAGAAGTTATGGGCAAAAATAGCCTATTTTATTATCTCATGACCCATAGGTGGCGCTGTCACCAAATTTGGCATGGACCCCAAGTTCATGGTCCACATGAAGTGTACCAAATTTCATTTCAATTGATGAAAGAATGACTGAGCTACAGCTTCAGAACCATTTTTGCGTCAACCTCGTTAAGTTTGCGCATTTATTACTTTTGAACAAAGATAAATATCAAAATTCTGTTCAGTCATTTCTATGCGGCTTACTCCAAAGATCATCTGTGCCAAATCTCATAAGAATTGAACAACATTTGAAGGAGGAGTAGCGAAAAAATGGAATACTGTACATTTTAAAATGGCCGCTACTGTAATGGGTGGAGTTTTACTGTAAGGTATTAAAATCAACAAGCATGAGGAGAGCAATCACGTGTACTAAGTAGAATTTTCATAGATCAAGCGGATCAGAAGTTATAACCCTTTGAACATTGAATTTTTGAACTGCTGGTGGCGCTATAGAGTTAGTACTAGAGACCCCATTTTTGGTCACATGACTATTTATGATCACCTCTACAACTGTGCCAAATTTCATCATTTTCCTATGTACGGTTCATAGGGCTGCCATAGACGCCTATGGCTAAGAAGAAGAAGAAGAAGCAGAATAATAATAATAATAATAAATATAGCTGCAAGCAGCAATTGCGGGGTCAAGCACCTTCAGCGCAATGAGCACCCAAAGCAAAGCAAAAACCACACGACGCAGCAAATGTGCAAAGCGCAGAAAGCGCGCAATACAGAGCCCGAACCCGAAGCAAAGCAAATGCAGAGCAGAACCACTGCAGTGCGGAGCAACAACAGTAAAGATGGCAAAAATATAACACGTGTGGAAAACCAGACAGGTCGAGAAGAACGTGTTAAAGGGAACAAAAAAGGAAATCTCAATAAGTGAAAGTAAGAGCTGGGATTCGAACCCATGACCTCAGGTTCCCAAAGCAACGCACTAACCGCATGCGCCACTGAGTAAACGATTAAACCACTGAGTTGGTGTGTCCAAGCTATAGAATAGAGATTTAGAACTGTAAACATTGATATCCAGCAATTACTAAAAGTGCAGAAATGACAACAGAGGGCACAAATAACTGAAATACAATGTATAGTATGAAAATCACAAAACTTAAGTGAGAAAAAAGTTAAGACAAAAACCACTGCACATGGGATTCAAACCCATGAACTCAGGTTCCCAAAGCACAACAGTTACCGCATGCGCCACTGAGTAAACGATTAAACCACTGAGTTGGTATGTCCAAGCTATAGAATAGAGATTTAGAGCTGTAAACATTGATATCCAGCAATTACCAAACGTGCAGAAATGACAACAGAGAGCACAAATAACTGAAATACAATGTATTGTATGAAAATCACAAAACTTAAGTGAGAAAAAAAGTTAAGACAAAAACCACTGCACATGGGATTCAAACCCATGACCTCAGAATCTCATGGCATGTGGTTAACCAGATGCGCAACTCAGTCAACACAGCTCAAAGGGCAGCAATAAACAGCTTAGGTGCTGCAAGGATTGACATATGCCAATCACCAAAGATGCAGAACTGACAGTGCAGAGCAGAACTAACAGAAATACAATGTATATGAGAATCAAAAAGCTCAAGTGAGATTGAAGACAAGAAGATCATTCTGTATAGTAATGCTATACAATGTAATATACAGTCACATTAATTTACTATGACAAATAGAGAACGTCACAGGCACGGTCAACTTTGGAGTGGTATTTCTAAGAAAAAGAAAACAGAATATCAAAAATCTGTTAAGTCATTTCTGTGCGGATTGCTCCAAACATTATACGAGCAGTACCTGGCATAAAATAAACAAAATTTGTAAAAAGAGTAGCGAAAAAATCATCTACCATATGCTTTACAATAACACATGAACAGAATGTTGGAAAATGACAAACGAGGTATCGTTGCAATCGGCATAAACCAGTGAATACAATTTCACAAAGAAATTAATATCAGACAAAGTATTCAGAAGTTATAAGCAGTTCCATAAGAACTGTTATAGTTTATAACCCATAGGTGGCGCTATACTCTGACTTCCAAGGTACCTTCAAGACATCATGCTGAATCTCCCTACTGATTTTTGCACGGATATGTCCAATAGTTCAAAAGATATAACAATTTATGACAAATTTCAAAATGTCGGACAGATGTGTGTGGTCAAACCCGGCATAATACACATCGACAAATGCGGCATGAGGTAAGCAATCCATAGACATCAAGATCATAATTTTCTGACAAACAGTTCAGAAGTTATGGGCAAAAATAGCCTATTTTATTATCTCATGACCCATAGGTGGCGCTGTCACCAAATTTGGCATGGACCCCAAGTTCATGGTCCACATGAAGTGTACCAAATTTCATTTCAATTGATCAAAGAATGACTGAGCTACAGCTTCAGAACCATTTTTGCGTCAACCTCGTTAAGTTTGCGCATTTATTACTTTTGAACAAAGATAAATATCAAAATTCTGTTCAGTCATTTCTATGCGGCTTACTCCAAAGATCATCTGTGCCAAATCTCATAAGAATTGAACAACATTTGAAGGAGGAGTAGCGAAAAAATGGAATACTGTACATTTCAAAATGGCCGCTACTGTAATGGGTGGAGTTTTACTGTAAGGTATTAAAAGCAACAAGCATGAGGAGAGCAATCACGTGTACTAAGTAGAATTTTCATAGATCAAGCGGATCAGAAGTTATAACCCTTTGAACATTGAATTTTTGCACTGCTGGTGGCGCTATAGAGTTAGTACTAGAGACCCCATTTTTGGTCACATGACTTTTTAAGACCACCACTACAACTGTGCCAAATTTCATCATTTTCCTATGTACGGTTCATAGGGCTGCCATAGACACCTATGGCTAAGAAGAAGAAGAAGCAGAATAATAATAATAATACTAACAATTCCAATAGGTGTCACAGCACCTTCGGTGCTTGACCCCTAATAATACTAACAATTACAATAGGTGTCTCAGCACCTTCGGTGCTTGACCCCTAAAAAGAAAAAGAAAAAGAAAACTAACAGAAACAATAGGGGTCTTCGCCCATTCTGGGCTTGACCCCTAAATATAGCTGCAAGCAGCAATGCCGGGGTCAAGCCAAAAAGGGCACATAAGAAAGTAAAGTTGAATTCGGATGAGCAGTTTAAAGAACCTGGGAAAATCTCTTGATTTCAGACTAAATAATATAACAGTTATCAGCAAAAAAGCTGTGTTTTCATTCAGTGTCATCTCTCCCTCTCTTTTCGAGGAGCATTGACAACTAGAACACTGAAGAAAATGTGAGTGGTGCTTGCAGTGGCAATTCTCAGCTCACAAAATGTTACAGTGGTGTTAATGAGTCAAAAGAGACCACCCCCATGTCTCTACGATGTTCTCATGCAGAGATATAGCTCTTGTAAAAAGGATTGATAAGGTATCCTAATTGGTTGCTAAGGAGTTAATTGGCATGCATCAATGATCTCCAAGCCATGAAAGGAATAATACATGATGACCCAAGATTTTAGATGTACTGTTGGAGTAGTTTTAGGCAAAAATGCCATATTCTATCTCAAAACCAGTAGGTGGCGCAATGACAAAATTCGTGCATGCAACCTCAGGTCATAACTGTGTTACATCTAGCTAGTTTTATGACTATACACTTTAGTTTAGTGAAGAAACAGTTGTATGACCATAGGGTGGCTTGATTTCAAAGGTTTTGTTAAACTATAAGGCCAACTAGTGGTGCAACCATACAATTTTTTTTGTGTAGCCTCAGACTGTGGTCGTACATCAGCGTATCAAATATGGTGAAAAAATCTCTTAGCGTTACGAAGTTATAACCATTTATGTGTAAAAACAGAACATTTAAAGGTAATTTTTCGTTTTTTGCAATTTTCGGCCATTTCTGATGAAAATTTTAATATAATGCCAATAGAACTTTTTGTTCAGAAGGTAATGCAATGTTCTTCCTATGATGTTTTCGAGTCGATCAGAATTACGCTCGCGGAGATATTCGCGCGTGTTTTTTAAGTGCTGTTTTGCTGCGCAGGGCTAACCGTAAGACGAAATCTGGCATGTTTGGTAACGTTGGACTCGGCAACTTTTCTGGACTTCAGCGAAACAAGTCCCGTGAAAAAACACAGATCAGAGCCAAAGTTATAAGCATGTACAACATTCGTATGACCACTAGGTGGTGCTGTGACGAAAGTCTGCATGCCCCCTCAGATCCTCACTGGCATCACAACTACCAAGTTTGGCGTCAATAGACATAAGATTGGCGAAGATACACACTAAAACCTGTTTTTTGGGCTCTACGTAAAATTTGTTGACGCGTTATACGAAAACGGAATGGTTTATCAAAATTCTTTTAATAACTTTTTGCCCTGAGTGTCTCTAGATGCTACATACCGTTTTTCATGGCAATTGGGCAAAAGCTCTAGGACAAGTTCGCAAAAGTAGGTTTTATGAATAAATCAAAATGGCGGAAAATGTTTCATGACGGAAAATGACGTCATAGGGTCCAATCGAATCGTCTTGAGCCAAGGAATCAGAGGATACAAGAATTTAGTGTCTAGGACTTACGGGTCAGAAGTTATAAGCAAATACATAAGTGCAAATTTGGACTGTTGGTGGCGCTAGCGGGTTAGAGATACAGACTTCAAATTTGCTGTGGAGACTTTTTGGACAGTCCTCTATCAGTGTGCCAAATTTCATAACTTTCCTATGTACGCTGCTATAGGCTGCCATAGACAGCTATGGCGGAGGAAGAAAAAGAAAAAGAAAAAGAAAAAAAAGAAAAAGAAAACTAACAGATACAATAGGGGTCTTCGCCCATTCTGGGCTTGACCCCTAAAAAGAAAACTAACGGATACAATAGGGGTCTTCGCCCATTCTGGGCTTGACCCCTAATAATAAGAAAACTAACAAATACAATAGGGGTCTTCGCCCCTTCGGGGCTTGACCCCTAAATATACCTGCAAGCAGCAATCACCGGGGTCAAGCCAAAAAGGGCACAGCAGAAAGTAAAGTTGACTTCGGATGAGCAGTTTAAAGTACCTAAGAAAATCTCTTGATTTCAGACAAAACATATAACAGTTATCAGCAAAAAAGCTGTGTTCTCATTTAGTGAAATCTCTCCCTCTCTTTCGACGAGCATTGATAACTAGAACACTAACATAAAAATGAGTGGTGCTTGCAGTGGCAATACTCAGCTCTCAAAATGTTACAGTGTTGTTAATGAGTCAAAAGAGCCCACCCCCGTGTCTCTACGATGTTCTGACGCAGAGTTATAGCTCTTGCAAAACGGTTGATAAGGTATTCTCCTTGGTTGCTAGGGAGTGAATTGGCAGCCACCAGTGATTATAGTCAAAGCCATGAAAGGAATAATCCATGATGACTCATGGTTTTAGATGTGCTGTTGCAGTAGATTTAGGCAAAAATAGCTACTTTCTATCTCCAAACCACTAGGTGGCGCTATGACAGAATCGTGCATGCAACCTCAGGTCATGACTGCGTTACATCTAGCTAGTTTCATGACTATACACTTTAGTTCGGCAAAGAAATAGTTGTATGACCATAGGGCTTGCTTGATATGAAAGATTTTGTTCAATTATAGGGCCACCTAGTGGTTCAGGCATACCAATTTTTTTGTGTGGCCTCAGACTCTGCTCATACATCAGCATATCAAATCTGGTGAAAAAATCTCTTTTTGTTGCGAAGTTATAACCATTTATGTGTAAAAAACACAAAATCTAAAGGTAATTTTTAGTTTTTTGCAATTTTCGGCCATTTCTGATGAAAATTTTAATATAACGCCAATAGAACTTTTTGTTCAGAAGATAATGCATTGTTCTTCCTACGGTGTTTTCGAGTCGATCGGAATAACGCTCGCGGAGATATTCGCGCGTGTTTTTTAAGTGCTGTTTTGCTACGCAGGGATAACCGTAAGGCGAAATCTGGCATGTTTGGTATCGTTGTACTCGGCAACTATTCAGGACTCCTAAAAATCAAGTCCCGTCAAAATACGTTGATCACAGCCAAAGTTATAGGTGTTTAAATAATCTGTCTGGCCACTAGGTGGCGCTGCGACGAAACTGTGCATGCACACTCAGTTCATGACTGGCATCACAAGTACCAAGTGTCGTGTCAATAGGCCTAAGTTTGATGAAGATACAGCCTAAAATCAGTTTTTTTGCGCTCTACGTAAAATTTGTTGACACGCTATACGACAACGGATTGGTTTATGAAAATTCTTTTAATAACTTTTTGCCGTGAGGGTCTCTAGATGCTACATACCAATTTTCGCGCCAATCGGGTAAAAACTCTAGGACGAGTTCGCAAAAGTAGGTTTTACGAATAATTCAAAATGGCGGAAAAATTTTCATGACGGAAAATGACGTCATAGGGTCCAATCGAATCGTCTTGAGCCAAGGAATCATAGGAAACAAGAATTTTGTTTCTAGGGCTTATGGATCAGAAGTTATAAGCAAAAACATAAGTTCAACTTTGGACTGTTGGTGGCGCTAGCGGGTTAGAGATAAAGACTCCAAATTTGCTGTGGGGACACATTGGACTGTCCTATATCAGTGTGCCAAATTTCATAACTTTCCTACTTACGGTTCTATGGGCTGCCATAGACCGCAATGACGGAAGAAGAAGAAGAAGAAGAAGAAGAAGAAGAAGAAGCAGAATAATTATTATAATAATAATAAGAAAACTAACAAATACAATAGGGGTCTTCGCCCCTTCGGGGCTTGACCCCTAAATATAGCTGCAAGCAGCAATCACCGGGGTCAAGCCAAAAAGGGCACAGCAGAAAGTAAAGTTGAATTCGGATGAGCAGTTTAAAGAACCTGGGAAAATCTCTTGATTTCAGACTAAATAATATAACAGTTATCAGCTAAAAAGCTGTGTTTTCATTCAGTGTCATCTCTCCCTCTCTTTCGTCGAGCATTGATAACTAGAACACTGACGTAAAAATGAGTGGTGCTTCTAGTGGCAATACTCAGCTCACAAAATGTTACAGTGGTGTTAATGAGTCAAAAGAGCCCACCCCCATGTCTCTGCGATGTTCTGATGCAGAGAAAAAGCTCTTGCAAAAACAGTTGATAACGTATTCTCATTGGTTGCTAGAGAGTAAATGGACATCCACTAGTGATTATAGTCAAAGCCATGAAAGGAATAATCCATGATGACTCATGGTTTTAGATGTGTTGTTGCAGTAGTTTTAGGCAAAAAATGCGTTATTCTATCTCAAAACCAGTAGGTGGCGCAATGACAAAATTGTGCATGCAACCTCAGGTCATAACTGTGTTACATCTAGCTAGTTTTATGACTATACACTTTAGTTTAGTGAAGAAACAGTTGTATGACCATAGGGTGGCTTGATTTCAAAGATTTTGTTAAACTATAAGGCCAACTAGTGGTGCAACCATACAATTTTTTTTGTGTAGCCTCAGACTGTGGTCGTACATCAGCGTATGAAATATGGTGAAAAAATCTCTTTGCGTTACGAAGTTATAACCATTTATGTGTAAAAACTGAAAATTTAAAGGTAATTTTTCGTTTTTTGCAATTTTCGGCCATTTCTGATGAAAATTTTAATATAATGCCAATAGAACTTTTTGTTCAGAAGATAATGCAATGTTCTTCCTATGGTGTTTTCGAGTCGATCAGAATTACGCTCGCGGAGATATTCGCGCGTGTTTTTTAAGTGCTGTTTTGCTGCGCAGGGCTAACCGTAAGACGAAATCTGGCATGTTTGGTAACGTTGGACTCGGCAACTTTTCTGGACTTCAGCGAAACAAGTCCCGTGAAAAAACACAGATCAGAGCCAAAGTTATAAGCATGTACAACATTCGTATGACCACTAGGTGGTGCTGTGACGAAAGTCTGCATGCCCCCTCAGATCCTCACTGGCATCACAACTACCAAGTTTGGCGTCAATAGACATAAGATTGGCGAAGATACACACTAAAACCTGTTTTTTGGGCTCTACGTAAAATTTGTTGACGCGTTATACGAAAACGGAATGGTTTATCAAAATTCTTTTAATAACTTTTTGCCCTGAGTGTCTCTAGATGCTACATACCGTTTTTCATGGCAATTGGGCAAAAGCTCTAGGACAAGTTCGCAAAAGTAGGTTTTATGAATAAATCAAAATGGCGGAAAATTTTTCATGACGGAAAATGACGTCATAGGGTCCAATCGAATCGTCTTGATCCAAGGAATCAGAGGATACAAGAATTTAGTGTCTAGGACTTACGGGTCAGAAGTTATAAGCAAATACATAAGTGCAAATTTGGACTGTTGGTGGCGCTAGCGGGTTAGAGATACAGACTTCAAATTTGCTGTGGAGACTTTTTGGACAGTCCTCTATCAGTGTGCCAAATTTCATAACTTTCCTATGTACGCTGCTATAGGCTGCCATAGACAGCAATGGCGGAGGAAGAAAAAGAAAAAGAAAAAGAAAAAAAAGAAAAAGAAAAAGAAAACTAACAGATACAATAGGGGTCTTCGCCCATTCTGGGCTTGACTCCTAAAAAGAAAACTAACGGATACAATAGGGGTCTTCGCCCTTCGGGGCTTGACCCCTAAATATACCTGCAAGCAGCAATCACCGGGGTCAAGCCAAAAAGGGCACAGCAGAAAGTAAAGTTGACTTCGGATGAGCAGTTTAAAGTACCTAAGAAAATCTCTTGATTTCAGACAAAACATATAACAGTTATCAGCAAAAAAGCTGTGTTCTCATTTAGTGAAATCTCTCCCTCTCTTTCGACGAGCATTGATAACTAGAACACTAACATAAAAATGAGTGGTGCTTGCAGTGGCAATACTCAGCTCTCAAAATGTTACAATGTTGTTAATGAGTCAAAAGAGCCCACCCCCGTGTCTCTACGATGTTCTGAAGCAGAGTTATAGCTCTTGCAAAACGGTTGATAAGGTATTCTCCTTGGTTGCTAGGGAGTGAATTGGCAGCCACCAGTGATTATAGTCAAAGCCATGAAAGGAATAATCCATGATGACTCATGGTTTTAGATGTGCTGTTGCAGTAGATTTAGGCAAAAATAGCTACTTTCTATCTCCAAACCACTAGGTGGCGCTATGACAGAATCGTGCATGCAACCTCAGGTCATGACTGCGTTACATCTAGCTAGTTTCATGACTATACACTTTAGTTCGGCAAAGAAATAGTTGTATGACCATAGGGCTTGCTTGATATGAAAGATTTTGTTCAATTATAGGGCCACCTAGTGGTTCAGGCATACCAATTTTTTTGTGTGGCCTCAGACTCTGCTCATACATCAGCATATCAAATCTGGTGAAAAAATCTCTTTTTGTTGCGAAGTTATAACCATTTATGTGTAAAAAACACAAAATCTAAAGGTAATTTTTAGTTTTTTGCAATTTTCGGCCATTTCTGATGAAAATTTTAATATAACGCCAATAGAACTTTTTGTTCAGAAGGTAATGCAATGTTCTTCCTACGGTGTTTTCGAGTCGATCGGAATAACGCTCGCGGAGATATTCGCGCGTGTTTTTTAAGTGCTGTTTTGCTACGCAGGGATAACCGTAAGGCGAAATCTGGCATGTTTGGTATCGTTGTACTCGGCAACTATTCAGGACTCCTAAAAATCAAGTCCCGTCAAAATACGTTGATCACAGCCAAAGTTATAGGTGTTTAAATAATCTGTCTGGCCACTAGGTGGCGCTGCGACGAAACTGTGCATGCACACTCAGTTCATGACTGGCATCACAAGTACCAAGTGTCGTGTCAATAGGCCTAAGTTTGATGAAGATACAGCCTAAAATCAGTTTTTTTGCGCTCTACGTAAAATTTGTTGACACGCTATACGACAACGGATTGGTTTATGAAAATTCTTTTAATAACTTTTTGCCGTGAGGGTCTCTAGATGCTACATACCAATTTTCGCGCCAATCGGGTAAAAACTCTAGGACGAGTTCGCAAAAGTAGGTTTTACGAATAATTCAAAATGGCGGAAAAATTTTCATGACGGAAAATGACGTCATAGGGTCCAATCGAATCGTCTTGAGCCAAGGAATCATAGGAAACAAGAATTTTGTTTCTAGGGCTTATGGATCAGAAGTTATAAGCAAAAACATAAGTTCAACTTTGGACTGTTGGTGGCGCTAGCGGGTTAGAGATAGAGACTCCAAATTTGCTGTGGGGACACATTGGACTGTCCTATATCAGTGTGCCAAATTTCATAACTTTCCTACTTACGGTTCTATGGGCTGCCATAGACCGCAATGACGGAAGAAGAAGAAGAAGAAGAAGAAGAAGAAGAAGAAGCAGAATAATTATTATAATAATAATAAGAAAACTAACAAATACAATAGGGGTCTTCGCCCCTTCGGGGCTTGACCCCTAAATATAGCTGCAAGCAGCAATCACCGGGGTCAAGCCAAAAAGGGCACAGCAGAAAGTAAAGTTGAATTCGGATGAGCAGTTTAAAGAACCTGGGAAAATCTCTTGATTTCAGACTAAATAATATAACAGTTATCAGCTAAAAAGCTGTGTTTTCATTCAGTGTCATCTCTCCCTCTCTTTCGTCGAGCATTGATAACTAGAATACTGACGTAAAAATGAGTGGTGCTTCTAGTGGCAATACTCAGCTCACAAAATGTTACAGTGGTGTTAATGAGTCAAAAGAGCCCACCCCCATGTCTCTGCGATGTTCTGATGCAGAGAAAAAGCTCTTGCAAAAACAGTTGATAACGTATTCTCATTGGTTGCTAGAGAGTAAATGGACATCCACTAGTGATTATAGTCAAAGCCATGAAAGGAATAATCCATGATGACTCATGGTTTTAGATGTGTTGTTGCAGTAGTTTTAGGCAAAAAATGCGTTATTCTATCTCAAAACCAGTAGGTGGCGCAATAACAAAATTGTGCATGCAACCTCAGGTCATAACTGTGTTACATCTAGCTAGTTTTATGACTATACACTTTAGTTTAGTGAAGAAACAGTTGTATGACCATAGGGTGGCTTGATTTCAAAGGTTTTGTTAAATTATAAGGCCAACTAGTGGTGCAACCATACAATTTTTTTTGTGTAGCCTCAGACTGTGGTCGTACATCAGCGTATCAAATATGGTGAAAAAATCTCTTTGCGTTACGAAGTTATAACCATTTATGTGTAAAAACAGAAAATTTAAAGGTAATTTTTCGTTTTTTGCAATTTTCGGCAGTTTCTGATGAAAATTTTAATACAATGCCAATAGAACTTTTTGTTCAGAAGGTAATGCAATATTCTTCCTATGATGTTTTCGAGTCGATCAGAATTACGCTCGCGGAGATATTCGCGCGTGTTTTTTAAGTGCTATTTTGCCGCGCAGGGTTAACCGTAAGGCCAATTCTGGCATGTTTGGTATCGTTGGACTCGGCAACTATTCAGGACTCCAAGGAAACAAGTCCCATGAAAATACGTCCATCACAGCCAAAGTTATAGGTGTGTAAAACATTCGTCTTACCACTAGGTGGCGCTGCGACGAAACTGGGCATGCACTCTCAGTTCCTGACTGGCATCACAAGTACCAAGTGTCGTTTCAATAGGATTAAGTTTGGCGAAGATACAGCCTCAAATCCGTTTTTTTGCACTCTACTTAAAATTTGTTGACGCGGTTTACGCAAACAGATTGGCGAATCGACATGAATTCCATAACTTTTTGCCGTGAGAGTCTGTAGATGCTACATACCGATTTTCGTGGAAATCGGGCAAAAGCTCTAGGACGAGTTCGCAAAAGTAGGTTTTACGAATAATTCAAAATGGCGGAAAAATTTTCATGACGGAAAATTACGTCATAGGGTCCAGTCGAATCGTCTTGAGCCAAGGAATCAGAGGAAACAAGAATTTCGTTTCTAGGACGTACGGGTCAGAAGTTATAAACAAAAACGTAAGTGCAACTTTAGACTGTTGGTGGCGCTAAAGGGTTGGAGTTAGAGACTCCAAATTTGCTGTGGGGACACATTGGACTGTCCTTTATCAGTGTGCCAAATTTCATAACTTTCCTACGTACGGTTCTATGGGCTGCCATAGACCGCAATGGCGGAAGAAGAAGAATAATAATAATAATAATAAGAAAACTAACAAATACAATAGGGGTCTTCGCCCCTTCGGGGCTTGACCCCTAAATATAGCTGCAAGCAGCAATCACCGGGGTCAAGCCAAAAAGGGCACAGCAGAAAGTAAAGTTGACTTCGGATGAGCAGTTTAAAGTACCTAGGAAAATCTCTTGATTTCAGAAAAACAATATAACAGTTATCAGCAAAAAAGCTGTTCTCATTTAGTGAAATCTCTCCCTCTCTTTCGTCGAGCATTGATAACTAGAACACTGACGTAAAAATGAGTGGTGCTTCTAGTGGCAATACTCAGCTCACAAAATGTTACAGTGGTGTTAATGAGTCAAAAGAGACCATCCCCATGTCTCTGCGATGTTCTGATGCAGAGAAAAAGCTCTTGCAAAAACAGTTGATAACGTATTCTCATTGGTTGCTAGAGAGTAAATGGACATCCACTAGTGATTATAGTCAAAGCCATGAAAGGAATAATCCATGATGACTCATGGTTTTAGATGTGTTGTTGCAGTAGTTTTAGGCAAAAAATGCCATATTCTATCTCAAAACCAGTAGGTGGCGCAATGACAAAATTCGTGCATGCAACCTCAGGTCATAACTGTGTTACATCTAGCTAGTTTTATGACTATACACTTTAGTTTAGTGAAGAAACAGTTGTATGACCATAGGGTGGCTTGATTTCAAAGGTTTTGTTCAATTATAAGGCCAACTAGTGGTGCAAGCATACAATTTTTTTTGTGTAGCCTCAGACTGTGGTCGTACATCAGCGTATCAAATATGGTGAAAAAATCTCTTTGCGTTACGAAGTTATAACCATTTATGTGTAAAAACACAAAATTTAAAGGTAATTTTTTGTTTTTTGCAATTTTCGGCCATTTCTGATCAAAATTTTAATATAATGCCAATAGAACTTTTTGTTCAGAAGGTAATGCAATATTCTTCCTATGATGTTTTCGAGTCGATCAGAATTACGCTCGCGGAGATATTCGCGCGTGTTTTTTAAGTGCTGTTTTGCTGCGCAGGGCTAACCGTAAGGCGAAATCTGAAATGTTTGGTATCGTTGGACTCGGCGACTACTCAGGACTCCTAAAAATCAAGTCCCGTCAAAATACGTTGATCGCAGCCAAAGTTATAGGTGTAAAAAACATCTGTCTGGCCACTAGGTGGCGCTGCGACGAAACTGTGCATGCACACTCAGTTCATGACTGGCATCACAAGTACCAAGTGTCGTGTCAATAGGCCTAAGTTTGACGAAGATACAGCCTAAAATCTGTTATTTTGCGCTATACGTAAAATTTGTTGACACGCTATATGACAACGGATTGGTTTATCAAAATTCTTTAATAACTTTTTGCCGTGAGGGTCTATAGATGCTACATACCAATTTTCGTGGCAATCGGACAAAAGCTCTAGGACGAGTTCGAAAAAGTAGGTTTTACGAATAATTCAAAATGGCGGAAAAATTTTCATGACGGAAAATGACGTCATAGGGTCCAATCGAATCGTCTTGAGCCAAGGAATCAGAGGAAACAAGAATTTCGTTTCTAGGACTTACGGATCAGAAGTTATAAGCAAAAACGTAAGTGCAACTTTGGACTGTTGGTGGCGCTAGCGGGTTTGAGATAGAGACTCCAAATTTGCTATGGGGACACATTGGACTGTCCTTTATCAGTGTGCCAAATTTCATAACTTTCCTACGTACGGTTCTATGGGCTGCCATAGACCGCAATGGCGGAAGAAGAAGAAGAAGCAGAATAATAATAATAAATATAGCTGCAAGCAGCAATGCCGGGGTCAAGCCAAAAAGGGCACATAAGAAAGTAAAGTTGAATTCGGATGAGCAGTTTAAAGAACCTGGGAAAATCTCTTGATTTCAGTAAATAATATAACAGTTATCAGCTAAAAAGCTGTGTTTTCATTCAGTGTCATCTCTCCCTCTCTTTCGTCGAGCATTGATAACTAGAACACTGACGTAAAAATGAGTGGTGCTTCTAGTGGCAATACTCAGCTCACAAAATGTTACAGTGGTGTTAATGAGTCAAAAGAGCCCACCCCCATGTCTCTGCGATGTTCTGATGCAGAGAAAAAGCTCTTGCAAAAACAGTTGATAACGTATTCTCATTGGTTGCTAGAGAGTAAATGGACATCCACTAGTGATTATAGTCAAAGCCATGAAAGGAATAATCCATGATGACTCATGGTTTTAGATGTGTTGTTGCAGTAGTTTTAGGCAAAAAATGCGTTATTCTATCTCAAAACCAGTAGGTGGCGCAATGACAAAATTGTGCATGCAACCTCAGGTCATAACTGTGTTACATCTAGCTAGTTTTATGACTATACACTTTAGTTTAGTGAAGAAACAGTTGTATGACCATAGGGTGGCTTGATTTCAAAGGTTTTATTCAATTATAAGGCCAACTAGTGGTGCAAGCATACAATTTTTTTTGTGTAGCCTCAGACTGTGGTCGTACATCAGCGTATCAAATATGGTGAAAAAATCTCTTTGCGTTACGAAGTTATAACCATTTATGTGTAAAAACAGAAAATTTAAAGGTAATTTTTCGTTTTTTGCAATTTTCGGCCATTTCTGATGAAAATTTTAATACAACGCCAATAGAACTTTTTGTTCAGAAGGTAATGCAATATTCTTCCTATGATGTTTTCGAGTCGATCAGAATTACGCTCGCGGAGATATTCGCGCGTGTTTTTTAAGTGCTGTTTTGTTGCGCAGGGCTAACCGTAAGGCGAAATCTGGCATGTTTGGTAAGGTTGGACTCGGCAACTATTCTGGACTTCAGCGAAACAAGTCCCGTGAAAAAACACAGATCAGAGCCAAAGTTATAAGCATGTACAACATTCGTATGACCACTAGGTGGTGCTGTGACGAAACTCTGCATGCCCCCTCAGATCCTCACTGGCATCACAACTACCAAGTGTGGCGTCAATAGACATAAGATTGGCGAAGATACACACTAAAACCTGTTTTTTGGGCTCTACGTAAAATTTGTTGACGCGCTATACGAAAACGGAATGGTTTATCAAAATTCTTTTAATAACTTTTTGCCCTGAGTGTCTCTAGATGCTACATACCATTTTTCGTGGCAATTGGGCAAAAGCTCTAGGACAAGTTCGCAAAAGTAGGTTTTATGAATAAATCAAAATGGCGGAAAATTTTTCATGACGGAAAATGACGTCATAGGGTCCAATCGAATCGTCTTGAGCCAAGGAATCAGAGGATACAAGAATTTAGTGTCTAGGACTTACGGGTCAGAAGTTATAGGCAAATACATAAGTGCAAATTTGGACTGTTGGTGGCGCTAGCGGGTTAGAGATACAGACTTCAAATTTGCTGTGGAGACTTTTTGGAGAGTCCTCTATCAGTGTGCCAAATTTCATAACTTTCCTACGTACAGTTCTATAGGCTGCCATAGACCGCAATGGCGGAGGAAGAAAAAGAAAAAGAAAAAGAAAAAGAAAACTAACAGAAACAATAGGGGTCTTCGCCCATTCTGGGCTTGACCCCTAATAAGAAAACTAACAAATACAATAGGGGTCTTCGCCCCTTCGGAGCTTGACCCCTAATAATAAGAAAACTAACAAATACAATAGGGGTCTTCGCCCCTTCGGGGCTTGACCCCTAATAAATATAGTTGCAAGCAGCAATGCCGGGGTCAAGCCAAAAAGGGCACAGAAGAAAGTAAAGTTGAATTCGGATGATCAGATTAAAGAACCTAAGAAAATCTCTTGATTTCAGACTAAGTAATATAACAGTTGTCAGCAAAAAGCTGTGTTTTCATTCAGTGTAATCTCTCCCTCTCTTCTCGAGGAGCATTGACAACTAGAACACTGAAGAAAATGTGAGTGGTGCTTGCAGTGGCAATTCTCAGCTCACAAAATGTTACAGTGGTGTTAATGAGTCAAAAGAGACCACCCCCATGTCTCTACGATGTTCTGATGCAGAGATATAGCTCTTGTAAAAAGGATTGATAAGGTATCCTAATTGGTTGCTAAGGAATTAATTGGCATGCACCAATGATCTCCAAGCCATGAAAGGGATAATACATGATGACCCAAGATTTTAGATGTACTGTTGGAGTAGTTTTAGGCAAAAATATCATATTTCTATCTCAAAACCACTAGGTGGCGCAATGACAAAGTTGTGCATGCAACCTCAGTTCATAACTGTGTTACATCTAGCTAGTTTTATAACTATACACTTTAGTTTAGTGAAGAAATAAATGTATGACCATAGGGCTTGCTTGATATGTAAGATTTTGTTCAATTATAGGGCCACCTAGTGGTTCAGGCATACCAATTTTTTTGTGTGGCCTCAGACTCTGCTCATACATCAGCGTATCAAATCTGGTGAAAAAATTTATTTTCGTTGCGAAGTCATAACCATTTATGTATAAAAACACAAATTGTAAAAGGTAATTTTTCGTTTTTTGCAATTTTCGGCCATTTCTGATGAAAATTTTAATATAACGCCAATAGAACTTTTTGTTCAGAAGGTAATGCAATGTTCTTCCTATGGTGTTTTCGAGTCGATCGGAATAACGCTCGCGGAGATATTCGCGCATGTTTTTTAAGTGCTGTTTTGCTGCGCAGGGCTAACCGTAAGGCGAAATCTGGCATGTTTGGTATCGTTGGACTCAGCGACTATTCAGGACTCCTAAAAATCAAGTCCCGTCAAAATACGTTGATCACAGCCAAAGTTATAGGCGTAAAAAACATCTGTCTGGCCACTAGGTGGCGCTGCGACGAAACTGTGCATGCACACTCAGTTCCTGACTGGCATCACAAGTACCAAGTGTCGTGTCAATAGGCCTAAGTTTGACGAAGATACAGCCTAAAATCTGTTTTTTTGTGCTCTACGTAAAATTTGTTGACGCGCTATACGACAACGGATTGGTTTATCGAAATTCTTTTGATAACTTTTTGCCGTGAGGGTCTCTAGATGCAGCATACCAATTTTCGCGGCAGTCGGGCAAAAGCTCTAGGACGAGTTCGAAAAAGTAGGTTTTACGAATAATTCAAAATGGCGGAAAAAATTTCATGACTGAAAATGACATCATAGGGTCCCGTCGAATCGTCTTGAGCCAAGGAATCAGAGGAAGCAAGAATTTTGTTTCTAGGACTTACGGATCAGAAGTTATAAGCAAAAACATAAGTGCAATTTTGGACTGTTGGTGGCGCTAGCGAGTTTGACATAGAGACTCCAAATTTGCTGTGGGGACACATTGGAGTGTCCTTTATCAGTGTGCCAAATTTCATAACTTTCCTACGTACAGTTCTATGGGCTGCCATAGACCGCAATGGCGGAAGAAGAATAACTAATAATAAATATAGCTGCAAGCAGCAATGCCGGGGTCAAGCCAAAAAGGGCACAGAAAAAAGTAAAGTTGAATTCGGATGAGCAGTTTAAAGAACCTAAGAAAATCTCTTGATTTTAGATTAAGTAATATAACAGTTATCAGCAAAAAAGCTGTGTCTTCTCGAGGAGCATTGACAACTAGAACACTGAAGAAAATGTGAGTGGTGCTTGCAGTGGCAATTCTCAGCTCACAAAATGTTGCAGTGGTGTTAATGAGTCAAAAGAGACCACCCCCATGTCTCTACGATGTTCTGATGCAGAGATATAGCTCTTGTAAAAAGGGTTGATAAGGTATCCTAATTGGTTGCTAAGGAGTTAATTGGCATGCACCAATGATCTCCAAGCCTTGAAAGGAATAATCCATGACGACCCAAGATTTTAGATGTACTGTTGGAGTAGTTTTAGGCAAAAATATCATATTTCTATCTCAAAACCACTAGGTGGCGCAATGACAAAGTTGTGCATGCAACCTCAGTTCATAACTGTTACATCTAGCTAGTTTTATGACTATACACTTTAGTTTAGTGAAGAAATAGTTGTATGACCATAGGGCTTGCTTGATATGAAAGATTTTGTTCAATTATAGGGCCACCTAGTGGTTCAGGCATACCAATTTTTTTGTGTGGCCTCAGACTCTGCTCATACATCAGCGTATCAAATCTGGTGAAAAAATGTCTTTTCGTTGCGAAGTTATAACCATTTATGTATAAAAACACAAATTGTAAAAGGTAATTTTTCGTTTTTTGCAATTTTCGGCCATTTCTGATGAAAATTTTAATATAACGCCAATTGAACTTTTTGTTCAGAAGGTAATGCAATGTTCTTCCTATGGTGTTTTCGAGTCGATCGGAATAACGCTCGCAGAGATATTCGCGCATGTTTTTTAAGTGCTGTTTTGCTGCGCAGAGCTAACCGTAAGGCGAAATCTGGCATGTTTGGTATCGTTGGACTCGGCGACTATTCAGGACTCCTAAAAATCAAGTCCCGTCAAAATACGTTGATCACAGCCAAAGTTATAGGTGTAAAAAACATCTGTCTGGCCACTAGGTGGCGCTGCAACGAAACTGTGCATGCACACTCAGTTCCTGACTGGCATCACAAGTACCAAGTGTCGTGTCAATAGGCCTAAGTTTGACGAAGATACAGCCTAAAATCTGTTTTTTTGCACTCTACGTAAAATTTGTTGACGCGCTATACGACAACGGATTGGTTTATCGAAATTATTTTGATAACTTTTTGCCGTGAGGGTCTCTAGATGCTACATACCAATTTTCGCTGCAATCGGGTAAAAACTCTAGGACGAGTTCGCAAAAGTAGGTTTTACGAATAATTCAAAATGGCGGAAAAATTTTCATGACGGAAAATGACGTCATAGGGTCCAATCGAATCGTCTTGAGCCAAGGAATCAGAGGAAACAAGAATTTCGTTTCTAGGACTTACGGATCAGAAGTTATAAGCAAAAACATAAGTTCAACTTTGGACAGTTGGTGGCGCTAGCGGGTTAGAGATAGAGACTCCAAATTTGCTGTGGGGACACATTGGACTGTCCTTTATCAGTGTGCCAAATTTCATAACTTTCCTACGTACGGTTCTATGGGCTGCCATAGACCGCAATGGCGGAAGAAGAATAACTAATAATAATAATAATTATTATAATAAAAATAGCTGCAAGCAGCAATACCGGGGTCAAGCCGAAAAGGGCACAGAAGGATGTAAAGTTGCGTTTGGATAAGCAGACTGAAGAACCTAGGTAAACCTAATGATTTCAGATGAAAAAATGCAAAGGTAATCAACAAAAATAATCTTTATTCTTGTCTACTGCAACTGTCCTTCGGTTATTGACAATCATGGAACATTAGAGCACTGAAGGACATGTATGTGATGCTTACAGTGGGCAAACATGGGTCACAACATGTTACAACAAGTTAAAAGAGTCAAAAGAGACCATCCCCATGTCTCTGTGATGTTCTGATACAGAGAAAAAGCTCTTGCAAAAACAGTTGATAACGTATTCTCATTGGTTGCTAGAGAGTAAATGGACATCCTCTAGTGATTATAGTCAAAGCCATGAAAGGAATAATCCATGATGACTCATGGTTTTAGATGTGTTGTTGCAGTAGTTTTAGGCAAAAAATGCCATATTCTATCTCAAAACAAGTAGGTGGCGCAATGACAAAATTCGTGCATGCAACCTCAGGTCATAAATGTGTTACATCTAGCTAGTTTTATGACTATACACTTTAGTTTAGTGAAGAAACAGTTGTATGACCATAGGGTGGCTTGATTTCAAAGGTTTTGTTCAATTATAAGGCCAACTAGTGGTGCAAGCATACAATTTTTTTTGTGTAGCCTCAGACTGTGGTCGTACATCAGCGTATCAAATATGGTGAAAAAATCTCTTTGCGTTACGAAGTTATAACCATTTATGTGTAAAAACACAAAATTTAAAGGTAATTTTTCGTTTTTTGCAATTTTCGGCCATTTCTGATGAAAATTTTAATATAGTGCCAATAGAACTTTTTGTTCAGAAGGTAATGCAATATTCTTCCTATGATGTTTTCGAGTCGATCAGAATTACGCTCGCGGAGATATTCGCGCGTGTTTTTTAAGTGCTGTTTTGCTGCGCAGAGCTAACCGTAAGGCGAAATCTGGCATGTTTGGTATCGTTGGACTCGGCGACTATTCAGGACTCCTAAAAATCAAGTCCCGTCAAAATACGTTGATCACAGCCAAAGTTATAGGTGTAAAAAACATCTGTCTGGCCACAAGGTGGCGCTGCGACGAAACTGTGCATGCACACTCAGTTCCTGACTGGCATCACAAGTACCAAGTGTCGTGTCAATAGGCCTAAGTTTGACGAAGATACAGCCTAAAATCTGTTTTTTTGCGCTCTACGAAAATTTTGTTGACGCGCTATACGACAACGGATTGGTTTATCGAAATTCTTTTGATAACTTTTTGCCGTGAGGGTCTCTAGATGCTACATACCAATTTTCGCGGCAATCGGGTAAAAACTCTAGGACGAGTTCGCAAAAGTAGGTTTTACGAATAATTCAAAATGGCGGAAAAAATTTCATGACGGAAAATGACGTCATATGGTCTAATCGAATCGGCTTGAGCCAAGGAATCAGAGGAAACAAGAATTTCATTTCTAGGACTTACGGATCAGAAGTTATAAGCAAAAACGTAAGTGCAACTTTGGACTGTTGGTGGCGCTAGGGGGTTAGAGATAGAGACTCCAAATTTGCTGTGGGGACACATTTGACTGTCCTTTATCAGTGTGCCAAATTTCATAACTTTCCTACGTACGGTTCTATGGGCTGCCATTGACTTCAATGGCGGAAGAACAAGAAGAAGAATAATATATAATAATAATAATAATAATAATAAGAAAACTAACAATAACAATAGGGTTCTACGCCCCTTCGGGGCTTGACCCCTAAATATAGCTGCAAGCAGCAATCACCGGGGTCAAGCCAAAAAGGGCACAGCAGAAAGTAAAGTTGACTTCGGATGAGCAGTTTAAAGTACCTAGGAAAATCTCTTGATTTCAGACAAAACAATATAACAGTTATCAGCAAAAAAGCTGTGTTCTCATTTAGTGAAATCTCTCCCTCTCTTTCGATGAGCATTGATAACTAGAACACTGATGTAAAAATGAGTGGTGCTTGCAGTGGCAATACTCAGCTCTCAAAATGTTACAGTGTTGTTAATGAGTCAAAAGAGCCAACCCCCGTGTCTCTACGATGTTTTGATGCAGTTATAGCTCTTGCAAAACGGTTGATAAGGTATTCTCATTGGTTGCTAGGGAGTGAATTGGCAACCACCAGTGATTATAGTCAAAGCCATGAAAGGAATAATCCATGATGACTCATGGTTTTAGATGTGCTGTTGCAGTAGATTTAGGCAAAAATAGCTATTTTCTATCTCCAAACCACTAGGGGGCGCTATGACAGAATCGTGCATGCAACCTCAGGTCATGACTGCGTTACATCTAGCTAGTTTCATGACTATACACTTTAGTTCGGCAAAGAAATAGTTGTATGACCATAGGGCTTGCTTGATATGAAATATTTTGTTCAATTATAGGGCCACCTAGTGGTTCAGGCATACCATTTTTTTTTGTGTGGCCTCAGACTCTGCTCATACATCAGCGTATCAAATCTGGTGAAAAAATCTCTTTTCGTTGCGAAGTTATAACCATTTATGTGTAAAAACCACAAATTTTAAAGGTAATTTTTCGTTTTTTGCAATTTTCGGCCATTTCTGATGAAAATTTTAATATAACGCCAGTAGAACTTTTTGTTCAGAAGGTAATGCAATGTTCTTCCTATGGTGTTTTCGAGTCGATCGGAATAACGCTGGCGGAGTTATTCGCACGTGTTTTTTTAAGCGCTATTTTAATGCACAGGGCTAACCGTAAGACGAAATCTGGCATGTTTGGTATCGTTGGACTCGGCGACTATTCAGGACTCTTAAAAATTAAGTCCCGTCAAAATACGTTGATCGCAGCCAAAGTTATAGGTGTATAAAACATCTGTCTGGCCACTAGGTGGCGCAGCGACGAAACTGTGCATGCACACTCAGTTCCTGACTGGCATCACAAGTACCAAGTGTCGTGTCAATAGGCCTAAGTTTGACGAAGATACAGCCTAAAATCAGTTTTTTTGCGCTCTACGTAAAATTTGTTGACGCGCTATACAATAACGGATTGATTTATCAAAATTCTTTTAATAACTTTTTGCCGTGAGGGTCTCTAGATGCTACATACCAATTTTTGCGGCAATCGGGTAAAAACTCTAGGACGAGTTTGCAAAAGTAGGTTTTACGAATAATTCAAAATGGCGGAAAAATTTTCATGACGGAAAATGACGTCATAGGGTCCAATCGAATCGTCTTGAGCCAAGGAATCAGAGGAAACAAGAATTTCGTTTCTAGGACTTACGGATCAAAAGTTATAAGCAAAAACATAAGTGCAACTTTGGACTGTTGGTGGCGCTAGCGGGTTTGAGATAGAGATTCCAAATTTGCTGTGGATAATATTTGGACTGTCCTTTATCAGTGTGCCAAATTTCATAACTTTCCTACGTACGGTTCTATGGGCTGCCATAGACCGCAATGGCGGAAGAAGAAGAAGAAGAAGCAGAATAATAATAAATATAGCTGCAAGCAGCGATACCGGGGTCAAGCCAAACATGGCCAAAAATGATTCATACGTGATGACTGTCATGATTTAAGATCTAAGTTTGCATTATTTTTAGTAAAAAATAGCAATTTTTTGTATCTTGAGACCACTAGGTGGCGCTGTGCCGAAACAATAGATGGTGCCTCAAGTCATAACTGTGATGACACATACCAAATTTAGTGTAAATACGATAAAGCGATACGGAGATATAGCCTTAAATTATTTGACCACTAGGGGGCACTGACCAAAACAATAGATGGTGACTCAGGTCATGATTGTGATGACACTCACCAAATTTGGTGTAAATACGACAAAGAGATGCAGAGATATAGCCTTAAATGACTTGACCACTAGGGGGCACTGACCAAACAATAAATTGTGACTCAGGTCTTGATTGTGATGACACCCACCAAATTTGGTGTAAATACGATAAAGAGATGCAGAGATATAGCTTCAAATCTCTTGACCACTAGGGGGCGCCGAAAAGTTTACAAGTCCTCCCGGAACATGTTGCTGATGAACCATACCAAGTTTCATAACAATACGCAATTGCGTTTCTGAAATACTTGAACTTAAAGAAAAAATTCAAAATGGCCGACACACAAAATGGCCGACCAAAAACCATTTGGTATCGTTTGACTCGGCATGCCTCACGAAATCTAACAAGACCAGTCTCATCATTTTACATTCAAGTTTGCAGTAGTTATAAGCAAAATTAGAAATGTTTAATATCTCATGACCAGTAGGGGGCAGTGTGACGAAATGGTGCATGCACCCTCAGGTCATCACTGTTATGACATATACCAAGTCTCATATTAATACGCAAAAGTTTTGCGAAGATACAGGCTCAAACACATTTTGGCGTGCTCGCCCTCGCATTCTTTGATGCGTTATACGACAACGGATAGGTCTACCGAAAAGCTTTTGATAACTTTTTGTCTAGAGTGTCTCTAGATGATGCATACCAAAAATCAAGCCAATCAGATGAGCGCTCCAGGAGGAGTTCGAAAAAGTAGGTGTTCAATATAATTCAAAATGGCCGACAGGAAGTAGGTTTGACTCAGACATATTTGGTACAGTTGGACTCAGCATGAGCCAAGGAATCAATAGAGTGAAGTCTTATGTCATAGTGGCAATTTAATCAAATGATATAAAGATTTTAAACAATTTATTTACATATCCTGACCACTAGGTGGCGCTGTCCTAAAGATTTATAGGTGAGCTCAGAACATGTCACTGATGAACCATGCCAAATTTCGTAGCGATACGCCATTCTGTTTGTGAAATACTGAACTTAATGAGAAAATTCAAAATGGCCGACACCCAAAATGGCCGACCGAAAACCGTTTGGTATCGTTTGACTCGGCATGCCTCAAGGAATCTTACAAGACCACCTTCATGACTTTAGACTCAAGTTTGAAGTAGTTATAAGCGAAAATAAGCATTTTTCGAATCTCGTGACCACTAGGTGGCGCTGTGACGAAACGTTGCAGGCACCCTCAGGTCATGACTGTAATGACATATACCAAGTTTCGTGTCGATACAATAAAGTTTTGCGAAGATACGGCCACACGTCCGTTTTGGCGTGCTCGCCGCCATATATGTTGTGAATTTATACGAGAACGCATTGGTCTATCAAAAAGCTTTTGATAACTTTTTGTCTGGGGTGTCTCTAGATGCTACATACCAAAGGACATGTAAATCGGACGGACGGTCTAGGAGGAGTTCGAAAAAGTAGGTTTTACGGAAAATTCAAAATGGCGGAAAGATGTGCATGACACAAATGACATCAACATGTGCAACTGAATCATCATGAGCCAAGGATTCAGAGGAAACAAGAATTTATTTTCTAGGACTCACGGGTCACAAGTTGTGAGCATGAACATAAGTGGATTTTTGGACTGTTGGTGGCGCTAGAGGGTTTGAGTCAGACACACCAATGTTGCTATAGTAACTTCTGTGACTGTCCTCTACATGTGTGCCAAATTTCATAACTTTCCTATGTACGGTTCTATGGGCTGCCATTGACTTTTGGGTGGAAGAACGAGGAACAAGAATAACAATAATAATAATAATAATAATAAGAAAACTAACAATAACAATAGGGTTCTACGCCCCTTCGGCGCTCGACCCCTAATAATAATAATAATAATAAGAAAACTAACAAATACAATAGGGGTCTTCGCCCCTTCAGGGCTTGACCCCTAAATATAGCTGCAAGCAGCAATCACCGGGGTCAAGCCGAAAAGGGCACAGAAGGATGTAAAGTTGCGTTTGGATAAGCAGACTGAAGAACTTAGGTAAACCTAATGATTTCAGATGAAAAAATGCAAAGTAATCAACAAAAATAATCTATGTTCTTGTCTACTGCAACTGTCCTTCGGTTATTGACAATCATGGGACATTAGAGCACTGAAGGACATGTATGTGATGCTTACAGTGGGCAAACATGGGTCACAACATGTTACAACAAGTTAAAAGAGTCAAAAGAGACCATCCCCATGTCTCTGCGATGTTCTGATGCAGAGAAAAAACTCTTGCAAAAACAGTTGATAAGGTATTCTCATTGGTTGCTAGAGAGTAAATGGACATCCACTAGTGATTATAGTCAAAGCTATGAAAGGAATAATTCATGATGACTCATGGTTTTAGATGTGTTGTTGCAGTAGTTTTAGGCCAAAAAAATGCCATATTCTGTCTCAAAACCAGTAGGTGGCGCAATGACAAAATTCGTGCATGCAACCTCAGGTCATAACTGTGTTACATCTTGCTAGTTTTATGACTATACACTTTAGTTTAGTGAAGAAACAGTTGTATGACCATAGGGTGGCTTGATTTCAAAGGTTTTATTCAATTATAAGGCCAACTAGTGGTGCAAGCATACAATTTTTTTTGTGTAGCCTCAGACTGTGGTCGTACATCAGCGTATCAAATATGGTGAAAAAATCTCTTTGCGTTACGAAGTTATAACCATTTATGTGTAAAAACAGAAAATTTAAAGGTAATTTTTCGTTTTTTGCAATTTTCGGCCATTTCTGATGAAAATTTTAATACAACGCCAATAGAACTTTTTGTTCAGAAGGTAATGCAATATTCTTCCTATGATGTTTTCGAGTCGATCAGAATTACGCTCGCGGAGATATTCGCGCGTGTTTTTTAAGTGCTGTTTTGCTGCGCAGGGCTAACCGTAAGGCGAAATCTGGCATGTTTGGTAAGGTTGGACTCGGCAACTATTCTGGACTTCAGCGAAACAAGTCCCGTGAAAAAACACAGATCAGAGCCAAAGTTATAAGCATGCACAACATTCGTATGACCACTAGGTGGTGCTGTGACGAAACTCTGCATGCCCCCTCAGATCCTCACTGGCATCACAACTACCAAGTGTGGCGTCAATAGACATAAGATTGGCGAAGATACACACTAAAACCTGTTTTTTGGGCTCTACGTAAAATTTGTTGACGCGCTATACGAAAACGGAATGGTTTATCAAAATTCTTTTAATAACTTTTTGCCCTGAGTGTCTCTAGATGCTACATACCATTTTTCGTGGCAATTGGGCAAAAGCTCTAGGACAAGTTCGCAAAAGTAGGTTTTATGAATAAATCAAAATGGCGGAAAATTTTTCATGACGGAAAATGACGTCATAGGGTCCAATCGAATCGTCTTGAGCCAAGGAATCAGAGGATACAAGAATTTAGTGTCTAGGACTTACGGGTCAGAAGTTATAGGCAAATACATAAGTGCAAATTTGGACTGTTAGTGGCGCTAGCGGGTTAGAGATACAGACTTCAAATTTGCTGTGGAGACTTTTTGGACAGTCCTCTATCAGTGTGCCAAATTTCATAACTTTCCTACGTACGGTTCTATAGGCTGCCATAGACCGCAATGGCGGAGGAAGAAAAAAAAAAGAAAAAGAAAACTAACAGAAACAATAGGGGTCTTCGCCCATTCTGGGCTTGACCCCTAAATATAGCTGCAAGCAGCAATCACCGGGGTCAAGCCGAAAAGGGCACAGAAGGATGTAAAGTTGCGTTTGGATAAGCAGACTGAAGAACTTAGGTAAACCTAATGATTTCAGATGAAAAAATGCAAAGTAATCAACAAAAATAATCTATGTTCTTGTCTACTGCAACTGTCCTTCGGTTATTGACAATCATGGAACATTAGAGCACTGAAGGACATGTATGTGATGCTTACAGTGGGCAAACATGGGTCACAACATGTTACAACAAGTTAAAAGAGTCAAAAGAGACCATCCCCATGTCTCTGCGATGTTCTGATGCAGAGAAAAAGCTCTTGTAAAAACAGTTGATAAGGTATTCTCATTGGTTGCTAGAGAGTAAATGGACATCCACTAGTGATTATAGTCAAAGCCATGAAAGGAATAATCCATGATGACTCATGGTTTTAGATGTGTTGTTGCAGTAGTTTTAGGCCAAAAAAATGCCATATTCTATCTCAAAACCAATAGGTGGCACAATGACAAAATTCGTGCATGCAACCTCAGGTCATAACTGTGTAACATCTAGCTAGTTTTATGACTATACACTTTAGTTTAGTGAAGAAACAGTTGTATGACCATAGGGTGGCTTGATTTCAAAGGTTTTATTCAATTATAAGGCCAACTAGTGGTGCAAGCATACAATTTTTTTTGTGTAGCCTCAGACTGTGGTCGTACATCAGCGTATCAAATATGGTGAAAAAGTCTCTTTGCGTTACGAAGTTATAACCATTTATGTGTAAAAACAGAAAATTTAAAGGTAATTTTTCGTTTTTTGCAATTTTCGGCCATTTCTGATGAAAATTTTAATACAACGCCAATAGAACTTTTTGTTCAGAAGGTAATGCAATATTCTTCCTATGATGTTTTCGAGTCGATCAGAATTACGCTCGCGGAGATATTCGCGCGTGTTTTTTAAGTGCTGTTTTGCTGCGCAGGGCTAACCGTAAGGCGAAATCTGGCATGTTTGGTAACGTTGGACTCGGCAGCTATTCTGGACTTCAGCGAAACAAGTCCCGTGAAAAAACACAGATCAGAGCCAAAGTTGTAAGCATGTACAACATTCGTATGACCACTAGGTGGTGCTGTTACGAAACTCTGCATGCCCCCTCAGATCCTCACTGGCATCACAACTACCAAGTGTGGCGTCAATAGACATAAGATTGGTGAAGATACACACTAAAACCTGTTTTTTTGGGCTCTACGTAAAATTTGTTGACGCGCTATACGAAAACGGAATGGTTTATCAAAATTCTTTTAATAACTTTTTGCCCTGAGTGTCTCCAGATGCTACATACCATTTTTCGTGGCAATTGGGCAAAAGCTCTACGACAAGTTCGCAAAAGTAGGTTTTATGAATAAATCAAAATGGCGGAAAATTTTTCATGACGGAAAATGACGTCATAGGGTCAAATCGAATCGTCTTGAGCCAAGGAATCAGAGGATACAATAATTTAGTGTCTAGGACTTACGGGTCAGAAGTTATAGGCAAATACATAAGTGCAAATTTGGACTGTTGGTGGCGCTAGCGGGTTAGAGATACAGACTTCAAATTTGCTGTGGAGACTTTTTGGACAGTCCTCTATCAGTGTGCCAAATTTCATAACTTTCCTACGTACGGTTCTATAGGCTGCCATAGACCTCAATGGCGGAGGAAGAAAAAGAAAAAGAAAAAGAAAAAGAAAACTAACAGAAACAATAGGGGTCTTCGCCCATTCTGGGCTTGACCCCTAATAATAATTATTATAATAAAAAGAAAACTAACGGATACAATAGGGGTCTTCGCCCCTTTCGGGGCTTGACCCCTAAATATAGCTGCAAGCAGCAATGCCGGGGTCAAGCCAAAAAGGGCACATAAGAAAGTAAAGTTGAATTCGGATGAGCAGTTTAAAGAACCTGGGAAAATCTCTTGATTTCAGACTAAATAATATAACAGTTATCAGCAAAAAAGCTGTGTTTTCATTCAGTGTCATCTTTCCCTCTCTTCTCGAGGAGCATTGACAACTAGAACACTGAAGAAAATGTGAGTGGTGCTTGCAGTGGCAATTCTCAGCTCACAAAATGTTACAGTGGTGTTAATGAGTCAAAAGAGATCACCCCCATGTCTCTACGATGTTCTGATGCAGAGATATAGCTCTTGTAAAAAGGATTGATAAGGTATCCTAATTGGTTGCTAAGGAGTTAAATGGCATGCACCAATGATCTCCAAGCCATGAAAGGAATAATACATGATGACCCAAGATTTTAGATGTACTGTTGGAGTAGTTTTAGGCAAAAATACCATATTTCTATCTCAAAACCACTAGGTGGCGCAATGACAAAGTTGTGCATGCAACCTCAGTTCATAACTGTGTTACATCTAGCTAGTTTTATGACTATACACTTTAGTTTAGTGAAGAAACAGTTGTATGACCATAGGGCTTGCTTGATATGAAAGATTTTGTTCAATTATAGGGCCACCTAGTGGTTCAGGCATACCAATTTTTTTGTGTGGCCTCAGACTCTGCTCATACATCAGCGTATCAAATCTGGTGAAAAAATTTCTTTTCGTTGCGAAGTTATAACAATTTATGTATAAAAACACAAATTGTAAAAGGTAATTTTTCGTTTTTTGCAATTTTCGGCCATTTCTGATGAAAATTTTAATATAACGCCAATAGAACTTTTTGGTCAGAAGGTAATGCAATGTTCTTCCTATGGTGTTTTCGAGTCGATCGGAATAACGCTCGCGGAGTTATTCGCGCGTGTTTTTTAAGTGCTGTTTTGCTGCGCAGAGCTAATCGTAAGGCGAAATCTGGCATGTTTTGTATCGTTGGACTCGGCGTCTACTCAGGACTCCTAAAAATCAAGTCACGTAAAAATACGTTGATCGCAGCCAAAGTTATAGGTGTATAAAACATCTGTCTGGCCACTAGGTGGCGCTGCGACGAAACTGTGCATGCACACTCAGTTCCTGACTGGCATCACAAGTACCAAGTGTCGTGTCAATAGGCCTAAGTTTGACGAAGATACAGCCTAAAATCTGTTTTTTTGTGCTCCATGTAACATTTGTTGACGCGCTATACGACAACGGATTGGTTTATCAAAATTCTTTTAATAACTTTTTGCCGTGAGGGTCTCTAGATGCTACATACCAATTTTCGCGGCAATCGGGTAAAAACTCTAGGACGAGTTCGCAAAAGTAGGTTTTACAAATAATTCAAAATGGCGGAAAAATTTTCATGACAGAAAATGACGTCATAGGGTCCAATCGAATTGTCTTGAGCCAAGGAATCAGAGGAAACAAGAATTTAGTTTCTAGGACTTACGGATCAGAAGTTATAAGCAAAAACATAAGTGCAACTTTGGACTGTTGGTGGCGCTAGCGGATTTGAGATAGAGACTCCAAAATTGCTGTGGGGACACATTGGACTGTCCTTTATCAGTGTGCCAAATTTCATAACTTTCCTACGTCCGGTCCTATGGGCTGCCATAGACCGCAATGGCGGAAGAAGAATAACTAATAATAATAATAATTATTATAATAATAAAAAGAAAACTAACGGATACAATAGGGGTCTTCGCCCCTTCGGGGCTTGACCCCTAATAATAATAATAATAAAAAGAAAACTAACGGATACAATAAGGGTCTTCGCCCCTTCGGGGCTTGACCCCTAAATATAGCTGCAAGCAGCGATACCGGGGTCAAGCCAAACATGGCAATAAATGATTCATACGTGATAACTGTCATGATTTAAGATCTAAGTTTGCATTAGTTTTATGAAAAAATAGCATTTTTTGTATCTTGAGACCACTAGGTGGCGCTTTGCCGAAACAATAGATGGTGCCTCAGGTCATGACTGTGATGACACATACCAAATTTAGTGTAAATACAATAAAGCGATACGGAGATATAGCCTTAAATGACTTGACCACTAGGGGGCACTGACCAAATAATAAATTGTGACTCAGGTCTTGATTGTGATGACACCTACCAAATTTGGTGTAAATACAATAAAGAGATGCAGAGATATAGCCTTAAATGACTTGACCACTAGGGGGCACTGACCAAAAAATAAATTGTGACTCAGGTCTTGATTGTGATGACATCCACCAAATTTGGTGTAAATACAATAAAGAGATGCAGAGATATAGCCTTAAATGACTTGACCACTAGGGGGCACTGACCAAATAATAAATTGTGACTCAGGTCTTGATTGTGATGACACCTACCAAATTTGGTGTAAATACAATAAAGAGATGCAGAGATATAGCCTTAAATGACTTGACCACTAGGGGGCACTGACCAAAAAATTAATTGTGACTCAGGTCTTGATTGTGATGACATCCACCAAATTTGGTGTAAATACAATAAAGAGATGCAGAGATATAGCCTTAAATAACTTGACCACTAGGGGGCACTGACCAAACAATAAATTGTGACTCAGGTCTTGATTGTGATGACACCCACCAAATTTGGTGTAAATACAATAAAGCGATACGGAGATATAGCCTTAAATGACTTGACCACTAGGGGGCACTGACCAAATAATAAATTGTGACTCAGGTCTTGATTGTGATGACACCTACCAAATTTGGTGTAAATACAATAAAGAGATGCAGAGATATAGCCTTAAATGACTTGACCACTAGGGGGCACTGACCAAAAAATAAATTGTGACTCAGGTCTTGATAATAATTAATTAGTTACATTTATATAGCGCTTTTCCAGTGCTCAAAGCGCTTTACATATGAATGGGGGAATCTCCTCAACCACCACCAATGTGCAGCATCCACCTGGATGATGCGACGGCAGCCATATTGCGCCAGAACGCCCACCACACACCAGCTTATTAGTGGAGAGGAGACCGAGTGATATAGCCAATTAGTATGAGGGATGATTAGTAGGGCAATGGGCAAGTTTGGCCAGGATGCCGGGGCACACCCCTACTCTTTTTCGAAGGACATCCTGGGATTTTTAATGACCACGGCGAGTCAGGACCTCGGTTTAACATCTCATCCGAAGGACGGTGCTTTTTTGACAGTATAGTGTCCCCATCTTTATACTGGGGTGTTAGGACCCACACAGACCACAGTGTGAGCACCCCCTGCTGGTCTCACTAACACCTCTACCAGCAGCAACCTGGTTTTCCCAGGTGGTCTCCCATCCAAGTACTAACCAGGCTCAGCCCTGCTTAGCTTCAGTGGGCAAGCTGTCTTGGGCTACAGGGTGATATGGCTGCTTTTATTGTGATGACATCCATTAAATTTGGTGTAAATACAATAAAGAGATGCAGAGATATAGCCTTAAATAACTTGACCACTAGGGGGCACTGACCAAAAAATAAATTGTGACTCAGGTCTTGATTGTGATGACACCCACCAAATTTGGTGTAAATACAATAAAGAGATGCAGAGATATAGCTTCAAATCTCTTGACCACTAGGGGGCACCAGAAAGTTTACAAGTCCTCCCAAAACATGTTGCTGATGAACCATACCAAGTTTCATAACAATACGTAATTGCGTTTCTGAAATACTTGAACTTTAAGAAAAATTTAAAATGGCCGACACACAAAATGGCCGACCAAAAACCATTTGGTATCTTTTGACTCGGCATGCCTCACGAAATCTAACAAGACCACTCTCATAATTTTACATTCAAGTTTGCAGTAGTTATAAGCAAAAATAGACATTTTTTATATCTCTTGACCAGTAGGGGGCAGTGTGACGAAATGGTGCATGCACCCTCAGGTCATCACTGTTATGACATATACCAAGTCTCATATTAATACGCAAAAGTTTTGCGAAGATACAGGCTCAAACATATTTTGGCGTGCTCGCCCTCGCATTCTTTGATGCGTTATACGACAACAAATAGGTCTACCGAAAAGCTTTTGATAACTTTTTGTCTAGAGTGTCTCTAGATGATGCATACCAAAAATCAAGCCAATCACACGAGCGCTCTAGGAGGAGTTCGAAAAAGTAGGTGTTCAATATAATTCAAAATGGCCGACAGGAAGTAGGTTTGACTCAGACATATTTGGTACAGTCGGACTCAGCATGAGCCAAGGAATCAATAGAGTGAAGTCTTATGTCATAGTGGCAATTTAATCAAATGATATAAAGATTTTAAACAATTTATTTACATATCCTGACCACTAGGTGGCGCCGTCCTAAAGATTTATAGGTGCGCTCAGAACATGTCACTGATGAACCATGCCAAATTTCGTAGCGATACGCCATTCTGTTTGTGAAATACTGAACTTAATGAGAAAATTCAAAATGGCCGACACCCAAAATGGCCGACTGAAAACCGTTTGGTATCGTTTGACTCGGCATGCCTCAAGGAATCTAACAAGACCAACTTCATGATTTTAGACTCAAGTTTGAAGTAGTTATAAGCGAAAATAGGCATTTTTCGAATCTCGTGACCACTAGGTGGCGCTGTGACGAAACGTTGCAGGCACCCTCAGTTCATGACTGTAATGACATATACCAAGTTTCGTGTCGATACACCAAAGTGTTGCGAAGATACAGCCACACGTCTGTTTTGGCGTGCTCGCCGCCATATATGTTGTTAATTTATACGAGAACGCATTGGTCTATAAAAAAGCTTTTGATAACTTTTTGTCAGAGGTGTCTCTAGATGCTATATATCAAAGGACATGCAAATCGGACAAACGCTCTAGGAGGAGTTCGAAAAAGTAGGTTTTACGGAAAATTCAAAATGGCGGAAAGATGTGCATGACACAAATGACATCAATGTGTGCAATTGAATCAACATGAGCCAAGGATTCAGAGGAAACAAGAATTTAGTTTCTAGGACTCACGGGTCAGAAGTTATGAGCATGAACATTAGTGGACTTTTGGACTGTTGGTGGCGCTAGAGAGTTTGAGTTAGACACACCAAATTTGCTATAGTAACTTCTAAGACTGTCCTGTACATGTGTGCCAAATTTCATAACTTTCCTATGTACGGTTCTATGGGCTGCCATTGACTTCAATGGCGGAAGAGGAAGAATAATAATAATAAATATAGCTGCAAGCAGCGATACCGGGGTCAAGCCAAATATGGCAAAAAATGATTCATACGTGATGACTGCCATGATTTAAGATCTAAGTTTGCATTAGTTTTATGAAAAAAAGCAATTTTTTCGTATCTTGAGACCACTAGGTGGCACTGTGCCGAAAGAATAGATGGTGCCTCAGGTCATGACTGTGATGACACATTTCAAATTTAGTGTAAATACAATAAAGCGATACGGAGATATAGCCTTAAATGACTTGACCACTAGGGGGCACTGACCAAAAAATAAATTGTGACTCAGGTCTTCATTGTGATGACACCCACCAAATTTGGTGTGAATACAATGAAGAGATGCAGAGATATAGCCTTAAATGACTTGACCACTAGGGGGCACTGACCAAAAAATAAATTGTGACTCAGGTCTTGATTGTGATGACACCCACCAAATTTGGTGTAAATACGATAAAGAGATGCAGAGATATAGCTTCAAATCTCTTGACCACTAGGGGGCACCGAAAAGTTTACAAGTCCTCCCAGAACATGTTGCTGATGAACCATACCAAGTTTCATAACAATACGCAATTGCGTTTCTGAAATACTTGAACTTAAAGAAAAATTCAAAATGGCCGACACACAAAATGGCCGACCAAAAACCATTTGGTATCGTTTGACTCGGCATGCCTCATGAAATCTAACAAGACCAGTCTCATAATTTTACATTCAAATTTGCAGTAGTTATAACCAAAAATAGACATTTTTTATATCTCGTGACCAGTAGGGGGCAGTGTGACGAAATGGTGCATGCACCCTCAAGTCATCACTGTTATGACATATACCAAGTCTCATATTAATACGCAAAAGTTTTGCGAAGATACAGGCTCAAACACATTTTGGCGTGCTCGCCCTCGCATTCTTTGATGCGTTATACGACAACGGATAGGTCTACCGAAAATCTTTTGATAACTTTTTGTCTAGAGTGTCTCTAGATGATGCATACCAAAAATCAAGTCAATCACACGAGCGCTCTAGGAGGAGTTTGAAAAAGTAGCTGTTCAATATAAATCAAAATGGCCGACAGGAAGTAGGTTTGACTCTGACATATTTGGTACAGTCGGACTCAGCATGAGCCAAGGAATCAATAGAGTGAAGTCTTATGTCATAGTGGCAATTTAATCAAATGATATAAAGATTTTAAAAATTTATTTTACATATCCTGACCACTAGGTGGCGCCGTCCTAAAGATTTATAGGTGCGCTCAGAACATGTCACTGATGAACCATGCCAAATTTCGTAGCGATAAGCCAATCTGTTTGTGAAATACTGAACTTAATGAGAAAATTCAAAATGGCCGACACCCAAAATGGCCGACAGAAAACCGTTTGGTATCGTTTGACTCGGCATGCTTCAAGGAATCTAACAAGACCACCTTCATGATTTTAGACTCAAGTTTGAAGAAGTTATAAGCAAAAATAGGCATTTTTCGAATCTCGTGACCACTAGGTGGCGCTGCGACGAAACGTTGCAGGCACCCTCAGGTCATGACTGTAATGACATATACCAAGTTTCGTGTCGATACAATAAAGTTTTGCGAAGATACGGCCTCACGTCCGTTTTGGCGTGCTCGCCGCCATATATGTTGTCAATTTATACGAGAACGCATTGGTCTATCAAAAAGCTTTTGATAACTTTTTGTCTGGGGTGTCTCTAGATGCTACATACCAAAGGACATGCAAATCGGACGAACGCTCTAGGAGGAGTTCGAAAAAGTAGGTTTTACGAAAAATTCAAAATGGCGGAAAGATGTGCATGACACAAATGACATCAATGTGTGCATTTGAATCATCATGAGCCAGGGATTTAGAGGAAACAAGAATTTAGTTTCTAGGACTCATGGGCCAGAAGTTATGAGCATGAACATAAGTGGATTTTTGGACTGTTGGTGGCGCTAGAGGGTTTAAGTCAGACACACCAATGTTGCTATAGTAACTTCTGAGACTGTCCTCTACATGTGTGCCAAAATTCATAACTTTCCTATGTACGGTTCTATGGGCTGCCATTGACTTTCGGCGGAAGAACGAGGAAGAAAAATAATAATAATAATAATAATAATAATAAATATAGCTGCAAGCAGCGATACCGGGGTCAAGCCAAACATGGCAAAAATGATTCATACGTGATGACGGTCATGATTCAAGATCTAAGTTTGCATTAGTTTTAGGGAAAAAATTGCAATTTTTTGTATCTTGAGACCACTAGGTGGCACTGTGCCGAAACAATAGATGGTGCCTCAGGCCATGACTGTGATGACACATACCAAATTTAGTGTAAATACGATAAAGCGATACGGAGATATAGCCTTAAATGACTTGACCACTAGGGGGCACTGACCAAAACAATAGATGGTGACTCAGGTCATGATTGTGATGACACCCACCAAATTTGGTGTAAATACGATAAAGAGATGCAGAGATATAGCTTCAAATCTCTTGACCACTAGGGGGCGCCAAAAAGTTTACAAGCCCTCTCAGAACATGTTGCTGATGAACCATACCAAGTTTCATAACAATACGCAATTGCGTTTCTGAAATGCTTGAACTAAAAAAAAACTCAAAATGGCCGACACACAAAATGGCCGACCAAAAACCATTTGGTATCGTTTGACTCGGCATGCCTCACGAAATCTAACAAGACTACTCTCATAATTTTACATTTAAGTTTGCAGTAGTTATAAGCAAAAATAGAAATTTTTATATCTCGTGACCACTAGGGGGCGCTGTGACGAAACGGTGCATGCACCCTTACGTCATAACTGTTATGACATATACCAGGTCTCATATCAATAGGCAAAAGTTTTGCGAAGATACAGGCTCAAACACATTTTGGCGTGCTCGCCCTCGCATTCTTTGATGCGTTATACGAGAACGGATAGGTCTACCGGAAAGCTTTTGATAACTTTTTGTCTAGAGTGTCTCTAGATGATGCGTACCAAAAATCAAGCCAATCAAACAAGCGCTCTAGGAGGAGTTCGAAAAAGTAGGTGTTCAATATAATTCAAAATGGCTGACAGGAAGTAGGTTTGACTCAGACATATTTGGTACCGTCGGACTTAGCACGAGCCAAGGAATCAATAGAGTGAAGTCTCATGTCAGTGTGGCAAATGAATCAAATGCTATAAAGATTTTAAACAATTTCTTTACATATCCTGACCACTAGGTGGCGCTGTCCTAAAGATTTATAGGTGCGCTCAGAACATGTCACTGATGAACCATGCCAAATTTCGTAGCGATACGCCATTTTGTCTGTGAAATACTGAACTTAATGAGAAAATTCAAAATGGCCGACACCCAAAATGGCCAACCGAAAACCGTTTGTTATCGTTTGACTCGGCATGCCTCAAGGAATCTAACAAAACCACCTTCATGATTTTAGACTCAAGTTTGAAGTAGTTATAAGCAAAAATAAGCATTTTTCGAATCTCGTGACCACTAGGTGGCGCTGAGACGAAACGTTGCAGGTACCCTCAGGTCATGACTGTAATGACATATACCAAGTTTCGTGTCGATACACAAAAGTTTTGCGAAGATACGGCCTCACGACCGTTTTGGCGTGCTCGCCGCCTTATATGTTGTCACTGTATACGAGAACGCATTGGTCTATCAAAAAGCTTTTGATAACTTTTTGTCTGGGGTGTCTCTAGATGCTACATACCAAATGACATGCAAATCGGACAAACGCTCTAGGAGGAGTTCGAAAAAGTAGGTTTTACGGAAAATTCAAAATGGCGGAAAGATGTGCATGACACAAATGACATCAATGTGTGCAATTGAATCATCATGAGCCAAGGATTCAGAGGAAACAAGAATTTATTGTCTAGGACTCACGGGTAAGAAGTTATGAGCATGAACATAAGTGGATTTTTGGACTGTTGGTGGCGCTAGAGGGTTTGAGTTAGACACACCAATGTTGCTATAGTAACTTCTAAGACTGTCCTCTACATGTGTGCCAAATTACATAACTTTCCTACGTACGATTCTATGGGCTGCCATTGACTTCAATGGCGGAAGAACTAGGATGAATAATAATAAGAAAACTAACAATAACAATAGGTGTCTACGCCACTTCGTGGCTTGACCCCTAATAATAATAAGAAAACTAACAATAACAATAGGGTTCTACGCCCCTTCGGGGCTTGACCCCTAATAAGAAGAAGAAAACGTCTCGGGTTACGAATGTAACCATTGTTCCCCGAGAAGGGAACGAGACGCTGCGTCGCCGAAGCTATGCTATGGGAACGCCCTCTGCGTGATTGCGTCTGAAGCACGTATGTCAAATCAGTCCAATGGTCAAGTGACACGTCATAGGCGGGTGACGTGGGAACCAGGAAGCTATAAAAAGAGCACCCAGCAAGCCAACTTCAGCTAAATTGTGCCGAAGCAAGGCGAGACAGGGATGCAGGGAGTATGGCAGGGAGACGCAGCGTCTCGTTCCCTTCTCGGGGAACAATGGTTACATTCGTAACCCGAGACGTTCCCCTTCGAGGGAACTCGAGCTGCGTCGCCGAAGCTACGCTATGGGAACGATGTACCAAAACACCATACTACCAAATGCCTGTCTGTGTGTAAAAACGCGCACAGCTTAAGACATGAGCACCTGGGCTCCAGGCGTAGCACCAACATCTTACTCGTAAAACCGAACGAATGTGAGCGGAGAGGACCAGCCTGCCGCATCACAGACATCCTGCATTGAAGCCCCTAGCCACAAGGCCTTAGAGGCTGCCATACCCCGGGTAGAATGAGCCCTGACGGCGATAGGTGAAGGCCGTCCAGTGGTCTCATAAGCCAGAGAGATAGTCTCAACTATCCACTTACTGAGTGTCTGCTTGGTCGCCGGCAGGCCTTTCTTGGGCGAGCCAAAGCACACAAACAGTTGCTCAGACCTCCTCCACAAAGAAGATCTGTGAACATAGGCATCCAGTGCTCGCACTGGACACACCAAGTTAAGCTTTTCCTGATTCCTATCCCTAAATGGGGGAGGACAGAGGGCCTGAAGTACGACAGGTCGTGGCACATTAGTCGGTACCTTAGGCACATAGCTGGGCCTTGGGTACAAGAAAGCCTTAACCATCCCCGGTGCGAATTCAAGGCACGTAGGGGAAACCGACAGGGCCTGAAGGTCACCCACTCTCCTCAGAGAAGTGACTACCAACAGAAGTACTGTCTTAAGTGCCACAAACTTGACTGGAACGGTCTCAATGGGCTCAAACGGAGCCATGGACAGACCTTCCAGCACAACGGCCAGGTCCCAAGCTGGGACCCTGGGTCGGACTACAGGCCTCAGCCTCCGAGTGCCACGAAGGAAGCGAACCACCAGCGGGTCTCTCCCAAGGGATTGCCCGACCAAAGGAACATGGTAAGCCGAGATGGCCGCCACATACACCTTCAGTGTAGAAGGAGATAACCCTGTGGTGAACTTTTCCTGCAGAAACTCCAAGACTGTACCAATTGGGCAGTTCACAGGGTCATGCAGGTGTTTGCTGCACCAGGAAGTAAAGACTCTCCATTTAAAGGCATAAAGCTTCCTCGTGGAGGGAGCTCTGGAGTGAAGAATGGTCTCAGCAGCCTCAGCTGAGAGACCAGATTCTATGAGTCTGGCCCCCTCAGAGGCCAGACCCACAGTTTCCATAACTCTGGGCGGGGGTGAAGAATCGAGCCACCCGCCAGAGAGAGGAGATCCCTCCTGACGGGTATTTCCCAAGGTGAGCCGTCGAGGAGGGACACCAGGTCCGAGAACCATATTCGGTTCGGCCAGAGTGGGGCTACCAACAACAAGCGGACGTTGTTGCGACGAACCCTCTCCAGAACTCCCGGGAGCAGAGCGATCGGGGGAAAAGCGTACAGCCGTAGCCTCGGCCATGGCTGAACCATGGCATCCAGTCCCAGCGGTGCTGGATGTGTGAGAGAAAACCATAGCGGACAGTGTGTCGTCTCTCTGGACGCAAACAGATCCACTTCCGCCTGGTAAAATCTCGTCCAGATGGACTCCACCACCTGAGGGTGGAGCCTCCACTCCCCGGGCCTCAGCCCCTGTCTCGACAGGACGTCTGCTCCCTGATTCAGACACCCGGGAATGTATACTGCTCTGAGGGACAGCAACTTCCCCTGTGTCCACAGAAGGATATGCCGCGCCAATTTGTACAAAGGGCGTGAACGCAAACCCCCCTGGTGGTTGATGTACGCGACTACCGACGTGTTGTCTGTCCGGACTAACACGTGATGGCCCCGCAGGTGAGGGATGAAACATCTCAGGGCGTAAAACACTGCCATCATCTCTAGGCAATTTATGTGCCAGCTGAGCTGTCTGGCCCCCCATAATCCATGAGCCAGATGGCTCCCCATAGTTGCTCCCCAGCCTGTGAGGGAAGCATCCGTTGTCAGTGTAACTCGACGGTACTGAGCCCCCAACATCAGTCCTTGGGAGAGAAACCATGGTCTCTTCCAAAGATCTAAGGCACGAAGACATCTGCGCGTGACCCTGATCAGACGGAACGGGTTGCCCCTCGGGGAAAACCCTTTGGTTTTGAGCCACCACTGTAGCGGTCTCATGTGAAGCAGCCCAAGGGGTATCACATTGGACGCTGCTGCCATGAGCCCCAACAACCTCTGAAATTGTTTTACAGTGTGTGACTGGCCTAACTTCACTCTGCCTACAGCCAAAAGAATGGATTCCACACGAGCAGGGGACAGATGTGCCTGCATTGTTGTTGAATCCCATATAACGCCAAGAAAAGCTGTCCTCTGTACTGGAGAGAGCATGCTTTTCTTTGCATTTAGCCTTAACCCCAGTTCTCTCATGTGGGTCAGCACAGCATCTCGATGCTGCGCTGCCATACTCTCTGATTGGGCTAAAATTAGCCAATCGTCTATGTAGTTTAAGACACGGATGCCCCGGAGTCGTAATGGAGCCAGCGCTGCATCCATGCACTTTGTAAATGTATGGGGTGACAGAGATAGACCGAAAGGGAGAACCCGATATTGGTAAGCCACGCCCCCGAAGGCGAACCTCAGGAATCTCCTGTGTTGCGGAAGGATAGATATGTGAAAATACGCGTCTTTTAGATCTATCGTCACAAACCAGTCCTCGGATCTGATTTGTGTGACGATCTGCTTTATAGTTAACATCTTGAACTTTAGTTTTGCAACAGACCGGTTCAGATGACGTAGATCTAAAATCGGACGTAACCCCCCGTCTTTCTTTGGAACTATGAAATAGCGGCTGTAAAACCCTGACTCCCTGTTGTGAGGAGGAACACATTCTATGGCTTCCTTGCACAAGAGAGTTTCTACTTCTTGTTCCATTGTTAGAGTCTGCCCAGCACCCACTATGGTAGATAACACGCCGTTGAATTGGGGTGGCTGGTTGCAAAACTGAATTTTGTAGCCCTTTTCTATTATTTGCAGAACCCACTGAGACACGTTTGGCAGGAGTTTCCACGCTGCCAAATTTTCTATAAGGGGGACCAGCCTCTCGAGACTGGCTTTTTGTGTACTGCTTAAACTTTTCCCGGTGCCCTGAACCAAACTGGCAGGGTTCAACCTGGGTGATATTAATGCCTCCCTCCTCGGAGAGAGGTGTTGCGTGCCCCGCGCACGAGGCACACAAGAATATGAAGCCGCTGTGCCCCGAAACACACACTGCGGCGGGGTTAACACACTGGCATCCCGAGGGCATCGAGGAGAGCCGGGCACCGTGTTGTGAGGTGACTGCCGGCTCTCCCCGATTGGGGGCTGCCCTCGGAAATATGACACTACGTCTCTCAGGACTTCTTTTTAGCCGACGCCTTCCTCGCCATAATAACAGCCCTCAGGTCTGTTTTCTGCTTGGATGATGTCTGAGCGCGACCGCCCGAACCCCAGTTTTTTTGAGGGGGACCACGAGTGGCAACACTATGCTTTTGCGATGCTCTATATGATGTCGATGGCTGCTCCCGCCCAGCAGCCCTATAATCAAGAGCACGGCGGGGGAGATAGCGTTCGAACGCCGCCGACTGCTTACGAGCCTCCGCAAATCTCTCGATGACAGTATTAACGGCATCGCCGAAGAGACCGGAGGGCGCAACGGGCGCGTCTAAGAGAAAAGCCCTATCTGAGGTTTTAAGCTCGGACAGATTAAGCCATAAATGGCGTTCCGTGGCTACGAGAGCTCCCATCGATCTACCCACGGCTTTCGCAGTTTCTTTAATCGCCCTGAGTGACACATCAGTGACTCGACGAAGCTCTTTAAATACATCAGACGTACCCCCCGCCTCGGTATCTAAATCTTTAAGCAGTTCTGCTTGGTACGCCTGTAAGACAGCTAGGGTATGCAGTGAAGCCCCAGCCTGCCCTGCAGATTTATAAGCTTTACCCACTAAAGATGAGGTTAACCTAACCGGTTTCGTGGGAAGCGAAGGCGATTTTAATGATGACGCCGCAGCGGGGGAGAGATAGCTCGCAAGCGTCTGCTCCACCCGGGGCATCGTTAAATATCCGTGCTCACCCATCCCCACAATGTTGGAATACATGGTGGCGTGAGGGGTATGAACACGGGCTGAATACGGAGCTTTCCATGATCTCGACAGCTCGCTGTGGAGATCAGGAAAGAAAGGCATGTTGCGCCGCGAAGGTTGAGGTTTCTGTTTTAAAAAGCGCTCATCTAACATACTCTGAGGACGCGCGCTCTGTGTCTCCGCCGGCCAGTCTAATTTTAAGCGAGCCACGGCATTAGTAACAACCTCCATCAAATCATCGAACGCGGGGGACGAATGAGAAGGCTCCTCAGCGTCCACCACGTCGACAGACATAATATCGACTTCCTCGGACGACGATAAATGCAAATCTGGGCTCCCGCCCTGGGCGGAAGAAACCGCAGCGCGTGCTTCCGAATCCAGAGACGGGGCACTAGATCCCGCGGGTGAAGGCTGAGAAAGGGGGAGACCCGTCTCAAGCTCGTCCGCGAGATCTAGTTGTGATCCCCACGATCGCAGCTTCCGCTCTGCCTCGGCAGCAGCGGGGCCAGAACCGTGGGGAACACGCGGCTCACCACCCTCCTTGAAGAGTGCGAGCCGCGATCGCAACGTACGGAGCGGCATCCTATCACAATGTGCACAACCACCCCTCTCAAGAGATGATCGTGCGTGTTGTGCCCCGAGGCACATAACACAGAGATGATGCGAGTCCTCGCTCGTAATGAAACGAGGACACGGGGAAGCACACTCCTTAAAACTTTGTTTGGACTTAGACATGATAATGACACACACTCGCTTGCTGAGGCACAAAGAGCTGAAGTTGGCTTGCTGGGTGCTCTTTTTATAGCTTCCTGGTTCCCACGTCACCCGCCTATGACGTGTCACTTGACCATTGGACTGATTTGACATACGTGCTTCAGACGCAATCACGCAGAGGGCGTTCCCATAGCGTAGCTTCGGCGACGCAGCTCGAGTTCCCTCGAAGGGGAACTAACAATAACAATAGGGTTCTACGCCCCTTCGGGGCTTGACCCCTAATAATAATAAAAAGAAAACTAACGGATACAATAGGGGTCTTCGCCCCTTCGGGGCTTGACCCCTAATTATTATAATAAATATAGCTGCAAGCAGCAATCACCGGGGTCAAGCTGAAAAGGGCACAGAAGGATGTAAAGTTGCGTTTGGATAAGCAGACTGAAGAATTTAGGTAAACCTAATGATTTCAGATGAAAAAATGCAAAGTAATCAACAAAAATAATCTATGTTCTTGTCTACTGCAACTGTCCTTCGGTTATTGACAATCATGAGACATTAGAGCACTGAAGGACATGTATGTGATGCTTACAGTGGGCAAACATGGTTCACAACATGTTACAACAAGTTAAAAGAGTCAAAAGAGACCATCCCCATGTCTCTGCGATGTTCTGATGCAGAGAAAAAGCTCTTGCAAAAACAGTTGATAAGGTATTCTCATTGGTTGCTAGAGAGTAAATGGACATCCACTAGTGATTATAGTCAAAGCCATGAAAGGAATAATCCATGATGACTCATGGTTTTAGATGTGTTGTTGCAGTAGTTTTAGGCCAAAAAAATGCCATATTCTATCTCAAAACCAGTAGGTGGCGCAATGACAAAATTCGTGCATGCAACCTCAGGTCATAACTGTGTTACATCTAGCTAGTTTTATGACTATACACTTTAGTTTAGTGAAGAAACAGTTGTATGACCATAGGGTGGCTTGATTTCAAAGGTTTTATTCAATTATAAGGCCAACTAGTGGTGCAAGCATACAATTTTTTTTGTGTAGCCTCAGACTGTGGTCGTACATCAGCGTATCAAATATGGTGAGAAAATCTCTTTGCGTTACGAAGTAATAACCATTTATGTGTAAAAACAGAAAATTTAAAGGTAATTTTTCGTTTTTTGCAATTTTCGGCCATTTCTGATGAAAATTTTAATACAACGCAAATAGAACTTTTTGTTCAGAAGGTAATGCAATATTCTTCCTATGATGTTTTCGAGTCGATCAGAATTACGCTTGCGGAGATATTCGCGCGTGTTTTTTAAGTGCTGTTTTGCTGCGCAGGGCTAACCGTAAGGCGAAATCTGGCATGTTTGGTAAGGTTGGACTCGGCAACTATTCTGGACTTCAGCGAAACAAGTCCCGTGAAAAAACACAGATCAGAGCCAAAGTTATAAGCATGTACAACATTCGTATGACCACTAGGTGGTGCTGTGTCGAAACTCTGCATGCCCCCTCAGATCCTCACTGGAATCACAACTACCAAGTGTGGCGTCAATAGACATAAGATTGCCGAAGATACACACTAAAACCTGTTTTTTGGGCTCTACGTAAAATTTGTTGACGCGCTATACGAAAACGGAATGGTTTATCAAAATTCTTTTAATAACTTTTTGCCCTGAGTGTCTCTAGATGCTACATACCATTTTTCGTGGCAATTGGGCAAAAGCTCTAGGACAAGTTCGCAAAAGTAGGTTTTATGAATAAATCAAAATGGCGGAAAATTTTTCATGACGGAAAATGACGTCATAGGGTCCAATCGAATCGTCTTGAGCCAAAGATATCAGAGGATACAAGAATTTAGTGTCTAGGACTTACGGGTCAGAAGTTATAAGCAAATACATAAGTGCAAATTTGGACTGTTGGTGGCGCTAGCGGGTTAGAGATACAGACTTCAAATTTGCTGTGGAGACTTTTTGGACAGTCCTCTATCAGTGTGCCAAATTTCATAACTTTCCTACGTACGGTTCTATAGGCTGCCATAGACCGCAATGGCGGAGGAAGAAAAAGAAAAAGAAATATAGCTGCAAGCAGCAATCACCGGGGTCAAGCCAAAAAAGGCACAGCAGAAAGAAAAGTTGACTTTGGATGAGCAGTTTAAAGAACCTAGGAAAATCTCTTGATTTCAGACAAAACAATATAACAGTTATCAGCAAAAAAGCTGTGTTCTCATTTAGTAAAATCTCTCCCTCTCTTTCGACGAGCATTGATAACTAGAACACTGAAGTAAAAATGAGTGGTGCTTGCAGTGGCAATACTAAGCTCACAAAATGTTACAGTGGTGTTAATGAGTCAAAAGAGCCCACCCCGTGTCTCTACGATGTTCTGACACAAAGATATAGCTCTTGCAAAAACGGTTGATATGGTATTCTCATTTGTTGCTAGGGAGTGAATTGGCAACCCCCAGTGATTATAGTCAAAGCCATGAAAGGAATAATCCATGATGACTGATTTTAGATGTGTTGTTGCAGTAGTTTAGGCAAAAAATGCCATATTCTATCTCAAAACCAGTAGGTGGCACAATGACAAAATTTGTGCATGCAACCTCAGGTCATAACTTTGTTACATCTAGCTAGTTTTATGACTATACACTTTAGTTTAGTGAAGAAACAGTTGTATGACCATAGGGTGGCTTGATTTCAAAGGTTTTGTTCAATTATAAGGCCAACTAGTGGTGCAAGCATCCAATTTTTATTGTGTAGCCACATACTGTGGTCTTAAATCAGCGTATCAAATATGGTGAAAAAATCTCTTTGCGTTACGAAGTTATAACCATTTATGTGTAAAAAACACAAAATTTAAAGGTAATTTTTCGTTTTTTTGCAATTTTCGGCCATTTCTGATGAAAATTTTAATATAACGCCAATAGAACTTTTTGTTCAGAAGGTAATGCAATGTTCTTCCTATGGTGTTTTCGAGTCAATCGGAATAACGCTCGCGGAGATATTCGTGTGTGTTTTTTAAGTGCTATTTTGATGCACAGGGCTAACCGTAAGGCGAATCCTGGCATGTTTGGTATCGTTGGACTCGGCAACTATTCAAAACTTGAAGGAAACAAGTCCCATGAAAATATGTCGATCACAGCCAAAGTTATAAGCGTATAAAACATTCGTCTGGCCAATAGGTGGCGCTGCAACGAAACTGTGCAAGCACATTCAGTTCCTGACTGGCATCTCAAGAACCAAGTGTCGTGCCAATAGGCTGAAGTTTGGCGAAGATACAGCCTAAAATCTGTTTTTTGTGCTCTACGTAAAATTCGTTGATGCGCTATACGACAACTGATTGGTTTATCGGAATTCTTTTAATAACTTTTTGCCTTGATTGTCTCTAGATGCTGCATACCGATTTTCGTGTCAATCGGGTAAAAACTCTAGGACGAGTTCGCAAAAGTAGGTTTTACGAATAGTTCAAAATGGCAGAAAAATTTTCATGACGGAAAATGACGTCATAGGGTCCTATCGAATCGTCTTGAGCCCAGGAATCAGATGAAACAAGAATTTCGTTTCTAGGACTTACGGATCAGAAGTTATAAGCAAAAACCTAAGTGCAATTTTGGACTGTTGGTGGCGCTAGCGGGTTTGAGATAGACACTCAAAAATTGCTGTGGATTTTTTTTGTCTGTCCTCTATCAGTGTGCCAAATTTCATAACTTTCCTACATACGGTTCTATGGGCTGCCATAGACCGCAATGGTGGAAGAAGAAAAATTTACTAACAGAAACAATTACCAATATAGCTGCAAGCAGCAATACCGGGGTCAAGCCGAAAAGGGCACAGAAGGATGTAAAGTTGCGTTTGGATAAGCAGACTGAAGAACTTAGGTAAACCTAATGATTTCAGATGAAAAAATGCAAAGTAATCAACAAAAATAATCTATATTCTTGTCTACTGCAACTGTCCTTCGGTTATTGACAATCATGGAACATTAGAGCACTGAAGGACATGTATGTGATGCTTACAGTGGGCAAACATGGGTCACAACATGTTACAACAAGTTAAAAGAGTCAAAAGAGACCATCCCCATGTCTCTGTGATGTACTGATACAGAGAAAAAGCTCTTGCAAAAACAGTTGATAACGTATTCTCATTGGTTGCTAGAGAGTAAATGGACATCCTCTAGTGATTATAGTCAAAGCCATGAAAGGAATAATCCATGATGACTCATGGTTTTAGATGTGTTGTTGCAGTAGTTTTAGGCCAAAAAAATGCCATATTCTGTCTCAAAACCAGTAGGTGGCGCAATGACAAAATTCGTGCATGCAACCTCAGGTCATAAATGTGTTACATCTAGCTAGTTTTATGACTATACACTTTAGTTTAGTGAAGAAACAGTTGTATGACCATTGGGTGGCTTGATTTCAAAGGTTTTGTTCAATTATAAGGCCAACTAGTGGTGCAACCATACAATTTTTTTTGTGTAGCCTCAGACTGTGGTCGTACATCAGCGTATCAAATATGGTGAAAAAATCTCTTTGCGTTACGAAGTTATAACCATTTATGTGTAAAAACAGAAAATTTAAAGGTAATTTTTCGTTTTTTGCAATTTTCGGCCATTTCTGATGAAAATTTTAATACAACGCCAATAGAACTTTTTGTTCAGAAGGTAATGCAATATTCTTCCTATGATGTTTTCGAGTCGATCAGAATTACGCTCGCGGAGATATTCGCGCGTGTTTTTTAAGTGCTGTTTTGCTGCGCAGGGCTAACCGTAAGGCGAAATCTGGCATGTTTGGTAAGGTTGGACTCGGCAACTATTCTGGACTTCAGCGAAACAAGTCCCGTGAAAAAACACAGATCAGAGCCAAAGTTATAAGCATGTACAACATTCGTATGACCACTAGGTGGTGCTGTGACGAAACTCTGCATGCCCCCTCAGATCCTCACTGGCATCACAACTACCAAGTGTGGCGTCAATAGACATAAGATTGGCAAAGATACACACTAAAACCTGTTTTTTGGGCTCTACGTAAAATTTGTTGACGCGCTATACGAAAACGGAATGGTTTATCAAAATTCTTTTAATAACTTTTTGCCCTGAGTGTCTCTAGATGCTACATACCATTTTTCGTGGCAATTGGGCAAAAGCTCTAGGACAAGTTCGCAAAAGTAGGTTTTATGAATAAATCAAAATGGCGGAAAATTTTTCATGACGGAAAATGACGTCATAGGGTCCAATCGAATCGTCTTGAGCCAAGGAATCAGAGGATACAAGAATTTAGTGTCTAGGACTTACGGGTCAGAAGTTATAGGCAAATACATAAGTGCAAATTTGGACTGTTGGTGGCGCTAGCGGGTTAGAGATACAGACTTCAAATTTGCTGTGGAGACTTTTTGGACAGTCCTCTATCAGTGTGCCAAATTTCATAACTTTCCTACGTACGGTTCTATAGGCTGCCATAGACCGCAATGGCGGAGGAAGAAAAAGAAAAAGAAAAAGAAAAAGAAAAAGAAAACTAACAGAAACAATAGGGGTCTTCGCCCATTCTGGGCTTGACCCCTAAATATAGCTGCAAGCAGCAATGCCGGGGTCAAGCCAAAAAGGGCACAGAAGAAAGTAAAGTTGAATTCGGATGAGCAGTTTAAAGAACCTAGGAAAATCTCTTGATTTCAGACTAAATAATATAACAGTTATCAGCAAAAAAGCTGTGTTTTCATTCAGTGTAATCTCTCCCTCTCTTCTCGAGGAGCATTGACATCTAGAACACTGAAGAAAATGTGAGTGGTGCTTGCAGTGGCAATACTCAGCTCACAAAATGTTACAGTGGTGTTAATGAGTCAAAAGAGACCATCCCCATGTCTCTACAGTGTTCTGACGCAGAGATATAGCTCTTGTAAAAAGGATTGATAAGGTATCCTAATTGGTTGCTAAGGAGTTAATTGGCATGCACCAATGATCTCCAAGCCATGAAAGGAATAATACATGATGACCCAAGATTTTAGATGTACTGTTGGAGTAGTTTTAGGCAAAAATACCATATTTCTATCTCAAAACCACTAGGTGGCGCAATGACAAAGTTGTGCATGCAACCTCAGGTCATAACTGTGTTACATCTAGCTAGTTTTATGACTATACACTTTAGTTTAGTGAAGAAACAGTTGTATGACCATAGGGTGGCTTGATTTTAAGGGTTTTGTTCAATTATAAGGCCAACTAGTAGTGCAAGCATACAATTTTTTTGTGGTCGTACATCAGCGTATCAAATATGGTGAAAAAATCTCTTTGCGTTACGAAGTTATAACCATTCATGTGTAAAAACTGAAAATTTTAAGGTAATTTTTCGTTTTTTGCAATTTTCGGCCATTTCTGATGAAAATTTTAATATAACGCCAATAGAACTTTTTGTTCAGAAGGTAATGCAATGTTCTTCCTATGGTGTTTTCGAGTCGATCAGAATTATGCTCGCAGAGATATTCGCGCGTGTTTTTTAAGTGCTGTTTTGATGCGCAGGGCTAACCGTAAGGCGAAATCTGGCATGTTTGGTAACGTTGGACTCGGCAACTATTCTGGACTTCAGCGAAACAAGTCCTGTGAAAAAACACAGATCACAGCCAAAGTTATAAGCATGTACAACATTCGTATGACCGCTAGGTGGTGCTGTGACGAAAGTCTGCATGCCCCCTCAGATCCTCACTGGCATCACAACTACCAAGTTTGGCGTCAATAGACATAAGATTGGCGAAGATACACACTAAAACCTGTTTTTTTGGGCTCTACGTAAAATTTGTTGACACGTTATACGAAAACGGAATGGTTTATCAAAATTCTTTTAATAACTTTTTGCCCTGAGTGTCTCTAGATGCTACATATCGTTTTTCATGGCAATTGGGCAAAAGCTCTAGGACAAGTTCGCAAAAGTAGGTTTTATGAATAAATCAAAATGGCGGAAAATTTTTCATGACGGAAAATGACGTCATAGGGTCCAATCGAATCGTCTTGAGCCAAGGAATCAGAGGATACAAGAATTTAGTGTCTAGGACTTACGGGTCAGAAGTTATAAGCAAGTACATAAGTGCAAATTTGGACTGTTGGTGGCGCTAGCGGGTTAGAGATACAAACTTCAAATTTGCTGTGGAGACTTTTTGGACAGTCCTCTATCAGAGTGCCAAATTTCATAACTTTCCTATGTACGCTGCTATAGGCTGCCATAGACCGCAATGGCGGAGGAAGAAAAAGAAAAAGAAAAAAAAGAAAAAGAAAACTAACAGATACAATAGGGGTCTTCGCCCATTCTGGGCTTGACCCCTAATAATAAGAAAACTAACAATAACAATAGGGTTCTACGCCCCTTCGGGGCTTGACCCCTAAAAAGAAAACTAACAGATACAATAGGGGTCTTCGCCCATTCTGGGCTTGACCCCTAAATATAGCTGCAAGCAGCAATACCGGGGTAAAGCCGAAAAGGGCACAGAAGGGTGTAAAGTTGAGTTTGGATAAGAATACTAAAGAACCTATGTAAACCTCATGATTTCAGATGAAAAAAAACGCAAAAGTAATCAACAAAAATAATCTATGTTATTGACAATCATGGAACATTAGAGCACAGAAGGACATGTGAGTGATGTTTGCAAAGGCATAATATGGGTCACAACATGTTACAACACGTTGAATCAGTCAAAAGAGACCATCCCCATGTCTCTACGATGTTCTGATGCAGAGAAAAAGCTCTTTCAAAAACGGTTCATAAGGTTTTCTCATTGGTTGCTAGAGAGTAAATTCACATCCACCAGTGATTACAGTCCAAGCCATGAAATGAAGAATCCATGATGACTCATGGTTTTAGATGTGCTGTTGCAGTAGTTTTAGGCAAAAATAGCTATTTTCTATCTCCAAACCACTAGGGGGCGGTACGACAGAATCGTGCATGCAACCTCAGGTCATGACTGCGTTACATCTATCTATTCTCATTACTATACACTTTAGTTCGGCAAAGAAATAGTTGTATGACCATAGGGCTTGCTTGATATGAAATATTTTGTTCAATTATAGGGCCACCTAGTGGTTCAGGCATACCAATTTTTTTGTGTGGCCTCAGACTCTGCTCATACATCAGCGTATCAAATCTGGTGAAAAAATCTCTTTTCGTTGCGAAGTTATAACCAATTATGTGTAAAAACCACAAATTTTAAAGGTAATTTTTCGTTTTTTGCAATTTTCGGCCATTTCTGATGAAAATTTTAATATAACGCCAATAGAACTTTTTGTTCAGAAGGTAATGCAATGTTCTTCCTATGGTGTTTTCGAGTCGATCGGAATAACGCTGGCGGAGTTATTCGCGCGTGTTTTTTAAGCGCTATTTTAATGCACAGGGCTAACCGTAAGACGAAATCTGGCATGTTTGGTATCGTTGGACTCGGCATCTACTCAGGACTCTTAAAAATCAAGTCCCGTCAAAATACGTTGATCGCAGCCAAAGTTATAGGTGTATAAAACATCTGTCTGGCCACTAGGTGGCGCAGCGACGAATCTGTGCATGCACACTCAGTTCCTGACTGGCATCAAAAGTACCAAGTGTCGTGTCAATAGGCCTAAGTTTGACGAAGATACAGCCTAAAATCTGTTTTTTTGCGCTCTACGTAAAATTTGTTGACGCGCTATACAACAATGGATTGATTTATCAAAATTCTTTTAATAACTTTTTGCCGTGAGGGTCTCTAGATGCTACATACCAATTTTTGCGGCAATCGGGTAAAAACTCTAGGACGAGTTCGCAAAAGTAGGTTTTACGAATAATTCAAAATGGCGGAAAAATTTTCATGACGGAAAATGACGTCATAGGGTACAATCGAATCGTCTTGAGCCAAGGAATCAGAGGAAACAAGAATTTCGTTTCTAGGACTTACGGATCAAAAGTTATAAGCAAAAACGTAAGTGCAACTTTGGACTGTTGGTGGCGCTAGCGGGTTTGAGATAGAGACTCCAAATTTGCTGTGGATAATATTTGGACTGTCCTTTATCAGAGTGCCAAATTTCATAACTTTCCTACGTACCGTTCTATGGGCTGCCATAGACCGCAATGGCGGAAGAAGAAGCAGAATAATTATTATAATAAATATAGCTGCAAGCAGCAATCACCGGGGTCAAGCCGAAAAGGGCACAGAAGGATGTAAAGTTGCGTTTGGATAAGCAGACTGAAGAACTTAGGTAAACCTAATGATTTCAGATGAAAAAATGCAAAGTAATCAACAAAAATAATCTATGTTCTTGTCTACTGCAACTGTCCTTCGGTTATTGACAATCATGGGACATTAGAGCACTGAAGGACATGTATGTGATGCTTACAGTGGGCAAACATGGGTCACAACATGTTACAACAAGTTAAAAGAGTCAAAAGAGACCATCCCCATGTCTCTGCGATGTTCTGATGCAGAGAAAAAGCTCTTGCAAAAACAGTTGATAAGGTATTCTCATTGGTTGCTAGAGAGTAAATGGACATCCACTAGTGATTATAGTCAAAGCCATGAAAGGAATAATCCATGATGACTCATGGTTTTAGATGTGTTGTTGCAGTAGTTTTAGGCCAAAAAAATGCCATATTCTGTCTCAAAACCAGTAGGTGGCGCAATGACAAAATTCGTGCATGCAACCTCAGGTCATAACTGTGTTACATCTAGCTAGTTTTATGACTATACACTTTAGTTTAGTGAAGAAACAGTTGTATGACCATAGGGTGGCTTGATTTCAAAGGTTTTATTCAATTATAAGGCCAACTAGTGGTGCAAGCATACAATTTTTTTTGTGTAGCCTCAGACTGTGGTCGTACATCAGCGTATCAAATATGGTGAAAAAATCTCTTAGCGTTACGAAGTTATAACCATTTATGTGTAAAAACAGAACATTTAAAGGTAATTTTTCGTTTTTTGCAATTTTCGGCCATTTCTGATGAAAATTTTAATACAACGCCAATAGAACTTTTTGTTCAGAAGGTAATGCAATATTCTTCCTATGATGTTTTCGAGTCGATCAGAATTACGCTCGCGGAGATATTCGCGCGTGTTTTTAAGTGCTGTTTTGCTGCGCAGGGCTAACCGTAAGGCGAAATCTGGCATGTTTGGTAAGGTTGGACTCGGCAACTATTCTGGACTTCAGCGAAACAAGTCCCGTGAAAAAACACAGATCAGAGCCAAAGTTATAAACATGTACAACATTCGTATGACCACTAGGTGGTGCTGTGACGAAACTCTGCATGCCCCCTCAGATCCTCACTGGCATCACAACTACCAAGTGTGGCGTCAATAGACATAAGATTGGCGAAGATACACACTAAAACCTGTTTTTTTGCGCTCTACGTAAAATTTGTTGACGCGCTATACGAAAACGGAATGGTTTATCAAAATTCTTTTAATAACTTTTTGCCCTGAGTGTCTCTAGATGCTGCATATCGTTTTTCGTGGCAATTGGGCAAAAGCTCTAGGACAAGTTCGCAAAAGTAGGTTTTATGAATAAATCAAAATGGCGGAAAATTTTTCATGACGGAAAATGACGTCATAGGGTCCAATCGAATCGTCTTGAGCCAAGGAATCAGAGGATACAAGAATTTAGTGTCTAGGACTTACGGGTCAGAAGTTATAAGCAAATACATAAGTGCAAATTTGGACTGTTGGTGGCGCTAGCGGGTTAGAGATACAGACTTCAAATTTGCTGTGGAGACTTTTTGGACAGTCCTCTATCAGTGTGCCAAATTACATAACTTTCCTATGTACGCTGCTATAGGCTGCCATAGACCGCAATGGCGGAGGAAGAAAAAGAAAAAGAAAAAGAAAAAAAAAGAAAAAGAAAACTAACAGATACAATAGGGGTCTTCGCCCATTCTGGGCTTGACCCCTAATAAATATAGCTGCAAGCAGCAATCACCGGGGTCAAGCCAAAAAGGGCACAGCAGAAAGTAAAGTTGACTTCGGATGAGCAGTTTAAAGTACCTAGGAAAATCTCTTGATTTCAGAAAAACAATATAACAGTTATCAGCAAAAAAGCTGTTCTCATTTAGTGAAATCTCTCCCTCTCTTTCGTCGAGCATTGATAACTAGAACACTGACGTAAAAATGAGTGGTGCTTCTAGTGGCAATACTCAGCTCACAAAATGTTACAGTGGTGTTAATGAGTCAAAAGAGACCACCCCCATGTCTCTGCGATGTTCTGATGCAGAGAAAAAGCTCTTGCAAAAACAGTTGATAACGTATTCTCATTGGTTGCTAGAGAGTAAATGGACATCCACTAGTGATTATAGTCAAAGCCATGAAAGGAATAATCCATGATGACTCATGGTTTTAGATGTGTTGTTGCAGTAGTTTTAGGCAAAAAAATGCCATATTCTATCTCAAAACCAGTAGGTGGCGCAATGACAAAATTGTGCATGCAACCTCAGGTCATAACTGTGTTACATCGAGCTAGTTTTATGACTATACACTTTAGTTTAGTGAAGAAACAGTTGTATGACCATAGGGTGACTTGATTTCAAAGGTTTTATTCAATTATAAGGCCAACTAGTGGTGCAAGCATACAATTTTTTTTGTGTAGCCTCAGACTGTGGTCGTACATCAGCGTATCAAATATGGTGAAAAAATCTCTTTGCGTTACGAAGTTATAACCATTTATGTGTAAAAACAGAAAATTTAAAGGTAATTTTTCGTTTTTTGCAATTTTCGGCCATTTCTGATGAAAATTTTAATACAACGCCAATAGAACTTTTTGTTCAGAAGGTAATGCAATATTCTTCCTATGATGTTTTCGAGTCGATCAGAATTACGCTCGCGGAGATATTCGCGCGTGTTTTTTAAGTGTTGTTTTGCTGCGCAGGGCTAACCGTAAGGCGAAATCTGGCATGTTTGGTAAGGTTGGACTCGGCAACTATTCTGGACTTCAGCGAAACAAGTCCCGTGAAAAAACACAGATCAGAGCCAAAGTTATAAGCATGTACAACATTCGTATGACCACTAGGTGGTGCTGTGACGAAACTCTGCATGCCCCCTCAGATCCTCACTGGCATCACAACTACCAAGTGTGGCGTCAATAGACATAAGATTGGCGAAGATACACACTAAAACCTGTTTTTTGGGCTCTACCTAAAATTTGTTGACGCGCTATACGAAAACGGAATGGTTTATCAAAATTCTTTTAATAACTTTTTGCCCTGAGTGTCTCTAGATGCTACATACCATTTTTCGTGGCAATTGGGCAAAAGCTCTAGGACAAGTTCGCAAAAGTAGGTTTTATGAATAAATCAAAATGGCGGAAAATTTTTCATGACGGAAAATGACGTCATAGGGTCCAATCGAATCGTCTTGAGCCAAGGAATCAGAGGATACAAGAATTTAGTGTCTAGGACTTACGGGTCAGAAGTTATAAGCAAATACATAAGTGCAAATTTGGACTGTTGGTGGCGCTAGCCGGTTAGAGATACAGACTTCAAATTTGCTGTGGAGACTTTTTGGACAGTCCTCTATCAGTGTGCCAAATTTCATAACTTTCCTACGTACGGTTCTATAGGCTGCCATAGACCGCAATGGCGGAGGAAGAAAAAGAAAAAGAAAAAGAAAACTAACAGAAACAATAGGGGTCTTCGCCCCTTCGGGGCTTGACCCCTAATAAGAACACTAACAAATACAATAGGGGTCTTCGCCCCTTCGGGGCTTGACCCCTAAATATAGCTGCAAGCAGCAATCACCGGGGTCAAGCCGAAAAGGGCACAGAAGGATGTAAAGTTGCGTTTGGATAAGCAGACTGAAGAACTTAGGTAAACCTAATGATTTTAGATGAAAAAATGCAAAGTAATCAACAAAAATAATCTATGTTCTTGTCTACTGCAACTGTCTTTCGGTTATTGACAATCATGGGACATTAGAGCACTGAAGGACATGTATGTGATGCTTACAGTGGGCAAACATGGGTCACAACATGTTACAACAAGTTAAAAGAGTCAAAAGAGACCATCCCCATGTCTCTGCGATGTTCTGATGCAGAGAAAAAGCTCTTGCAAAAACAGTTGATAAGGTATTCTCATTGGTTGCTGGAGAGTAAATGGACATCCACTAGTGATTATAGTCAAAGCCATGAAAGGAATAATCCATGATGACTCATGGTTTTAGATGTGTTGTTGCAGTAGTTTTAGGCCAAAAAAATGCCATATTCTATCTCAAAACCAGTAGGTGGCGCAATGACAAAATTCGTGCATGCAACCTCAGGTCATAACTGTGTTACATCTAGCTAGTTTTATGACTATACACTTTAGTTTAGTGAAGAAACAGTTGTATGACCATAGGGTGGCTTGATTTCAAAGGTTTTATTCAATTATAAGGCCAACTAGTGGTGCAAGCATACAATTTTTTTTGTGTAGCCTCAGACTGTGGTCGTACATCAGCGTATCAAATATGGTGAAAAAATATCTTACCGTTACGAAGTTATAACCATTTATGTGTAAAAACAGAAAATTTAAAGATAATTTTTCGTTTTTTGCAATTTTCGGCCATTTCTGATGAAATTTTTAACACAACACCAATAGAACTTTTTGTTCAGAAGGTAATGCAATATTCTTCCTATGATGTTTTCGAGTCGATCAGAATTACGCTCGCGGAGATATTCGCGCGTGTTTTTTAAGTGCTGTTTTGCTGCGCAGGGCTAACCGTAAGGCGAAATCTGGCATGTTTGGTAAGGTTGGACTCGGCAACTATTCTGGACTTCAGCGAAACAAGTCCCGTGAAAAAACACAGATCAGAGCCAAAGTTATAAGCATGTACAACATTCGTATGACCACTAGGTGGTGCTGTGACGAAACTCTGCATGCCCCCTCAGATCCTCACTGGCATCACAACTACCAAGCGTGGCGTCAATAGACATAAGATTGGCGAAGATACACACTATTGAATCAAGATGGCGCCGGTGTGTGTGGCCTGCCGTCCGATCTCCGTGTGTTCGTCTTCGTGGTTTTTATTTGTGGCTTTGTCTGTTATTTTATCATCAGTTTTTAATTTGGTGAACACTTCACCTTTAATTTACGATCGTCAATCTCTACTAGACATCGGTGCTTTTATTTCCAACTCGTCAGATAAAGTGTGGATTACATCCCATGCACGCTCGCCACCACCTAACGTTACCTCAAACATTCCCGTTTTCCTGCGGAGACTGACATTTGATATAATATCGAAGAAACGTCGCAGAAGACGAGGGAAGCGAGCGGGATTCCATGTTAAACTGAAGGCTGGCTTAATCTCCGGAATCATCAGGTTCTCCGGTTGCTGTACAGCGGGTCCTCGGTTAACCTCTGGTTGCTACGTGAGCGGCCGCTCTCTGGAGAGACTGTATCGGTGGATTCGTCCGACTGACGGGAGCTGTGCTAAGGAATCTGTTTGCTCGCTCTCGCCACGGATTCGCAGGCGAGGATCTAATCTTGGCGCCCTTCGTGCACTAAACCGAGGAAATCCTTTACCTGCTGCTTCTCTACCGATCAAAATGGGACTACTCAATGTTCGATCTCTAATTAACAAAACTTTTATTCTTCAGGATCTCATTACTTCCAATGATCTAGATTTTATATTTTTGACTGAATCCTGGGTTAAAGAAGGCGATAACAGCCCTTTTTCCGAACTTGTACCACATGATTATTCTTTTCATAACTGCCCGAGGAGAACTGGTCGGGGAGGTGGCATAGCAACAGTTTTTAAATCAAAATTTAACACAAGGACTATTGTGGCTGATGCATACACGAGCTTTGAGGTACAGCTCTTACAAATTAACTTGCGATGCCCAGTTCTTTTTGTTATTGTCTATCGCCCACCGCATATCAACAACAATTTTCTGAATGAATTCGCGGATCTTCTCGGAGGACTAATTCCACAGTTCGATCACATTCTAATTGTGGGGGATTTCAATATACATCTTTGCTGTCCAACCAAACCCTTGGTCACTGACTTTGTGAAACTCACTGAGTCGCTGGACCTTTTGCAGTGGGTGAGAGGGCCGACCCATGTCCATGGGCATAGGCTAGATCTGGTTCTTTCATATGGGTTTGGCATCTCTGATATGGAAATCAGTGATGTCAGCTTTTCCGATCATAAGTCAGTTCTCTTTTTCGCCGAACTGCCTGGATTGGCTGCTGCTGCACCCCCACCTATAACTATGAAGCGCTATCTCTCTTCCCAGTCAGGTGAGATCTTTTCAGCTGCATATGCCTCAAGTGGACTCTCATTGCCTGCTCTCTCTCCTAAATTTGATGTGAATCATCAGCTGGACTGTTTTAATCAAAAATGTTTAAATGCTTTAAATCTTACTGCCCCTCTTAAACCAAAACGAACTGTAACAAAACCTCAACCATGGCTTACTGACTCAACACGATCTCTTAAAAAAGATTGTAGGAAAGCCGAGCGAAAATGGGGTAATGATAAGCTGCAGGTTTCCTATGAAATTTGGAGAGACTCCACACACGTGTACCAGAGAGCAGTTAAAGCTGCTAAAGCCAAATATCTATCAGATGTGATTGACAATAACTTAAATAAGCCTCGGACACTCTTTTCTGTCATTGACTCTGTTCTTAACCCACCTGTAAACATCTTTCCTGCCTCCTCAACAGCCTTGTGTGACCAATTTTGTGAATTCTTTAATGATAAAATTGTCAAGATGAGATCTAATTTATCTTCTAAGGCCAACACTCCTCACCACATATCAGAGGAACTGACTCTATTTACTGCTTTTCATCCGATCACACTGGAGCTCTGTAAAGATATCGTTGATAATTTAAAACCTACCTCCTCAATCTTTGACACTATTCCAACAAGATTTCTTAAACAGATTTTTAATAATATTGGACACGACTTTTTAAACATTTTAAACCTCAGTCTAACAACAGGGGTCGTTCCTGATGCCCTAAAAACTGCCTCAGTATCTCCATTATTAAAAAAACCGAATCTGCACCCTTCAAATTTAAATAATTTTAGACCCATTTCAAATTTACCCTTCCTCTCCAAGATACTGGAAAAAGCTGTGTTATCTCAGCTGCAGTTGCACATGGCGTCCAATAGTCTTTTTGAAAAATTTCAATCTGGATTCAAATCCATGCACAGCACTGAATCAGCCTTGCTAAAAGTTTTAAATGATGTCTTTTTAGATACAGACAAAGGAAATCCAGTGGCTTTGGTACTCTTGGACTTGAGCTCTGCCTTTGACATGGTTGACCATCAAATCTTGATCTCTAGGCTGGAAAATTGTGTTGGTCTACAGGGTACAGCTTTGAAATGGTTCACATCTTTTTTAACAAATAGGAATTATAGTGTATCTATTGGGCAATATAGTTCATCTCCCTGTAATCTGACCTGTGGTGTACCTCAGGGTTCAATTTTAGCTCCTGTCTTATTTTCCATTTTTATGTTACCTATAGGCACTATTTTTAGGAAGTATGGTGTTTCCTTTCATTTATACGCCGATGACACCCAGCTTTATCTACCACTGCAGCAAAAAAGCAGCGAACCTTTAGGTCCTCTCCTTTCTTGTTTAAATGAGCTACAATCATGGCTAAAACAGAACTTTTTATTGCTTAATGAAAATAAGACTGAAATTATTTTATTTGGTGTTAAAACATATGATGACTATGCCCCTCACTTTGGCCATCTAGCTTCTCACTTGACCCCTGTAGTTAATAATTTGGGTGTCTACATTGATAAAAACCTTGACTTTGATAAACAAATCAGTGTAGTTGTGAAATCCTGTTTCTACCATCTAAGACGCATTTCCAAACTTAAAACTCTGTTATCAAAAAAACAATTTGAACAGGTTATTCATCTGTTTGTTCTCGCACGATTAGATTACTGTAACTCCTTGTATTATGGTATCAGTCAGTCATCTTTAATGCCTAAACTTGAAATCTAAAACCTGTTTTTTGGGCTCTACGTAAAATTTGTTGACGCGCTATACGAAAACGGAATGGTTTATCAAAATTCTTTTAATAACTTTTTGCCCTGAGTGTCTCTAGATGCTACATACCATTTTTCGTGGCAATTGGGCAAAAGCTCTAGGACAAGTTCGCAAAAGTAGGTTTTATGAATAAATCAAAATGGCGGAAAATTTTTCATGACGGAAAATGACGTCATAGGGTCCAATCGAATCGTCTTGAGCCAAGGAATCAGAGGATACAAGAATTTAGTGTCTAGGACTTACGGGTCAGAAGTTATAAGCAAATACATAAGTGCAAATTTGGACTGTTGGTGGCGCTAGCGGGTTAGAGATACAGACTTCAAATTTGCTGTGGAGACTTTTTGGACAGTCCTCTATCAGTGTGCCAAATTTCATAACTTTCCTACGTACGGTTCTATAGGCTGCCATAGACCGCAATGGCGGAGGAAGAAAAAGAAAACTAACAGAAACAATAGGGGTCTTCGCCCATTCTGGGCTTGACCCCTAAAAAGAAAAAGAAAAAGAAAACTAACAGAAACAATAGGGGTCTTCGCCCATTCTGGGCTTGACCCCTAATAAAAAGAAAACTAACGGATACAATAGGGGTCTTCGCCCCTTCGGGGCTTGACCCCTAAATATAGCTGCAAGCAGCAATCACCGGGGTCAAGCCAAAAAGGGCACAGCAGAAAGTAAAGTTGACTTCGGATGAGCAGTTTAAAGTACCTAGGAAAATCTCTTGATTTCAGACAAAACAATATAACAGTTATCAGCAAAAAAGCTGTTCTCATTTAGTGAAATCTCTCCCTCTCTTTCGACGAGCATTGATAACTAGAACACTGACGTAAAAATGAGTGGTGCTTGCAGTGGCAATACTCAGCTCACAAAATGTTACAGTGGTGTTAATGAGTCAAAAGAGCCCACCCCCGTGTCTCTACGATGTTCTGACGCAGATATATAGCTCTTGCAAAAACGGTTGATAAGGTATTCTCATTGGTTGCTAGGGAGTGAATTGGCAACCACCAGTGATTATAGTCAAAGCCATGAAAGGAATAATCCATGATGACTCATGGTTTTAGATGTGTTGTTGCAGTAGTTTTAGGCAAAAAATGCCATATTTCTATCTCAAAACCAGTAGGTGGCGCAATGACAAAATTGTGCATGCAACCTCAGGTCATAACTGTGTTACATCTAGCTAGTTTTATGACTATACACTTTAGTTTAGTGAAGAAACAGTTGTATGACCATAGGGGTGTTTGATTTCAAAGTTTTTATTCAATTATAAGGCCAACTAGTGGTGCAAGCATAAATTTTTTATGTGTAGGCTCAGACTGTGGTTTTACATCAGCGTATCAAATCTGGTGAAAAAATCTCTTTTCGTTGCGAAGTAATAACCATTTATGTGTAAAAAATGCAAAATTTAAAGGTAATTTTTGGTTTTTTGCATTTTTCGGCCATTTCTGATAAAAATTTTAATATAACGCCAATAGAACTTTTTGTTCAGAAGGTAACGCAATGTTCTTTTTATGGTGTTTTCGAGTCGATCGGAATAACGCTCGCCGAGATATTCGCGCGTGTTTTTTAAGTGCTATTTTGCTGCACAGGGTTAACCGTATGACGAATCCTGGCATGTTTGGGATCGTTGGACTCGGCGACTACTCAGGACTCCAAAAAATCAAGTCCCGTGAAAATACTTTTATCGCAGTCAAAGTTATAGGCGTATAGAACATTCGTCTGGCCACTAGGTGGCGCTGCAACGAAACTGTGCATGCACCCTCAATTCCTGACTGGCATCTCAAGTACCAAGTGTCGTGTCAATAGGCTTAAGTTTGGCGAAGATACAGCCTAAACTCTGTTTTTTTGCGCTCTATGTAAAATTCGTTGACGCGCTATACGAGAACGGATTGGTTTATCGAAATTCTTTTAATAACTTTTTGCCTTGAGTGTCTCTAGATGCTGCATACCGATTTTCGTGGCAATCGGGTAAAAACTCTAGGACGAGTTCGCAAAAGTAGGTTTTACGAATAATTCAAAATGGCGGAAAAATTTTCATGACGGAAAATAACGTCATAGGGTCTAATCGAATCGTCTTGAGCCAATGAATCAGAGGAAACAAGAATTTAGTTTCTAGGACTTACGGATCAGAAGTTATAAGCAAAAACGTAAGTGCAACTTTGGACTGTTGGTGGCGCTAGCGGGTTTGAGATAGAGACTCCAAAATTGCTATGGATATTATTTAGACTGTCCTCTGTCAGTGTGCCAAATTTCATAACTTTCCTACATACGGTTCTATGGGCTGCCATAGACCGCAATGGAACAGGAAGAAGAATAATAGTTAAGAAAAAGAAAACTAACGGATACAATAGGGGTCTTCGCCCATTCTGGGCTTGACCCCTAATAAAAAGAAAACTAACAGATACAATAGGGGTCTTCGCCCCTTCGGGACTTGACCCCTAATAAGAAAACTAACGGATACAATAGGGGTCTTCGCCCATTCTGGGCTTGACCCCTAAAAAGAAAACTAACAGATACAATAGGGGTCTTCGCCCATTCTGGGCTTGACCCCTAATAAGAAACTAATAGATACAATAGGGGTCTTCGCCCCTTCGGGGCTTGACCCCTAAAAAGAAAACTAACAGATACAAAAGGGGTCTTCGCCCATTCTGGGCTTGACCCCTAAAAAGAAAACTAACAGATACAATTGGGGTGTTCACCCATTCTGGGCTTGACCCCTAATAAAAAGAAAACTAACAAATACAATAGGGGTCTTCGCCCATTCTGGGCTTGACCCCTAAAAAGAAAAAGAAAAGGGAAGAATAATAATAAGAAAACTAACGGATACAATAGGGGTCTTCGCCCATTCTGGGCTTGACCCCTAAAAAGAAAACTAATGGATACAATAGGGGTCTTCGCCCATTCTGGGCTTGACCCCTAATAATTCATGATGACCTATGATTTTAAAGGCGGAGTCCACGATGTTTGAAAAACGGTTTGGAAAAGGAGACGGGCCGACTACCAAAACACACTTATAGCCAATCAAATCAAATCAAATGCCGGGTTGCGTATGTGTGGGGCGGGTCTATCAACAGAAGGTCCAGATTTTATTGGGGTAGGGGCGTGTTTGTTTAGGTGATTTCAAATATCAACATTGGCTTTCAAACATCATGGACTCCGCCTTTAAATGAAACTTTGCAGTAGTTTTTAGCAAAAATAGCCATTTTCTATGTCAAAAAGACTAGGGGCCCTATTTTAACGATCTGAAACACAAGTGCGAAGCGCAACGCGCAAGTGAGTTTGTGGGCGGATCTTGGGCGCTGTTGCTATTTTCCCGGCGTGAGAAATAACTCTTGCGCCGGGCGCAAATCAATAAGGGGTTGGTCTGAAGTAGGTTCATTATTCATAGGTGTGGTTTGGGCGTAACATCAAATAAACCAATCAGAACGCTATCCAACATTCCCTTTAAACGCAAAGGCGCAAGTTCCATGGTGGGTTGCTATTATTATGACGGATTTACCAGGCGCATGCCAGGAGCGGTTCACAGCCGAGGAGACCGATGTTCTTGTAAGAGCAGTCAAAGACAGAGAAGTTGTTTTGTATGGGGAAAGGAGAAACCCGCCCAAATCAGCGTAGGTTAAACAGGCGTGAGAGGAAATAGCCACAGTCTCATCAGCTGGCATCCCCATCGTTGCACCAAGCGCTACAATGATGTCAGGAGACGGGGGAATCCCAAGCTTGCCAGCATAAATCGGGCACGCCGTGTAACGGGAGGTGGATCTGCCTCTACACAGACGCCAGCAGAGGACATCGCTGCGTCCACCCTCACCACTGAAAGGGTTTGGGGGCTTTGAAATCGGACCCAAGAAACGCAAGCAAGGTCCAACCCCAAAGTACTCTTACAAATCAAGTTCCTATACATTAAGGTTTCTTATGAAAACATTTGAATTATTATTTACATCAAATAAACGTAATACAGCCACACAACAAACTTATGAAAATATTTTAATCGTTATTTGCATGAGAATTTTTTAACGCAGCCACACAAAATAAATAAAAACTATCACCACAATGCTCACCACAATGATTCCCCTTATCTCATGTGTTAATATTTTTTATTGTAACAATTTATGATTTGCAAAAATAACTGTTGCATCTGTGTGGATTAGCAAAGCGTGTGCGCGTTGTGCACGCTATACATTATGGTCAAGCATGCGCCCTTAAAATAGCATAATGAACAACGCGCAACCCGCCACTGACTTTAAACTTTTTTTTCTGGTCAGTGGCGCAATTGTTTTTTGAAACTGCAAAATAGCATCAGGGATGGTTTGCGCCGGAACACGGCTCCTTTTTTGCGCTGAACCGCCCAGGGAGCGCAAGTTCATTCCCTAGTTTGCCGGCGTGCGTCTGTGGAGGGAAAAACCCGCTGTGCGCCGATGCAAAATACGAATGATACATGCGTCACTGACAAAGTCAATTGCGCTTGGTGCAAGATAGGGCCCTAGGTGGCGCTTTGACAAAATTGTGTATGGAACCTCAGGTCATGATTGTGTTACATTTAGCTAGTTTCATAACTATATAGATTAGTTTAGCAAAGAAATAGTTGTATGACCATATGGCTTGCTTGATATCAAAGGTTTTTTTTCAATTATAAGACGAACTAGTGGTGCAGGCATACATTTATTGTGTGTGTGTGTGTGTGTGTGTGTGGCATCAGACTTTGCTCATACATCAGTGTACTTAATCTGGTGAAAAAAATCCCATTTTGTTTGTGACCGATCACAGAAATTAGGGACATAGGCCGGATCTGGGCCATTTTGAGTTATTTCGGATTCTGAAAGTGTAGTCGCAAAGCTTTCCAAAGATAATATCTTGAGAAGTTTTGGCCATTTGAAGGTAGGCACTCAAAAAAGCTCAAAGGGGAGAAAACAGCTTCTAAAGTTTTCACCTTTGGGTTTTCAATGAGGACTCCTAATTGTGATTTTTTTTTAGTAAAAACAACCCATTTAGTGAAAGTAGGTCTTTTCACTGTTTGGGGTACAGTGTGCTTTTTAATAGGTTAAGTAGTAGGGGTGCACGATATATCGGCCGACATATCGTTATCTGCCGATAACCGCTTATTTTTAATATTATCGGTTATCGGTCTGATAGCAAAATTAGGCCGATAAATGATGGATTATTTTGGTTTGTTGAACCACTTCACTTGCTCACTGCTGGCCATGTGAAGTTTTGATTGGTGCTTTCTGTGACATAGCACGAAGATGACACGTGTTGTGTGCCTAAGAAGAGTGTGCTAGTCTCGCGCAAAGACAAGATGTCCACAGTCTGGGAGTTTTTCATTGTGAAAATAATATGAATATTTATTGGCCTATATATATCGGTTACCGGCCCCCAAATATAAAGAGTTATCGGTTATCGGCCAAAATTTCCATATCGGTGCATCCCTATTAAGTAGCTATGCTGTTCCCTTGAAGGGTGTGGGCAAAAACAAAAGGAAGAAAAGCCGGCTTATCCAGTATGTAAATACACAGAGACAAAGCCAGCCTACTAATACATGCCAGAATGTGCAAAAAAAGCAGATTTCAAAGTCAAAAGGATTTTTTAAAAATACTGCTATCTGAAACATGGAGAGGCTTCTTTGTGTTCTCAAATAATAGATTCTGCTAAAAAACGAGAATCACCAAATTTGGAAAAATCCACTTCTATCTCATTAGCTCGAAAGTTGTTCTGCTGACTTGACTAAAATATAGTATTTAGGAAAATGAAATATTCATGTTATACAAGTCTATGTACAGGGGTGTATAAAACTTTTTTGGTCCTGTTTTTAAAGCAGCACCTGGAAATGTTGCTTGGTACTGAAACTATTAATAGCAGACACATCCTACATGTGGTCATGATTAGTAATCTCCTGACTACTCTCTTTGCCATATGTCTTTGGTTTAAACATGGTAAATGGTTATTGTAAATAACCCATGTTAGCTTCCTAAATAAGTAGTTTAACTAAATAAATTTCAAATATTGTTCATGGAAAGTAATCCATTTTCAGTATTCTACTAGATATTTGTACATTTTGGTTATATGATATAATTATGATAACCAAATGAATGTTATCCCAAACTTGGGATAAATTGCAAAAAATGCCCTCAACAACAAACAACATGAATTTGCCAAGTGTCCTCATATATATATATATATATATATATATATATATATATATATTAGGGCTGCACGATTTGGGTAATTTTTCCCATTGCGGTTTTTCATGCTAATATTGCGATGTTCGATTATAATAAATGGTATCATGAGTCAATTTGATGGGTTTTAAGGAAAATCCACACACAGTATAGTGATAATGCTAAAATGTGTATTTGTAAAACTAGAAATGTTTTTGTATTGCCACGTGATGTAGCAACTGCTCAGTGTCAGTAATTCTAAATCCAAAATACCGCCATACAACAGACGTAGAGTTTTTTTAGCTACCAGATCACTGTCAATCTCCTCTGCATCCATCTTCGCTCTGGTATTTCCGCGCTGCGCACAAACAAGTGACGATGCACACCACACACATGCACTGCCTTTTTTGTTCGTTTTTCTTTCTTTTTTTAAACAGCAGGGAAAATCATCAAACTGTTATCAGAAAGTTTGTGTTAACAAGTCCACACATTTATTTATTTAATATAATTGCAACATTTTGCTGTCATATAATTGCACAGGCTGATATCGCGATTGCGATGCGATTAATTGTGCAGCACTAATATATATCTTTCTTTGTGTTCATCAGAACCAAGAAATTTCTATGGGTTTGTAACAACATGAGGGTGAGTAAGTGACAGAATTTAGATTTAGGGTGAACTATCCCTTTCAGGATCACCTGGCTGAAATATTAATAAGGTGCACCTGAACATTAGTCAGTGATAAATGCAGGGTTCTCAAAGCAATGCATTTCTTCAATCACAGTATTGACTAAATTGATAAAAAGCTATGATAGTTTGTGGAAAAATATTAACTCAAGTAAAAAAGACTCTAAAAGTTTTGAATGGTATACTTAGGCTATTTAATGTTAAATATGATAATTGGACAGAAAATATCAAAGCTCTTTGTAATTGCATAGTGTGGGATTTTTATGTTGTTTTATTAATCAGTATGTCATGTTATAATTCATATGTGCCATTATGCTTTCTGTGCTGAGATATGTGAGAGACTGTCTGTGTGTGTGAAAGTTGAGAGGCTGTGGTTTCGGTTGGGGGAGAAACAGCATATGCTGAGGAATGTACGTCTGGAAATTGTTAAGATAAGAGAGAGGCCTGAGGGGGAAAAGCAAACAGGCAACCATGTTATTAACCAATGCTTTAATATTCACAGGATAAAATATGCAATGTATTTCTTACTTAATCAGTATTAATCATTGAATAATTGATGTAATAAATATAAGATGTTGTCTTTGATAAATTTGTATTAACCAATGAAATGAAGGTTGCATACAGAATAACTTAATGGGGGCATGGCAGCTCAACCTTGAAGAACAGAATCTCCTGTGCTTGTTCTTTGTGTGTGTGTGTGTGTGTGTGTGTGTGTGTGTGTGTGTGTGTGTGTGTGTGTTTTCTTCCCTAACTGATGTTTTTTTTTAATAATGATTAAAGTGTTTGCTTAGAAGTAGTATTGCAGTAAAAGATTTAATATGTGTTATCTATCTAAAGAAGTTTATGTGTGCCTCATTCATATAACCAATTTTACGAATAATGAAATGATGTCATGATATTGAAATGTGTTTTACATAATAATCACTTTTATCTTACAGCTTATGTTTTTTATGAATAAATGAATGTTTTATTAATGATTTGTTTTTAAGAAAGCATTATAACATGCTATGTGAAGTGGAGGAGTACTAGGGAGGAACTGCAGGGCTCCCAGGGATGAGCGGAGAACAGTTTGTTTTTTCTTTGTCTGTGTGTGTGTCTGTCTTCACCGGCAGGCTGAAATTGGGTGTGGTGAGGGAGTCAGATTCAGGAGGAAGAGCGGCCTTTGTGGGTGGAGATTCTAAGAAGAAGATCGACGTCACATATTTTATAAATATGCATGTTACTTCCTGAGCTGGTTGTTCGCCGCTTGAGACGACCCAGCGAGCTGTAAAACTTTTTCATATCTGATCAATAAATATTTGAACTTAGATATTTGTATTTTGTGCCTTTCCTCTAAATTATGAACATGCAATGGACGCCTTAAAGTCCAACAACAGCAAGCTAAATAATGATGTATTAGATACTACAAATATAACTTACTCAATGCCATGAGTGTCATATAGCTGCATACATCCTTGCATGTTTCTCATCTTTCCCATTTTTTAACTCACAAACCGGATTTTTCCTCATCCGTCCGTAGTTCAGTTTGTGTTGTATTTCATCTCCCGTTCTGGAAGCTGTGACTTGAAAGTAAAAGCTCAGCTCGGAACAAACATCTCAAAGTTCCAACCAGAGGTATTGATCGCATGGTTATAATCATGTGAATTGTGAAAGGTACCGATGAACAATTGAAATCCGATAAGGCAATCCGTTTTCCTTGTGTGGCTCCAGCCCCGGTACTAGGCTTGCTGGACTGGGGGGGGCAGTCAGGATTTTTGGGTGGGCAGCCATTTCTCGACTAAAATGATTCATACACTAAAATTATGGATGTTTCAATCCAATATTATTTTGCATATGTCTTATAATAAAAGGCCATTTATATGTTAGTTTGCACGTTCAAATTTTAAAAGTATATGCAATTAAATGATTTATAATGTTATAATGATTACACTAGTTTGACACATTTAGTCACAGTTAATGAAATCAGGCAAGCAGGTGATATGAATACAAAGCTGTACATATAGCTATATTTTATTAATGTTTACACTGCATTTAATCTATTATTTCACCTATAGATAAATTAAAGCCATTCTTATACCTACCCTATGTCATGATTTCGGTTTTATTGGCTGCTTTGTCTTTGTTTCACTTGTGTTGTGTTTTTGTTTTGACAGCTCCACACGTGCGCGCCTTCCACCTGGTGATCTCATTGTCTCTGACTCTTCGCACCGGCGTCCCACACCTGATCCTTGTTATTGCCCAATCCGGTTTGATTTAAATTCCCCTCGTTTCCTTTGTTCTTTGCAAGTTCGCCTTTGTATGCACATGCCCGCTAGCCTGTCTAGTTCTAGTCCTGTCCTGTCGTGTCGAGTGTCTGTTTGTAGTCATTTAGTTTGGATTATTTACCGTGCTCTCTGCTGCCTTTACCTCTTCAGATTCCCCGTCCTGCTGCCAATCTCTCTCGTCTGGTGTGTCACCGTCAAGCCTCAGCTAACACTCTGTCAGTGGATTGTCCCAGCGCCTGCCCACTCCTTGCGCTGTCCGGCCGCAGTGCGCTCTCGGGCGCATAATTCTGCGCTTCACTCGGACTGCCAGTGCGCTGTCCAGCACGGACTCTGCTGAAGTCTCTGACCGCCTCTCTCTCTCTCGACGTGCCCCGCCAGGAACTCTCTCTGTGCCCCGTGACGAGTCGTATCGAGTGTCTACGGATAGTGGATGTCCTACAGCCCTGCTGGGTTTCCCACTTTGAGTGTTTGCCTTTACATGAAGACATTGAGTGTTTTTCTATTATACATACCCACTGACAACATTGTGTTACTCATTAAAACCCTCTGCATTGGGATTCCTGAGTTGTGTCGTTCCTAACAGGACGAACTTGCCAAGATGGATCCCGCGGAGGTTGATGCTCTCCGGTCGGCGCTCGCCCAGCAGGGCTCATGGTTAGGCCAACACTCGGCTCGTCTCACCACCACTTCACAGGAGGTCGAGGACTTATCCACACGCATGTCCGATCTTTCCTCCCGGCTTGACCAGGTGTGGCAGAACACCTCGCAAACTAGTCAGCAGCTTGAGACGGAGCCTCATGCCTCAGCCCCACCACCATACGATGGCAATCCTGCCTCCTGTCGAGCGTTTTAATCACAGTGCTCCCTGGTCTTTGCCCTCCAGCCACGTCGTTATGCATCTGAGCGCACCTGGGTTGCTTACATCATTACCCTGCTGACTGGCAAGGCTCGTGATTGGGCTACAGCTGTTTGGGATGCCGGCGATCCTTGCTGCCGATCCTTCGATGAATTTCGCGAGGAGATGGAAAAACTCTTCGACCGTTCCGTTCGCGGGGACGCCGCTGCGGCTCGGTTGGCACATTTGGTTCAAGGAAGACACTCTGTCACCGAGTACGCCATTGAGTTCAAGACCTTAGCGGCTGCCTGCCACTGGAACGAAGCGGCTCTTCGAGCGCAGTTTGTCGAGGGGTTGACAGACGGGCTTCAAGATGAAATCGCTGTTCACGATCTTCCCCCCACTCTTGATGCCATAATTGATCTAGCTCTCCGGATCGAAGCCCGGAAGATGCTTCGCAGTCAGCGCCGTTCTCTGCGCCAGCGTGTGTTTGTGGATGAGACCTCCATTTCTTCCTCTGCCCCTATGTCACCTTCAGTCGAGTCGGAGCCTATGCAACTGGGGCGCATGCGCCTGTCACAGAAGGAGAGAGAGAGGCGGTTGCAGAATGCCCTCTGTCTCTATTGTGGAAAACCCGGACATTTCGCCAGGACCTGCCCGTTAAAAGCCGCCGCCCATCAGTGAATGCGGGAGTCCTGGTGGGCGCCACTTCTTCAAAGCTCTCCCCTGTTTCTAGTACCCAACTCCCCGTCATGTTGTCCTTCGCCGAGCGTGACCATCCATCCACTGCCCTTCTCGACTCTGGCGCGGAGGGCAACTTCATTGATGAAGCGCTGGTGCGCGCCTGGGGTGTCCCGGTTGTTCCTCTCCAATCCCCTTTGGATGTCTGGTCCCTTAAGGGGCAGCAGATGGCGCGGATCACACATTGCACCCCCCCTGTGAGTCTCTCTGTGGCGGGTAATCATCGTGAGGAGATTGTGTTGCATATTCTTCATGCTTCTCTATCTCCCATTATTTTAGGGCATGGTTGGCTAGCGCAACACAATCCTCACGTTGATTGGCAGCATAATGTTATTTTGTCTTGGTCTCAGTCTTGTCATGTGTCTTGTCTTGGTTCTGCTGTTTCTGTTCTCTCTCTTCCTCAGGTTCCGGCGGTCGATTTGACCGGAGTCCCGGCGGAGTATGCGGATATCGCTCAGGTGTTTAGTAAAGCCCGGGCCACCTCCCTTCCTCCTCACCGGCCATATGATTGTGCTATTGATCTCCTCCCCGGCACGTCTCCGCCTAAGGGTAGACTTTATTCTTTATCGGGTCCTGAGAGAGAGGCTATGGACCAGTATATTAATGATGCCCTGCGTGCCGGTCTCATCCGTCCCTCCACCTAGCCCGCAGGGGCGGGGTTTTTCTTTGTTGGCAAGAAAGACGGCTCCCTGCGCCCTTGTATTGATTATAGGGGTTTAAATGACATTACTGTTAAGAATAGGTACCCCCTTCCTTTAATGTCTACTGCGTTTGAGCTCCTGCAGGGGGCGCAGTTCTTTACTAAGCTAGATTTACGCAACGCTTATCATCTGGTGCGAATAAGAGAGGGAGATGAATGGAAGACAGCCTTTAACACCCCTACCGGACACTTTGAGTACTGCGTTCTGCCGTTCGGCCTTTGTAACGCCCCCTCTGTCTTCCAGACTCTGGTCAATGATGTGCTGAGAGACATGATTAACAAGTTTGTCTTTGTGTACATAGATGATATTCTCATCTTTTCTCCCTCTATGCAGGAACACACTCAGCATGTCCGCCGAGTCTTACGCCGGTTGTTAGAGAATAAGCTGTATGTCAAGGCGGAGAAGTGCGAGTTCCATCGCAAGTCAGTTTCGTTCCTGGGTTTTGTTGTTGCCCCCGGTGAGATCCGTCCTGACCCAGCCAAGATCAAAGCGGTGGCCGAATGGCCAGTCCCCGACTCCCGTAAGGATTTATTAAGATTTCTGGGTTTCGCCAATTTTTACCGGCGGTTTATCAGAAATTATGGTCAGATTGCTCAACCTCTTACTGCTCTCACTTCCACTAAGGAGAGGTTTGTCTGGAATTCCAGTGCTCAGGAGGCCTTTGATAATTTAAAGTCCCGGTTTATTTCTGCTCCTGTTCTCTCTATTCCAGATCCGGCTGCTCAATTTATTGTGGAGGTGGATGCTTCAGATGTCGGGGTAGGCGCCGTTTTGTTTCAGCGGTCTGCTAAGGATGGCAAGGTGCATCCCTGTGCCTTTTTCTCCCATCGGTTAAACCCAGCAGAGCGAAATTATGACATAGGCAACCGGGAGCTGCTGGCGGTCAGACTGGCTTTGGGTGAGTGGCGTCACTGGTTAGAGGGGACCTCGGAGCCCTTCCTGGTCTGGACGGATCATAAGAATCTCGAATACATCCGTTCAGCCAGGAGGTTATCTTCTCGTCAGGCTCGTTGGGCGCTCTTCTTTGACAGATTTAACTTCACCCTCTTGTACCGGCCCGGTTCCAAGAATACTAAGCCCGATGCTCTCTCTCGTTTGTTCGAAAGCCCCGGTTCCGCTGGGGACGAAACCATCCTCCCGGAGGGGCGGGTGGTGGGTGCCCTGCGCTGGGGAATAGAACAACGGGTGAGACGGGCCGGCCGGGAGGGGGAAGTGCCATAGGGGTGCCCAGCGGGTCGATTGTGGGTTCCGAATGCGCTTCGCTCCGAGGTCATCCGGTGGGGTCACGATTCCAAGTTTGTTTGCCATCCGGGGGTTCGGAGAACGTTGGCTACCGTACGTCAGCGTTTTTGGTGGCCCTCTATGGGTCCCGATGTCAGACAGTTTGTGTTAGCCTGTCAGGTTTGTGCCCGTAATAAGGCCTCTCATCAAGCCCCTATTGGTCTGCTTAAACCGTTACCCATTCCCTCTCGTCCTTGGTCACATATCGCTATCGATTTTGTAACCAATTTGCCTAGTTCTAAGGGAAACACTGTTGTTTTGACCATTGTCGACCGCTTCTCCAAGGCGGCTCACTTTGTCCCTTTGCCCAAATTACCCACTGCTAAGGAAACTGCCCAGGTTATGATCGAACACGTCTTTCGCTTACATGGTCTGCCCACAGACGTTGTTTCAGATAGGGGTCCTCAGTTTATTTCTCGTTTCTGGCAGGAACTTTGTAGACAAATAGGCTCCACAGCTAGCTTGTCTTCTGGGTATCATCCTCAGACCAACGGGCAATGTGAACGGGCTAACCAAGATTTGGGTAGAGCTCTCCGCTGTCTGACATCGCAATATCCGAGCTCCTGGTGCCAACAGCTACCCTGGGTCGAATACGCCCATAATTCTCTCCCCGTGTCTTCCTTGAATATGTCCCCTTTTGAGGCGTCCATGGGGTTTCAGCCTCCTTTATTCCCGTCCCAAGAACCTGATGCGGTGGTCCCGTCTGCGCTGGCCTTCGTCCGTCGTTGCAAACGCACCTGGAGGAAGTCTAGGTTTACATTACGTCAGGCTTCCAGACGAACCAAAGCCGCGACCGACCGTCACCGTAAACCTCCGCCCCATTTTATCTGTGGGCAGAAAGTATGGCTTTCGTCCAAGGATTTACCTCTCCGTGAGCCCTCTTGCAAGCTGGCTCCACGATTCCTTGGGCCATACAGCATAGTGAAGGTTATTAATCCCGTAACGGTTCGGCTCAGATTGCCACCAGCACTCGGTCGGGTTCACCCGGTTTTCCATGTTTCCAAGCTGAAACCGTTTTTTTTTTCCCACCTTAACCCTGTTCCCTCTGCCCCCGCCCCTCCCATCCCTCAGCTCGTAGATGGTGCTCCCGTTTATTCTGTTAAGTCCCTTCTAGATGTGCGCCACCGGGGTAGGGGATTTCAATACCTCGTAGACTGGGAGGGCTATGGTCCGGAGGAGAGGTGTTGGGTACCGGTCCGGGACATTCTGGACCCTGGGCTGATAGAGGATCTCCGCCGGCGACGGGGTGAGCCCCCTCATGGACCGCCCGGTGGCGGTCGTGGGGGGGAGTCCTGTCATGATTTCGGTTTTATTGGCTGCTTTGTCTTTGTTTCACTTGTGTTGTGTTTTTGTTTTGACAGCTCCACACGTGCGCGCCTTCCACCTGGTGATCTCATTGTCTCTGACTCTTTGCACCGGCGTCCCACACCTGATCCTTGTTATTGCCCAATCCGGTTTGATTTAAATTCCCCTCGTTTCCTTTGTTCTTTGCAAGTTCGCCTTTGTATGCACATGCCCGCTAGCCTGTCTAGTTCTAGTCCTGTCCTGTCGAGTGTCTGTTTGTAGTCATTTAGTTTGGATTATTTACCGTGCTCTCTGCTGCCTTTACCTCTTCAGATTCCCCGTCCTGCTGCCAATCTCTCCCGTCTGGTGTGTCACCGTCAAGCCTCAGCTAACACTCTGTCAGTGGAGTCTACCAGCGCCTGCCCACTCCTTGCGCTGTCCGGCCGCAGTGCGCTCTCGGGCGCGTAATTCTGCGCTTCACTCGGACTGCCAGTGCGCTGTCCAGCACGGACTCTGCTGAAGTCTCTGACCGCCTCTCTCTCTCTCGCCGTGCCCCGCCAGGAACTCTCTTTGTGCCCCGTGACGAGTCGTATCGAGTGTCTACGGATAGTGGATGTCCTACAGCCCTGCTGGGTTTCCCACTTTGAGTGTTTGCCTTTACATGAAGACATTGAGTGTTTTTCTATTATACGTACTAGGGCTGGGCCGATACCATTTTTTCATGTCCGATACCGATGTCGATACCACAACCTTGAGTATCTGTCGATCCCGATCCCGATCCAATAACACCCTCTATCGCCCGTTTAGTTAAGTATGCAGCAAAAGACATTTGTTAGCCATACAAAAAGCATCATGCTAAAACAGAGCTCAAATGTTTTACTGTGCAAATTCATGACTCAATGAAACTCTGTGCAATACTGTAGCTTCATTTTTATTTAAATTTTTCCAACATACTAGTAGCACCATGCTTTCATCAAAATGAAATTTAAAGTGCAACTGTGCACAGTTTACAGTGCAACTTTGCAAAATTTAAAGTGCAACTTTGCAAAAATTTTAAGTGCAACTTTGCAAAATGTAAAGTGTAACTTTGCAAAATTTAAAGTGCAAATTCAGAGACCTATAATTCCAGTATCACGTACTGGATGTAACGGAAACCTTAATGTAGTCATGCATCTATAAAGTAAACCATAACTTATGATTACCATAAAACTGTAAAACACATGTATAAACATGTAGAAACTAAGCATTTATAATGGATTTAACTCTGTCTGAACGTTTAACTCTTTAACTCCTGAATGAAAAGAGACTAGGAATGTAAATTGAATGTAACATATTTGGTTTAAGTGTCCCAAAGAGATTGCAATAGGTGCCTGACCTTAAAACTGCCACAAAAAATAAAAAAATAAATAAGAGTGTTTACTTAAACATGGTGGGCAAATTCTTCTTAAGAAAAATTAGCATTTCAGCTTTCTCAGCTGAGAGGCTGTTCCTCCTTTCATCAATAATAATGGAGGCTGAGCTAAACAGTCGCTCGCTCTCCACACTTGTGGAAGGCGCAGAAAGGAATTTAGTTGCTGTGGCTGCCAGACAGGGGAATCTAAGTTTGTTCACTTTCCAGTACAGCAGTGCATTATCTGAACGCTGAATAGTTGGTTCGATGAGGTAGGTGTGAATTTCAATGCATGCATTTGTGGTGGTTGACTGAGGAACTGATTCTACTGTGCTTTCTTCCAAGATTTCTTTAAACATGTTTCCAAGTCTGCTCTTGCTTGTAGCCTCCACCCGTGAAATCTTTGCTGGCTCTGGAGCTGCCAATTCAGATGAGGTCCCCTCTGCTGCCTGTGAGGCATCTGATACAGTCCTCCCCAGCACTTCCTCCATCTTCCTTGCCTGTACCAATAATGCATCCTTTGCATGTCTTGAGCATTCTGCATTTGTGAAGTACCTGTATCAATAAAAATACACATGAACTCAAAAACCATAATAAAAAATACCATAATAAAAAAAGTTAACAGAAACCCCACATACCTGTCTTTATATCTAGGATCTAGTAGCGTTGCAACCGAGTAGAGTGGTGTAGATTCCACGTCTCTGAACCGTCTGTTTACAGCTTCAAGGAGGGTGCTCTTCATGGTTTTAATTCCCTCGTCTGCCTCATTTTGTTGTGTGAGAATGCGTTTAAGGACACTGACACTGGGAATGACATCAGACGCAAAGGCAGATGAAGAGCTCACCTCTTTTGTTAGCTCTTCAAATGGTGCTAGAACTGTGATGATCTTTTCAAGTAGCCCCTACTGGGTTTCAATCAATGTGTAGGGCAGGTCATATTCTGCTGTATACGCACAAAGGGCCCTTTTCTGTGCAATGAGGCTCTCAACCATATAGTAAGTGCTGTTCCACCTCGTTCGTACATCTTGTTGCAAACGCTTGGGCTGCATATTCAGTTCCAACTGAATGTCTTCCAAGTGCGAATAGGCAAGTGGTGAGTGCTTGAAGTGACCCACAATTTTTCTGCCAATAGCCACTGTATCGCTTACACTGCGCTGTGAAAGCAGCCCCTCGTTCACAATAAGTTGTAGGGTATGAGCAAAGCATCCCAAACTGGGAACTCCAAGGCAATTCATTGCTTTAATTACATTGGTAGCATTGTCTCTTAAAACGACATGGACTTTACTTTTATCTATTTTCCATGTGTTTAACATCATCTCCATTGCTGCAGCAATAGATTCTCCTGTGTGTGATCCACGAAAGTGTTTAGCATGCAGAACTGCTTTTTTTAATTCAAAGTTCGAGTCTATCCACTGTGCAGTCAGGCTTAGTAATGACATAGGACACACATCTGAGCTCCAAATGTCAGTTGTGAAACTAATTGTCGCGGCATTTTCCAAACATTTCGAAATGAATTCACACACTTGCTTGTACTTACTTGGCACAGCCGTGTCGGAGATATAATATCGGCTTGGCATTATGTAGCGAGGCTCCAAACACTCCATTAAACGTCGAAAACCAACATTCTCGACAACAGAAAGTGGTTGGTCATCCAGCACAATGAACTCAGTCACTTTCTCCGTTATGAGCTTTGCTTTGTTGCTTTCAGGTGCAAGTTTCTCACGCTTCTCAATGGCTTCGCGCAAAGTTTGTTGTTGCTGTTGCGGAACACTTTTCTTCTTTGCACTAGTTGTCTGTTTAAATTCCTCATACTGCTTCACGTGATGTTTCTGCAAGTGTTTTATCAAGTTAGTTGTGTTTAAGTTTCTACCACAGCCACCTCTCAAAACGCTTACTTTACATTGGTTGCACTCGGCTTTGTTTTTTTCGTCCTTGACTGTGAAATAACTCCAAACTGCGGACATGACGGACAGGTCTCTCTCATCTATTGCGTATGCTTGCTGCCGCCGTTACTACTCGCACGCAAAGCGCATGTTGCTTATGATGCGGTTTACGGCATGTTGCTCTCAGCAAGTCGCGTTTTACGACACTTTGCGCCACTTTACGTCCGTGTTGGTATCGGATCGGATTGTAATCCCCATTTCTATAATATTCGATCCGGCCATTTTCGCAAATATCGGACTAATATCGATACAGAATATCGGATCGGCCCAGCCCTAATACGTACCCACTGACAACATTGTGTTACTCATTAAAACCCTCTGCATTGGGATTCCTGAGTTGTGTCGTTCCTAACACCCTACCCAACATATGCCTTTATTATAAATGAACACTTCTCAAACATTTTCTTCATTTAAAATAATGTATTTTCAATGTGATATATGTGATAACCTGTATTGTCATTAATTCCTGACCCTATCATACATGCTGCTGCAGCAACCTGTTGGACATTTAAACGTCCGGCATGTTCTTAATGAGGAGATCAGACACGTAACTCAAATCAAATTATATAATAAATCTCAAATGAAGTATTACAGAGCTCTGGGTCACGGTTTTCCTGTCAATTATATAAATGCAATGCGAGTCTGTCGACAGCTAACTGTAACAGCTCGCCAAATCCTCTAATTCAAATATATATGTGAGTTGAGTTGGGGTGGGTTTCCTCAGATGGAAAGTTTCACTTCTGCTTTTGAAAAGTCCCTTTGCAGAAATAGCTATAGTGGGTGCAAGTCCTGTCTACATCCTGTTATTCACCGAGCTGGCTTTCTGAAACTCAACAAGTTAAACACACACACAGAGCACAGTTTCATGTAGACATGACCTTTAAAGGTAAAACGTTATAAGCCAGATGCAATGGATTCATATATAAGCTTTGATCATGCACAACAAATAAGACTATCAATCATAAGCATAACCAATTTCAATACTATGTGATAAAATGCTAAATATGAATACTCATAACTGCTTTATAATATTAGAAGCAATGCAATTATTAATAATGCAAGGATATACTGATGTGGGGAATGTTCTCATTTTCCTTCATTCCCCCTTTTGATCTCCTTTACAGGAGATCAACCACTGGTTCATCCTCCTCCCAGCAGTGGCATCTGATACGGTGGAGGATCCTTTCCCTCCACCGTCTTCACGATCCACCTGTTACACAAAGATCTGATACATGGCATACAACAACATCCACAGTTTACCAGTATTGCTGCCGCCACTACAATAAACATTATCAATGAGGTTATCAGCGTATTGCCCAAAGCATTTTGTCATCCAGATATTAAATGGGTTCTTAATCCCTGAATTTTTGTCAGTTTATTTATTTGTTTATTTATTTTACACAGCCACTACCGCAAATATATGATTTACTGTAAATATTATCTCTGCTTGAAACATTCTAAGAAGATAGGCACAAACCTTAGAATATAGATTATCATAAAAGAACTGTGAAATATTTGGTGAACATGTATTATAAACGTCCTGTAAAATATAGCAAAAGTATATCCTCCACACACTCAAATATAACCAAAATATAGTAAATATTCCTCTAAAACTGTCACTTAATAAAAATGTAAAATATCCCAGAAATAAAAGAATTATGAAACATTTGTAAAAATATAGATGAAGGCTGTAAAATATAGTCAAACTGGATGTGAAATAATTTTAAAACACACACGTTAAAAGTAAAACTGTCAAACACAACTCTATAGCAAAAGAATCTATGTTAGTTCAAAATAATTGTAAAATATCTTCAAAATTACTCCTGAAAGAATATGTGTCATCAAATATTTTCAACAATGCTCACAAAAGGATATATTAAAATGTTAGTCCTTTGAAAATCATAAAATATTGTAAACTGGAAAACCCTTGAAAATCACAATATGTAGAAAAATGTAAAATCTTTGAAATTCTCAAAAATAGTCACATGTAAAATACTTGAAACTCATGAGAGTGGTAAAATGTAACACCTTTAAAAATCACCAAAAATAGTAAACTGTAAAATACTTTGAAGTTGTATAATATTCAAATGTAAAATCTTTTAAATCTGAAAATAGAAAATTGTCAAATATTTGAAAATAGTAAAATACTTCACAATCTCCCTTTTTCATTTATTATTCCCTTACATACACAGTAATGGTTATTTCAGTGTTTTGGAACTTTTCTTTGATTAAATCCCTTACTTTTTCCCACTCTAATCTATCCAGACAACACCCAATCCTGGGTATAGCCAACTTTTTTACCCTTTGTTCTTCACAGTGTTTTTTGAGTTCATGTTCTGGACTGTTTAATAAGTCCCCCTTTAGTTCTTTGAGTGTTACTTTTGTGTTCTTTTGAGAAATGTCAACCTGCTGTTGTGAAATGTCAACCTGTTGTTCCCCTGTGTTGAATTCCCCCTTTTGGTCCTGCAGTTCCTGCAGGTCCAATCTTACCATATCCCGTAGTATCACCCAATCCGCCAATTTAGTGATTTCTGCATCTGGATGTCCATGAGATATGGTTTTCTGTTTGGAAAACTTGAAACAATATCATTCAGTTTGGTTAATTATGTTCTGTGATCGAGATTTTTATGTGTTCAGGGTGCACTTGGTTGAACGGACCAGGAAATGAACTACCCATCAGAAGTTCAAATGATTTAAATGATGTCATGCGGTTAAGATTCATCCGTTTAACTTTTCCCTGTCATTTAGGATGGTATACGGTCCCGAAACGGAAACGCAATCCCAGTGCACTCTCAACCTTTTGCAAATCCGCATTCTTAAAATGTGTACCGTTGTCTGAGCAATTTATTCGCGGAAAACCGTTACGCGGAATTTATTGGTTAATCAAACACTTAATCACCGAAATCGAATCTTCCTTTCCCATGGGCCACGCCTCTGGCCCACCTGAAAACGCATCCACGAAAACTGAAAGATAACGTTTACCTTCCACTCTCTCCCCCATGTCTGTGTAATCGATAACCACTTCCTCACCAGGTCCCCGTGGTGGGAAGACACCTGGGGCACATTTAACTCCAGCATGTACATTGTGTATGTAACATACCCTGCAGTTAGCGATAAATTCTTTAACTGTATCAGCCAGGTATGTGTGCCACCACTGGTTAAGATTGGAAATGGTTTGTTTGATTCCAACATGTTAGGGGGTGTGTGCTTGATTGATAAGTGGTTTTATCATACTAGGTGGAATAACTGGTTTACCGTCCGGTCCCACCCAGACGTTGTTCAAATGTTCCGCCCCTTTTTGAAGCCACATAGACTTCCTCATGTGATGCTTTGCATTGTTCTACTGCTATGTCTGGGTCAGGTAAAATGTTATTGGTACCTTCCTGTTCTGCATCTTGTAATAACATTTGTGTTATGTACCCTGCACCTTGCTTTGCCGCCATGTCCGCTATCCGCGGTTACCTTGTGCCGCATCTGAGTTACTGGTATCATGACCTTTATGATTGCCACCTGCTTGGGTTTCATAATAGCTGCTGCTAATACTATGATGTCTTCCTGATGTTCAATAGGTTTGTTGTTAGCTGCCATAAAACCACATCTTTTCCACTTAGGCAATTCTGTTACAACTCCACCCACTGGATAGGCAGAGTCACTAAAAAGGTTAATTATTTTTCCTTCTCCCCACTCCAGAGCCTTTGTCATTGCCACAATTTCTGCTCTCTGAGCTGACTGATGTCCCTGTAAAGGTTCTGCTATCAATATCTCAATGTCTTCCTCTTGCAGTGCTGCAATACCTATTCCTGACCTCAGTGTTCCACTCGAATCTCTGAAACAATATCCATCTGAAAACACCATAACTCCCTTCGGAATAATGTGTGTCAACAAATCTGGTCTAATTTTCTCTTCCCTTTCCACGGTCATACAACAGTCATGGGGTTCTCCTTCTGTCCAATAAGAGGCCATGTTTATGCCCTCATGTGTGAAAACCAAATTTGGTTGTGCGAGACAGTTTTCCAACTTTCTTTGTCTCAGAGTGGAAAATGTAAATGATGACGAATTCACATAGGCTACCACAGATTGTCCGATGAGTACGGTCAAACAATGTCCTTCACATACTCTGCAAGGGGTAAACAAAGGGCAATTATACCATGATTGATTTTTAGTGATTTCATTCAGAGAAGTGTATGGGTTTGGAACAGGTAAAGTTGGAGTTTTAATGATTTAAATGATTGTTCTGAAATCATGTGCCATTCTGAATTTTCCTGTGTTTTGTTTTCCACAGGCAGAATGGGTGTGTTCCAATTGTAATCAGCGTACTCTAAAACCCCTGCAGTTAACAAACCTTCAATATTATCTTTGATACCTTCCTCTGCTTTTGGTTTGTGCTTTTATTGAGGCCTTCAAATTGGATCATCACATGTCAGCTCGATCGATATTTCTGGGAAATTTTTACAAAACCCTACATCTGTGTGATTCTGTGTCCATAATTGATCGGGCAAACTTTTCAACATTGTTTCATCATCTTCATGATCACTTTTCTCCCTACCATGCCATCTTGTGAGCCATTCGTGTTCCAACACTACAGTGTCTTTTGTTTCCTGTGTGATCAAATAATACCCTGAGCTAGGTGAATATTTTACACCAGGAAGTTGGGTTTCCTTCCAATCTGTTAAGTTTATTCCCTTCTTTACCATTGGTCCTAGATCTTTAGCTTGGTGTTGGGGTGTACTAATAATGATATATGGGGTGATGCCTCTTCCCTCCTTCTATACCATTGTTCCTGTTCGGGGGTAAGTTCTACGATACCTGCCACTCCCTCTTTGCTTACCATTATTCCTGCCCCAAAAATTTCCCATTGTTCTCCTGCAATGTTATCAAATTGTTATTGGTACCAGTACTAATGTCTTCTATCATAAAACAGAGTGGCATGCAGTGGATCTATTACCTCGGTGTATGGCGCTAATGATAATATCTAAGGTTCCCATTGAGAGTACAGATCGCTCAGGGTGTTACCTGTCCCCCCCAGAAGCACACTCCCCCAGTAAATGTTAGCTCCCTCTGGAGAGGTGTTTGCAGAAAGTAACCATTGTTAATTTGTTCTCATTGTGGTCATGATGGATACCATTTTTCATAGTTACTATAATCCCCTCCGGGATGCATAGGATTTCAGCTCAGAGTTTCACTAGCAAGTCTCTTCCCAACAAATTTGTCGGTGAGGAACATGACAGCAGAAAAGAGTGAGTCAGTGATTGTTTTTTCATGCACTGCACTGTGAGTTCTTTGGAGAATGGCAGTTTAGTTATAGCCCCGGAAAACCCCCTTACTTCAGTGGTTTCGTCTGAAATAAGATTTTTTGGAAGTTCAAAGTTCAGTGTGGAGTATGTTGCCCCAGTATCCACCAGGAATTCAACAGGACGTGTGTTAACCTCCAAAGTCAGCAAGGGTTCCGCCCTAACCCTGCTGAGGTCGTTCCATGGGCTGTCTCAGTACCACTCAGTGGAAAAAGGGTACTGGGAGTGTGGTCGTGGCGCTTTCTCCACATTAAGAGCCATGTGCGTGTTATGGCCTCTGCCCCGGTATGGTCTCTGTTGGGGTCCGCTAACAGGTTGCCGACACTCATGAAAGAAGTGTCCTGGACGACCACAACGGAAACACCCGTCTTGATACTGTACTCTTCCCCTCCCTCGATTGTAATCCCCACCCCTACCTCTATTAGAGTAATACATTGGTCTTTGGGTGGTTCTTTCCCATGTAAAATTTGATGGGTCAGCTTCCTGTTCTTTGTTATATCTTGGAGGGGTTTTCATTTCGTGAACTACCATTTGTTTATCCTTCTTTTTCCCTTTTTCTTCATTTATTTTAGATCTGGCCTCATGCAACTGTAATCTTAGCAACTGTTTTTTTTTCAATTCCTCTACTTCCCCTACTTTTTCTTTTTCGTTCCCCTAGACATGTGATGAAGGAAATGTCGTTCCCAAACCTCACATACAGCACCTGGTAAGTCGGGGTTGGCTTTTATTTCATCCTGTACAGATTTAGGAGTCCCTTCCAATACAGCCGCTCTGAACATTTGTTCCTGTATTTTGTCTGAATGTGGGTGAGCCCCATTGTGCTCTTCCCATTCCCCTTTGCATCGACTCAGGTATGCTGCTGCAGTTTCTTCCCCTTTTGGAGAAGATTTGATATTATAAAGAGTGCCTGCTGGCGCTGGGTACAGCTTTCGCAGTGCCTTTTCCCAATCTGATGCAACTCAACAATTTGGGTGGTCATCATATATCCCAACCGTTCCTGCCTCTTGCTCAATTTCCGTGATCTGTCCTACAGTCAGTACCTGTCCCAATAACGCCCTCAGGTCTCCGATCGCCAACGTATGACCTTGCGTCAAAGTTATTACATTCCCTATCCATTTACCCCCACAACTCGTGATATGAGGTAGCTTTGCAAGGATAGCCCCCATGTCTGTGAATGACCATGGTTTGTATTCTACCTTTCCACTTGTCTCCACTAGTGGGCAGATATTTGGTACCCTACAAATGAGATGTAGTTCCCTTCATTCCTGTTCATCTCTTTCCTGTTCTTTCTTTGGTGTCTTTATAAGGGAGTCATATCTGCTCTTCTCTCTCATCCTCTTACCCATCCTCATTTCTCCTCTGATTTTAACTGGATATGTTCCCTGGTTTTCAACCTCTATCTGACTCTCGGTCTCGTCCACTGTTATAAATCTGCTACTCAATGTTTCTCCTGGGGTGTTTTTTGGCTGAAATGTCTTTTTCTGTACTACGCTGTTCCATTGTTCCCTTATTTCTTTCTCCAGTGCTGCTTTCACCTGTTCTGCCTGCACAGCCAGCTCTTTATATTGTCTCATCAGCTCAGCTCTCTCTCTCTCTTTCTCCTTAGCTTCGCATCTCTTCATTTCCTCTCATGTTTCTTCTTACACAAAAACCCTACTTCCTGTAAATTCTTTCTCAGAAAGTTGCAGTTTGCATCTGTTTCCTGTATTCTAACTTCTTTTAGACTTAACTTTTTTGTCTTCATATCCTTTCGTTTGCTTCCAATCCTCATATATTTCTTTAAATTTCTGAATTTTCTTGTCCCTATCTTTGTTCTCCCATTGTTCTTTAAGAGTCTTCATTTTATCTTCCACTAAAATATGTCTTACCCTGAATATGTCGTTTATTCTTCCTTTCAATGTTATTTGCTGTCAGTCCTTCTGTAAATACACAAAAAACTCTCACAAAATTATTTTCTGGGTTTTCTTAGTCAAATTAATAATAATCACCTCTTTATCAAAATTAAAGTTCACTTTAATACTATTCAATACTTGCCAGACAATAAAATTCAGTACTGTTACTTCTTATTGAAATGAAAATGTAATAATATTCAACTCTTGCTCGATGACGGTTAAAGAGGATTCAAGGGGTTGTCAAAACTTAAAGCAAATTCAATTTAGTAATATGTAACTCTTATCAACATTCAAGCTTCACTCATTATATAATACTTGTCAAATTAGAAATTTACAATCTGTCAAAGCCCAAAAAATTTAATGATATTTAAGACTTATTAAAATTAAAAACAAAATTTGTCAAAATTAAAAATGTAATAATATGCAATACTGGTTAAAGTTAAAAATATAATTTGTCAAAAATAAAGAATGTAATAATATTTTAATACTTGTTAAAATTAGAAACTACAAATAAGCTTCACCAAAATTAAAAATGTAAGGGCTTTCAATACTTGAAAATTGAAAAAAATTGAAAATAAAGTTCACATCAATAACATTTATTTCTTATCACTCGTTCTAATGCCAATTTCCATAAAACAACCAGCACTTCTCAAATCTCTTGCTGATCTCACTAATTTTCTAACGTTTTCCTGAAAGTTACAATATTCTTATTACGGCTCGAAACAATGCATCCAATACGTGTCTCAATCAATTCACAGGCACCGAATACTTTTATGATAACCACGGCTTAGTTTCAAACAGAGTCGGCTGAGCTTTATTAAACCCTGTTCCACTACTGTGTAATTATTAAATATCAGTAATCGTTTGAATCTCTTTACTTCTACACTTTACGTCTATTCTCTCTCTCGGACTGGGTTCATCTCTCTTCCGTACGCCTTTTTTGGCTCTGATAATCTATAACATATAACTTCTTTCAGTTGTATTTTCTTCAAAATGAAAGTAAAACTACCAGCCTGTCACAGAAAGAAAACAGAATGAGAGCACAGCTTCTAAAGTGAAACTAAATTACGCTCCGAGCTGAGAAGTTCACAGTTTACTCTTCCTTACTTTTAAATCTTGTTAAAAATGAAACAATCTCTTCTTGTAATCAATTTACCGACAGCAATTATCAATTTCAATTTATTTTGAAATCAAGTATAAAGAAACTACTCTTTCTTCCCGAGTCACACCCAGAAAAGAAATAAGAAAATCAACATCCACACTAAAATAAAACTAAACGTAAAATACACTGCAGAACTGTCTACTCCTTTAAACATAAAACAACACTAAACAACTCCGGAGAATCATACATTTATACTAATAAAACAAAAATAAAAATTGGATCCGTAAAAACATGTACCATGTAAATGAAATTACACTACACTCAATCCCCCAAATATACACAAAAATATTTATATATAATATATACAGGAATAAAATATTTACTTTTCCAAAAATTGACTTAAGATTTCTTGACAGTAAATTGCAATAATAATAAATTTTCTAAAGACGGAACATGGGGTTACCATTTACCCTGTTAGTGTCACGGCTGGTTTGTGCACAAAAGAGGGAGAACCCAAACGCAGACGATATATATAAATAACTGGGAGTTTATTAAGGTAACAAACACAAAAAACCCACGAGGGGGTAAAACAGAATATAAATAAACACAGTGATGGTAACAAAACACTGGAATCAAAGTATCAGTCAGTAACACGAAAGACATGAACACACTGACTACAACAACGAACGCGCCCAACACAGAGAACGTGAGGGCATTATAAAGACACCACATCAATGGGGAACAGGTGAACATAATTAATCACTTAAGACACGAGTACATAAGGGAGTAGGGTGAAAGTGACAAGACACTGGGAACACGTGTCACACATACATGATGTGAAAAAACACGTGTTCCCACGTAAACACAATGCTGCCATAGCCTTGCCCTCTTACATCCAACCTGGATAATGACCAGGGTCAGGCAAGAGCATGACAGCCACAAAACACTGGGAACATGTGGAAGCCACACAACTATATGCCTCCACATGCTCCCACACAGAACATAGTACTGCCATGGTCTTGCCAGATACACTCAAACCTGAGTCTAATACAAAAGATCTGGCAAGCCCATGACAGTACCCCCATCTTCAAAGACGGATACAAGACGTCACAAACAAAAACAAACAAAAACATTAAACACGAGGAACGAAAGACTGCACAACAGAAAAAACCCAAGCAACAATGACAATAAACAAAAGCGGAAGACAAACATATGTAACTAAAGGGTTTGGATGATTCAACAAAAATAACTAATCAGGGAGGGGTGGTGGGGCAACAACAGGGTGTACAAAATGTCCGGGGTGAAAAGAATGAGTCCCAAACCTCTGCTTAAACGCAGAGGGGTGACGTGGTCTGGGTTGCGCAGTTGGCTGCGCAGGCGGCTGCGCCGGCGGGTGACGTGTCTCCGGCTGCGCCGGCGGGTGACGTGTCTCCGGCTGCGCCGGCGGGTGACGTGTCTCCGGCTGCGCCGGCGGGTGACGTGTCTCCGGCTGCGCCGGCGGGTGACGTGTCTCCGGCTGCGCCGGCAGTGTCAGCGACTCCGAAGCACCCTTCGTCTTCCTCCTCCTCCTTCTGGAGCCCGGTAGTGCCGAACGAATCTCTGATGCGGGCATGGTCTCCAGCACCGGAGGGACGGGAGTCGACCTCCCCAGTCTGACCGCCCCGGTCAAGATGCCTCTCGGGTTGGATGAGGGTGCAATGGATACGACCGTCTCGGCCGATCTCTGTGGTTGCTGTTGGCGGTCGAGACGGTCAACCAGGTCCCAATACGGCAAATGAAGAAGCTCCGCTCGCTCCCGAATTGGCGGAGGGTCGTTCATCCCGGCGACCAGGTAAGCACTGGCAAGAACCTCCGGGTAACACCCCTTACTGCTCTCTACCGCCCTAGCATAGTCTCTGAAGGGAAGTTCTTCTTGCGGAGGAAAAGGACTACTGCCTGAAAGGGTCTGAGTCGCAATCGATGACCACCACTCCGGGTCCGACGCACACTGCATATTGTCTAGTCTGCTGGGTTCAATCGGGCGCGTTCGTTCTGTCACGGCTGGTTTGTGCACAAAAGAGGGAGAACCCAAACGCAGACGATATATATAAATAACTGGGAGTTTATTAAGGTAACAAACACAAAAAACCCACGAGGGGGTAAAACAGAATATAAATAAACACAGTGATGGTAACAAAACACTGGAATCAAAGTATCAGTCAGTAACACGAAAGACATGAACACACTGACTACAACAACGAACGCGCCCAACACAGAGAACGTGAGGGCATTATAAAGACACCACATCAATGGGGAACAGGTGAACATAATTAATCACTTAAGACACGAGTACATAAGGGAGTAGGGTGAAAGTGACAAGACACTGGGAACACGTGTCACACATACATGATGTGAAAACACACGTGTTCCCACGTAAACACAATGCTGCCATAGCCTTGCCCTCTTACATCCAACCTGGATAATGACCAGGGTCAGGCAAGACCATGACAGCCACAAAACACTGGGAACATGTGGAAGCCACACAACTATAGGCCTCCACATGCTCCCACACAGAACATAGTACTGCCATGGTCTTGCCAGATACACTCAAACCTGAGTCTAATACAAAAGATCTGGCAAGCCCATGACAGTTAGATTGACTAATAATCCCAAGGCTTTTTAAACTAGAGATTTTATTCCAATCCCACTTACAGTAAAACGATTAATAATTGAACACATAAAAACTGAATTACAATTTTACTAATAATAAAAATAGATAATACTCAAACTTTAGAAAACTGAATTAAAATTTACTGATCATAAATCTGAATCACAATAAAATGTCTTTGTAAGAATAGAAAATTGAATTAAAACTTAAGATTGAAAATTAAGTAAAAATTTTACTGTTAGTAGAACTGAATGAGGAAAATTGAATTCAAATGTACTAATAGTGAAACTGAATAATAATAATACAAATATTTCGTAAAAATATAACACTGAATTGCAATTCACTGCCAGCAAAAATCAATAAAAATATTCGTCCACAGAAAAAATGGAATTAAAATATACTCACAGTAAAGCTGATAATATCAGTACCAAACAGTGCAAACAGACAGCACATTTTAAAATAAGCAGCCATTCCGTATAATCTTCAGTAAGTTTCAAATTCCTATTCTTTAGCACAAAGTAACAGTATTGCTTACAATAAAACTTTTTCATATATCGATATATTCTCTTCATATTTTCAACTACTTCGTGGCTTTCTTTACTTTCTTACTTTCACTTTTTCTTATGCGGTACAACCGCTGCGTTGCCCGTGGTCCCTGACCACTTTTTCGGGTATGAAACACACTTCAATCTCTATGTATCGCGGTCCAACCGCTCTGTATCATCCGCGGCTAAGCCGCCCGTGGTCCTTGACCACGCTCCGGGTCTGCACCCTGACCTTTTAAGGATGAGCTACGTCCTAGGGATTGGAAACGCAGAGGTTCGGCCATCCGTTGATGTCCGCGTTGTCAACGTCGAGCCCCCTTTTTATATTTTCTTTTCTTTTACTATTTTTATTTTATAATTGTATTACTGTTAATTCCCTTTTTATTTTATTGACACATTTAATAGTTCATTTGAGATATACAATTTAGATAAAAATGACAATAATCACTGTATCATTAATAATTCTTCACGACATTTAAATAAAGCAGAATTTTGATATCTGCTTACCTTTCCTATTTTGTGCAAATGGAATGTCGAGAAGAAAAATCAATGATTTTCCTCATCACGTCGGGGTCACCAATTGTTGGACATTTAAACGTCCGGCATGTTCTTAATGAGGAGATCAGACACGTAACTCAAATCAAATTATTTAATACATCTCAAATGAAGTATTACAGAGCTCTGGGTCACAGTTTTCCTGTCAATTATATAAATGCAATGCAAGTCTGTCGACAGCTAACTGTAACAGCTCGCCAAATCCTCTAATTCAAATATATATGTGAGTTGAGTTGGGGTGGGTTTCCTCAGACGGAAAGTTTCACTTCTGCTATTGAAAAGTCTTTGCAGAAATAGCTATAGTAGGTGCAAGTCCTGTCTACATCCTGTTATTCACCGAGCTGGCTTTCTGAAACTCAACAAGTTAAACACACACACAGAGCACAGTTTCATGTAGACATGACCTTTAAAGGTAAAACGTTATAAGCCCGATGCAATGGATTCATATATAAGCTTTGATCATGCACAGCAAATAAGACTATCAATCATAAGCATAACCAATTTCAATACTATGTGATAAAATGCTAAATATGAATACTCATAACTGCTTTATAATATTAGAAGCAATGCAATTATTAATAATGCAAGGATATACTGATGTGGGGAATGTTCTCATTTTCCTTCAAACCTCAAATATCATAACAAAGCACAACGCTTTAAATAATATATTTTGAAACATCATGCAATTTGACATGCATGACAAATTCTTCAAAGGTTATCCTGATTGCCTATAACAGCACCAGACAAAAGCACAAGCCCTACTGTAAGTGTGATTTGCGACAAGACCAAAGATAAATCACACTGCTTTGTTCATAACACAGCAAATTAGATATTATAATACAAAGCAAGATTATAAAATACAACGTTTTTCCTTACGATGACCTTGCGGAGTGAAAGCTTCTCCTGAACTTAAAAGTCTGAAGATTTTTTGCGTGTGAAGTTTTCCTCAAACGTGAGCTGAATGAGCTGATGAATGACGATGACAAAACCGCTAAAATTTGAATTTAAAACTGCACGCGATGCTCAGCTGTTACAATACTGTATATTTACTGTATAACCATCTTATATCATATATATATCTACTATATAGTATGCCACAACCAAACTACATATTCTAATTTTAATAAACAGAACTACGTCTAAAACAAACACATTAAATGCTGCTGGGGTGTATTCAGGGGCGCAATGAACAGTTTCAAGGGGGGTATGCAAGACAGAATTTTAGGCTCCTTTCTTTAGATGATTGTTTGATTTTCATACCGTTATGTGTAGCTATATAAAATAACTCAGTTGAGTGCGTTTATGTCATTTTACAGGTCACATTTACAACTAAAAATAAATGCATGAAGCAAAAAAAAAAACAGATTTATTCGAAAAACGAATAGCCTATTATTTTAATCTGAAAAGGCAGAAAACATTCACATGATTTTAAATAGATCACTAAAAGAAGAATAATGCATGAAGATGCATTTGTGAATCTATGGAAATCTCTGGAAGGAGCTTTGAAAGTCGCGGCAGTCGAGTGTTCTGCGCAATATTAGAAGCGAAATGTGTACAATTATGTTTAGCCTAATATTGATGATCTTATAGTCCATTTAAAAACGTTCTTACGAACTGACTGTATTAGTCAGAAAAACACTAAATAACTTCTATTCTCTTTATGTTGCTGTTCTCTGCGTGTGGTATGTGTTCCGTCCTCCGCTCAAGACAAAAAGGGTGGCCGGCAAAATTAAAATAAATATTACGTTGATCTTTAAGAGTGTGCGCTTCGCCCGCGCATGCCCTTCGCCAGTGACACTGAAATTGCAAAAAGCAACTATATCATTACAAAGATAATACTGCATGTTTTGGCATTTGGTAGTATATTGCAGTAGTTTATATTTGTTACGTAATGAGATGCACGGTGTTCTTTTTAATGTTCTTTTTCTTTAATATTCACAACACTTATCAAAAAAACATTGATTAAAACTAAGAGACAAATTATATTAAACGAAATTCATTTGAAGCAGACATTTGAAACAAACAAAACTTAATTTAAACTCGAAAATTATGTCACTCCATTTGTACCGTCATCATAGCCTTCAATCCATTACAACAACCAATATATGGCGTTTAAAATTAGAGTCTTAATATTCGGATTAAATTAAAACAAAACATTAACAACATTACAACAATTTTTAAACACAACAATACTAAAACATAAATATAAAATAGACATTCTCTATTAGGATATGTTAAAAACAATCTAATATAGCGTTTATAATAGCTGCACTAAGTTTACTATTTTGGGCAAATCCTCCGTTGCAAACCTGAATAAAAATGAATCACTTTCATTTTGAAAATGATGCGCTGTCACATTAAAACCAGCTCTTAGTAATTTAAAATTTAACTCAATTATGGCTTATACAATTCTCCTATTTCATGTTTATTTAGAAAATAATATTTTAACTACGCCTATTAAGTTATTGTCCGTCTTAGAAATGCAATAGTTGTCAGCAGTCGCTATGCTAATATTTCCCTAAATAAAGCTCTTGCTGTCCTTTTGTATTAAAGCAAATATTTTTTATTTTTCATGAAACATACAGTTTACGAATCAGCATGAACGCTTTTTAGTGGCATGTGAGATCTTATCTTGAAATGCCAAACAGTAGGGCTGTCGACTATTTGTCGTAACTTTGCATAGCAAACCCACCAAAATGATCCCAAACCAAAATGTTGCCTACCCACCCATATCCATACCCGCACAATCAAATTAAAAACCACCAGAACCGCCAAATATGTAATTACATCTACAAGGTCATCTACAAGGTCTCAATTTTACTTAACACAAAGTCATTCACCGTAGTTTTATATTAATTTACTTTACATGTTACTACAGTGTTAATAATTAAACATGTACAATAAAAAAGTGATGACGGTGGGGCCCCCTAGCGTACTCATGGGCCCATATGCCTGGCATACTCTGAACCCCCCCTAACGGCACCCCTGGGTGTATTCCAGAAAGCAGGTTATGTGACTTACCCGGGTATGTTTAGGAGTAAGTAAGCGGATAACCTCTGCTTTCGGTTCCAAAAACGGAGGTTACTTTCGGGTTATGTAAGTAACCATAGCAACTGACTCTCTGAAGATAAACTACTCCGGAGCAGTTTATGTTGCAGGGTAAGTTCATTTTAGTTAATAAAACGAGGCTCCGGAGGATGTCTGCGGATGCGTGTACTTATGATGAGCGTGCAGCGGGTGTGGAAGCATATATTTTGCATAATATTACAATGTTAAAACATTTATTTTATTACATTTACAGTCGCAAATATTTATTGCTGTCTTAAAACATTTATATTTTCTTTAAAGAAACATTTTTTTTAATAACATGGATTGATATTTGTAATTGGACTAATTACTGTACATTTAATTATGTCTATTATTAATATAAAAATATTCATATTTGTGTTCGGACTAAATACTATACATTTAATTATGTTCATCATTAATATATCTCCAAATATCAGTGGATGTATGAAACACATTTCCATCAGTTAATTAATGTTAACAAGTACATTTCTATTTAATTTTGGTCAATTCATTAATAACCCCATCTTTCACTTACTGGATAATTTGAGATGAATCTAAAGTTCCAATAAATTGTGTGTGCAAATACATTGTCACTATTGAGCCAGAAATCTTAACATATTTTACTTAAGTGACAATGTGCCAATGTTACAGTAAATGGGTATAACAAATAGAAACACATGATGCCTATCAAAATAATAATTACTGAGGGACAGAAGTTACCCCAAAATAATAGTTACTGAGGGACAGAAGTTACCCCTGCCTGCAGTCTCTGATAGGCATGTGCATCTAACCTGACCCACAGAATTACACCCATGAAGCACAGGCACGATTTAACACTGACCCACAGAATGACACCCATGAAGCAGAGGCACGATTTAACACTGACCCACAGAATGACACAGGTGAAGCACAGGCGCGATTTAACACTGACCCACAGAATGACACAGGTGAAGCATAACTTTCAATAACACAGCCTTTATTTGGTGAAACACCATTTAATCACAGACATGGCATAGTGGTCAGAGATTTTCTATTATCAGTTAGAATCATGTACACAATGAAATAAAATTATAAATATATATTCCATAGTATCATATTTATTTCTTAAACATGCACTTCAGATCCTTAGCCCCCTCTCTACATTTGATCTGTCGTTAGTCTTTTTCTAAATTACCTTTTTTTCTTTAAAATGGGCCTTTTGTGCTTTCCTGAGCTATCATTTTTAAACCAAAGGGAAATTAAAATATTTGGTTATATTAGATGATACAGGACATATTACAACATGTTACTATTGACACTAATGTAACATTTCTATTCTCCACTTCTGTCACAGCAGATCCTAATCGTCCAATGCAAATGAATGATAATTTTAAGTGTAGTGTACTGAAAAGCATTACACTAAATTATTGAAAATCTGTAAGGACTTTAAGGAAGCTTTACAATTAAAAGAGGGTGCATTTATCAGATAAGTAAATGTTAAAAAAGATGGCGATACAGTGTCATACAATGGAAAGTCCAAAAACTAAACAGGGTCATTGAAATAAGTACAAGTAGTACAAGTAGTGAATAAAATCATATTGCATTTTATGCATGCACAATACAATCATATCTAAAAAAAACCCTGTAAATAAGCCTTATGACCGATTTATGCACTTTATGTGCCACAGCCCTTACGAAAATTAACCATGGTTTTATTGGTGTAAAGTTCTGGTAACCATGTTTTTTTGTGCATTGATTCAGCAAAATGATGGTTTTACTACACTTAGGCCTACCATGCTTTAACTATGGTTTTTGAAAACCATGGTTGTCAAAACCATGGTTATTTTGTGGTTATCATGGTTTTACTGTAACCATGTTTTTTTTTTAACTGTAGTAAAACCATGCACTTATATAACGTTATAAAACGTTGATTTTGACAGAAAGTATTGGTTTATAATGTTATTTCTCATTTAAAAACGTATAAGTTCTCTTACGTTTCCATGGTGACTCGTGAAATCTGTGATCCATTGACAATTCCTTTATGTTGTTACCATGAGCGCGCATTAACTCTGGGTTACTTTCAGCGGGTTGATTGAACTAACTCTTAAACTGTTTTTCGGAACCCACATACCCAGAGTAAGCAAGTTTGGGGTTGATCAACCCAAAGTTCAATGATGGTAAGTTAACCCTGCTTTCTGCAATACACCCCTGGAGACTTGCCATTTGTTGTTGTATTTGAATGAATAAATAATGAGGTGAGTCTAAGAAAGGATAAGTGGCTATTTTGGGCATGTTTTACTATAAAAAAAGTTTTAATTTAATATGTGTTGGGTTATTATGTTTATGTAATACTAAATTGCATTATATTTTAAAGATGTTTCAAGTTTACTTTATTTATCCTTAGAAAGGAAATTTAGTTTGCAGCAGGATATGTAAAAGAACAAAAACAACTAAAAGCACCACCAGATGCCATCATCAACAACATTGTAAACACAATAGACACACATCAACACATCAACAACACAGCAAACAATGGGGACACTCCTTATCCTGTAACTAATGACAAAGACCAATACACTCTACAATTCAATATGTCATGATGAACATTAACTGAGATAATAAAATAATAAATTAACATTTACTATAAAAATTACATAAAATGTCACCTATGTGAATTCAAGTTCCTAATAGCCACAGGAATAAAAGAATCTCTGGCACGTCTGGTTCTAAACATCGGTATCTTAAAACGGCGACCTGAAGGGAGCAAATTAAACTCCCCAAAAATTGGATGATCAGAACAATTTAAAATTTGATTAGCCTTCCCTTGGACCCGTTGGTCATATATATTTTGCAACTGTGGTAGCTGTACCCCAACCACCTTAGATGAGCATTTACCAGCCTAGCTAGCTTACGCTTATTGTTCATTGAAAGGCCACTGTACCAAGCCACAATACAAAATGACAAGACAGTCTTACACACACGGAATGTATTCATCTTCCTCAAGAAGAAAAGTCTCTGTTGGGCCTTTTTACAGACAGCAACCGTGTTTCCCTCAAAAGATAGTTTGCTGTCAATGATGGTTCCTAAATATTTGTATTCAACTACCGTCTCAGTATTCATATTCTGAATGACAGTTTGTGAAACATTGTGCTGTGATCTGCGAAAATCAATAATCATATCCTTTGTCTTGGTAACGTTAATAGAAAGATAAAAGTTTTCACACCATGTAATAAAATCATCAACTACAGGACCATGCCCATCCTCGTCATTGTTCAAAAGGCTCACTAAAACAGTATCATCTGCAAATTTTACATAGTGCCTATTCTCATACTTGCTTCTACAGTCATTTGTGTATAAAATATAAAGCAAAGGTGAAAGAACACAACCCTGAGGAGAGCCTGTAGAAGTCATAGCTTTTGATGATAAAACACCATTTACCCTAACACATTGCGACCTATTTGACAGAAAATCCAGTATCCAGGCAATTAATTTAGAATTCAGATTAAAAAGAGACTGAAGTTTCTCAGCCAACAAAAAGGGCTGAATTGTATTAAATGCTGAGGAGAAGTCGATAAAAAGGAGCCTTGCATGAGTTTTTGAGGATTCCAGATGTTGGTAAAGGGAATTTAACAATGTAAGTATTGCATCCTCGACACCTCTACTAGCCCTGTAAGCAAACTGTAAAGGGTCTAACTGCTCTTCAACATGCTTCAGTAACTCCTGCTTCATCAACTTCTCAAAAGTCTTCATCACCAAAGAGGTGAGAGCTACAGGTCAAAAGTCATTTAAAACCTTGGGGTTCTTACACTTAGCTACAGGAATAATTGTTGAGTGTTTCCAAATTTTTGGCACTGTGTGTGTCTGAAGTGATTGAGTAAAAATCACTTTAAAGATCTCACTTAACTGACCAGCACAAGACTTAAGTACTTGACCACTGATATTGTCCAGGCCAGGACTTTTCCTGACATTAATTTGTTCAAATAATGATTTGACCTTAGATACATCAATATCAAAAACACAAGTACAATCACTGACCGAATCATCACATCATCATTTAATTCATTTGCTAAATGCTCATCAGAATCAAAACCATTTAATGATACAGTGCTAGAACCTTTGTGTAGACCTGTCATAAGCTTCATTCCATTCCATACAGATCTGATATCGTACTCACTGAATTTAGATTCAATTTTCCTTTTAAATGTGTTTTTTTAGTTACTGTCATAGAGAACAGTAGTTCTTTTCCTGTGACTTAAATACTTCTGAAAAGACCACCAAGGCTTGATTAAGCTAATCAGACGATAGTGGGCGGGAGCTGTAAATGCTAGTGCTTGCCTAAAGAAGACATTTTTTGTTTAAAGAGAATCCGTTATTTTAAGGGTGGCTGGACATTTCCTGTAGACCCGGCCCTGTGTGGCTCATGATTGCTTGCTTTGCTACGACAGACGCCACGAAGCTTTACAGAAGCCTTGACCCCTGACCAGGGCTGGGACAAAAATTCGGCACTGGCATTTTGGCCCAAACCGGCCCACACTACATATAATTACAAATACCACCCATCTTTGCAGGCCTTTAAATATGTACAGCAATAGCAACTCCAATTCCATAAAAGCACTAAATCCAATTAATAGCAGTTGTGAGAGTTGACACAACAAACACTTCTAGAATGTGTTATTAATTAATGCAATAAAACTGTATAATCCACACTTATGAATCCTAAAACAAGCTTCATGCAATTGGCAAAATTAGATTGCTGAGTTTTTACAAAATATAAGTGTGCTGCTTACAGTAATATTGAAAACTGATTATTACTTGTAGTACTTACAGTAAAGTATTCTACATTCACTGAATTAAACTTGTGTGCTTACAGTAACAGATTTTTAACATTATCTGCCAAGTGTGTTGTTATATACAATAAACATATTTTTCTGTAAGCAGATCTCCTGGATTGTTTGATTTTGCTTGAAGAGAAATGATACGTTTTGAAACAGACAATCAACGAAAAATCTACGAATCAGATACACTCTCTTAGTGACAGAGAAAAAGAGGGCAATTATTTTATTGCAGCTTTATCACCATAATTTTGTGTTTTTGACTTAGTTTTATCAAGGGGTATCTATGGGGCCTTTTCCATTGCATAGGACTCCACGGTTTGGTTTAGTTTGGGTCCGGTCAGCTTACTTTTATATCTAACTTACACGTGTGTTCAGTTCTTACCGCAGGCACTACACTCTCTTCTCCCTCGCCTCTCTCCCTCTCCTCAACTGACACTTTGCGTGCTGGTGCTGCCAGTGCCACCACCGCCACCGTCATCATCATCACCAGCGACGCGAGTTGAAGGTCCTGTTGCCGCAGAAAACATTTGTGTGTTTTTAACACATTTTGTAGCGTCTGCCTGAAGAGCCTGTTTCTTTTTGTCGCGCAGTTTGTCTGCGCCTCCCTTGCGTTTTTTCTCCATCTCTCTCTCTCTCTCTCTCTCTCTCTCTCTCTATTTTGACGTGAACTGACCGACGATGCTCTCTCTCTATTTTGACGTGAACTGACCGACGATGCACGCTCGCTTGCACAGAGGCCAAAGCGGTGATTGGGCCAGCTTAATGTAATTCAAAAAAAAATTATCAATGGGCTGCTGCTTAAATGTCAGTGGGCCGGTCTCTCTAGAAAAAAAGACGCTAACTGGGCTGCTTGGACAAAGATAGTATGAGATGTATCGGCCCAGAAAGTACGTCGGCCCATCGGGAAACTGCCCGATGTGCCGGATGGCCAGTACGCCCCTGACCCACATTTAGCCCATGTTTTTAGACATGTGAACAGTCATGGGACGTGTTGATGTCGGAAATATGTTTTACAAGCATATCACCGTTATTGACAAAATCTATACCGGGAAATATATTGATTTTTAATTATTGTTCAGCCCTACACTAGTCTTATATAAATCAATATAAGCCTTTTCAAATAAAAAAACGTTCATCTCCTTATAAACATCTTCATGTAAATGCATTTATTGGTATTTATCTCTTTAATTGAGAGATTGTTGAAGTGTCCGACTTATAAACTTTTTTTTTCACTTCTGCCCTCATTGTAGCCATCTGCTCTCGTCTAAATTTCAGGCGATGCAAGCCGTATTTCAAACAAGCCTAACAATCATCAAGTTGACTATTATCCTCAGTTAATCGTTAATTTTTGTAACATGCTTATGACTTGTGAATGTAATGCTAAGTTAACTTATAAATCAGACTTTATGACGTATGCAACCTTCATATGTGACCTCTGCAGGCTGCAGCCTCCCAGTATAGTTTGAATTGAGAGATGGTAATCGTATGTGGCGTGTCTCTATGTTCCCTTCCACTAGGTGCGCTGTGATATGTTTATTAAGTTATATGGTTTGTACTGCGTTGCTAGAAGGAGATCAAAGTTGGTTAGTGTTCTGTAAGGTAGGCATCGTGGTCTTACCGATATGGTTTTATAATCTTATTAATCTGTTTAATAATATTTATCATCTGTTATATCAGTGATATTTTTCGAATTAATTAGACATTGGTTGATTTGTTTTTGTTTGAATTTGTTGAAAAATTGCACGATGGCGTTTCATTAACCCATTTCAGCCCACCGGCAACTATAGTTGCAACAGTGCATAGTTGTCATTTTCCTTTTTTTAAGAATTTCTTAGATGTAATCCATGTTTTATTTCTCAATGACATGCAAGCTAACAACCAATAAAAGTATTTAAAAAGAAAAGAAAACGTATTTGTCTCCTTCCTGTCACATCTTCTTCCAAGAAACATGGCGAAGGCAAATCTTCCCAAAGAAAGGTAATTTTTATTTTACTAACAAACATTATTGGTTGACATTTATGTATCTACATAATCACGAAGGTCTCTAGAGTCATCCAAACAAAACAAATCTTACAAGAGATCTATAGTTTTTTATATACTTAGTCAAAAGTCCAAGCGGCAACTATAGTTGCCGGTGGGCAAATGCCTTGTAAGTACATATATCATGGGGAAATGGTGTATACTGTGTCAATAGGTTAATAATCAAGGTTATTGGTCTTTTTTAGTGCTTTTTTCTTTCATAATATCATATCTAAAACCCTTTAACTAACATCTCTACTGTCCATTAGACCTTAATTTATATAGGGAATAAAATCCATTCATACAGGTCATTTAAAGAGGGAGACAGAGATCTCCTCTTCTTCCAAAGACTGGTTGCCCATTTTATTGATTGATTTTCATATTATTTTCATTAAAGGACAACTCCGGTGAAAAATGAACCTAGGGGTAATTAACACATGGTTACAGAGTAGATCGTTCTCTGTGATGCGTTTTCATGATAATCGAATGTAAAGAGTTTTTTATCAATAAAAACAGATTAGCGTATAGCGCTATATATGGGGCAAAGAGTAAGTACAAGTAAATCGCTAGTTAATACCAATAACAAGGCTCTAAATAGCCTCACACTACCACAGTAGCATAATGAGGGTCCTTACATGCAAACCGAAGGATTGAGAACTTTGTAATTGTACAAACAGTTTAATAAGAAGCTACTTTATAAAGACAGCACATTACGCGTATTCAGACAGCAGACATCTTGAAAAACAGACTCGACAAGTCGAGCCACGAACGATGTGCTAAGTGATATAAACTAAGTGATATGAACTGATTTGGAGCTGACATATGGTCCGTTGTTTCTGGAAGAAAGCACTGAATGCAACAGAGAAAATAAATATATAAAAATAATAATAAAAAACCTGAACAAGTCACAGTTTATATCATTTACTGTAGCACGTTTGTAAATCTAAACTTAAGACATTCTTCTTTAGCAAAGCATTCACATAAAATGTCCAGTAATTGTACTTGTCCCCCAATAGTTATTTTGTCTAGAACAAAGCACTCACATACTATGGGAAGCCAATTCTGCCATATTCATAAATAAATAAATACATAAATAAATGTGACCAGTCACAGAAAGTAGGGACACAAGTCGGATCTGGGCATTTTGAGTTATTCACAGATTCTGAAAGTGCAGTCTCTAAGCTTTCCAACGATGTGTAACACATGGAAATCTGATAAGATTTGGAGAAGTTGTGGCCATTTGAATATAGGAACTCAGAAATACTCAAACCGAGAAAATCGAGACGAAAGGGACTCTTCTTTTCAGCTGGGGGAGACAATAGGGCTCATTTACATCTCATTTAGCTAAGCCATACCCCCGTAAAACCCTTTTTGAGATGTTCTAGCATCATATGTAGTATTTTATGACCAAATGACAACACGCAAAAATAAACATGACTCTTTTACCTTTGTGGGGATCACAAGTCGAATCCAGTGTGTTTCAGATTATCCAATGACCATATTTCTCCACAAATGCGTATAATCCATAAAATATAGATTGTTTACATCAGATTTCGCATGAATGTCTGGTAATACAATGTAATATATAATCTGAAGACTATTTAAATCGTAACATGTAAGGGTATATGAGCTTACACTCCGTTAAACACATGAACCCGCCTTCAAAGTTTGTATTTAAAATAGGGAAGTAGTATAATCGATCATCCAAACAGCGCCGTCGAAAACATGACATCCTTTAGAGATGTTACCAATGGCTTGCTCGTTCCTCCATCAGCCAATGACTTCATGGAAAATATTGATAGACAAAACATGTAGCCAATTATATGAAGAATACAACGATATCTGTGTAACTTCTGTGTGTCTGGACTCATGCTGCGCTGCAAGAACTGACATAGAGATGACGTCAAAGTACCGCGAGAGCGAGTCGAAATTAAACTACTGCGTAAGATTTCTTGAAGAGCTCTCGCGGTAGTTTGACGTCATCCCACTGCGGCGCCGCATAAAGTCAGTGACGCGGCTGACGTACGATGCGGCTGACTGTTATTTGTTCCGCCCCAGCTTCTTGTATTTTTCTTTTGTTTTGTGCGCCCGAGCTTTACAGTCTGGGGAGACGCACGCTATAAGTAAAAAAAAAAAAAACTTAGCAAACATGTCTGAGGAACAGGGCACTACAGTCACGTGACTTCACGCTCGAGCCGGAAGAGAAGACAATGCTGAATAAAGTCGTAATTCTGCTATTTTTGGACCAAACTGTATTTTCGATGCATCAACACAATCTTACTGACCCACTGATGTCACATGGACTACTTTGATGATGTTTTATTACCTTTCTGGACATGGAAACCATACATAGATTTTCAATGAAGGGGATAGAAAGCTTTTGGACTAAATCTAACGATAAAACATCTTAAACTGTGTTCCGAAGATGAACGGAGGTCTTCCGAGTTTAGAACGACATAAGGGTGAGTCATTAATTACATTATTTTCATTTTTGGGTGAACTATCCTTATTTAGTAGTCACGCTGTTCCCTTTGGGGGCGGAGGCGAAAACAAAAGCTTATACAGTATGTAAATATACACACAGACAATGACGCCCCCGCTGCACGCTAGAATCTCCGGAAAAACAAGCCTATTTTAACCGCAAAATGTACTCTTTTAAATATACAAAAACTGCTATCTCAAACATGGAGAGGCTTCTTCGTGATCTCAACTAACAGATTCTGCAATAAAACGAAAATCACAAATTTTGAAAAAAAAATTTTGTTTCTCATTTTCTCGAAACTTGTGCTGCCGACTTGTGCCCCTGGTTTCCGTGACGGGTCACAAATATACAAGGAAATGTAAAAAAACAAAAATACAGAAATAAATAAAGAAATATATATACAAGGAAATGTAAAAAAACAAAAATAAATGAGTATTTATACATGTATTTCTTTATTTATGTATAATTGTATTTTTTCACACTATTATTTATTTATTTATTCATTTATTTATACATTTATTTATTTTTACTTTTATTTATTTTCACATTTATTTATGTATAAACGTATTTATGTCTGCACGTATTTATTTATACATTTATATATTTCTATATATATTTATTTCGACATTTATTTATTTATACATTTATTTATTTATTCATTTCTTCATCTGTATGCTAATGAGGGGGGCATGTTTTACCTCAGACTTAGCAATCGATCTCTGAGTGCCAGTGCTGAAGCTTTGAGGCCACAGTGACACCTGGTGGTGTGACCAAGCGAACGAAGTTGCACATGTAGTGAATGACTTGGAGATGGGCAATATCCAAAACCTTATTTCAAGTTTTAAATCATTTTGTGTCACCATAACTGTGTATATATAGGGTCACTATACATAGCATACATACTGTACTCAGGACATGGCCGTAAGTCGCCATCCGGTTGTGATTTCTAAAATGTCTTGGCACACATCAATATCAAAATGCACGTTATCAACAGATCTGATGACAGACCCTTGGAAGTGGACACTTTAATATGGAAACGCGCGAAATGATGCACTATTAATAACATTTAATGTATATTTCCTGGATGGGGGCTGGTCAGAGTTTGAGGCTCGCCCACCAGCAGCACAGAACGCGGAGAGAAACCAGCGCACGCAAGAATATTGATCAATGGCTCGTTTGAAACGCGGCTGCAAAACACTTTACATTGGCGTTTGCTAATTTTGCAATGCACAACATGTGACAATTCGAATGCTTTATGAGCCTCTTCATCACAAGTCATCAAGTGGAATCAGCTGTTCGGGATTAAATCTAACAAAGGGTGATCGTGCAAACGCAGCGAGACACTTATCTAACGCCATGCAGGTGATCCAAATCATGGCGAGGTGACGCGTGACTGAGCTGCTTAGAAAAGCAGACGATAGACTGAAAATGAAGTAATGATTATAAGATTCCAGGGGACTGTTGCTGCGCAGAAGCATCATGTCCTTTCAAACCCTCGACAGATTTTGAGATTTTTTAAATGAAACGTCCAAAAGACAACGTTGACAGCAACAGAAACAAACCTTTCTATTGTGGTTATATTTCTCCATATGAATAGATTTTTAAACTTTATGCATCACCATATACAGCTCATGTCAAGACATAGAATACAAAAAGCTGTCTCGTGGCATATACTATACTATACAATGCTAATGCATAGGAAATTGCTCTTCAGCCCTGCTGAAAAAAACAATAAACCATTACAGAAATTCCTAATGGTTTCCATTAAAATACCTACCATTAGCTTTTACCATCAAAACCATTACAAAAATCCTTTTTTGTAGTGTGTTTTGGTACATATTCCATTAGGATTTAATGGCCCCACCAATAGAACCCAACACATACCAGTACAGACAAACAGAGACCCATATAGACCATTATAGTTTCCAATACAACCAATCAAATTTCCATTAAAACCTATAAATCCAATAGAATTTCTGTGATGGTGTCTATTGCTTTTTTAGCAGGGAGTGCAATTAGAGCATATAAAAACATGAGATTAATGCTTTAATTATAATATCATTTAAAAAATAGAAATGATGGAATCAATGAAATTATATGTTTAATATAAAACTAAAACAGCCACAAGGTGGCGGTAAGTCGCTGTCTCAACGAGTAAGTTCAATCAATTCAGCGGATTCATTTGAATTCTGCGCATAACTTACAGTACAACCCCATTGATAAAACTAAACACCTAAAATAAGTAAAGTTTGAATGTGGACAAATAAGATGGCAGGTGCCAACCCTTTCCAAATAAACATGAAATCAGCTGTTAAAATTGATATTTTATGGATAAAAACACATTCTTTCAAACAGTTAGGTTTCCAATTAGTAGTGCAGAAGTGGAAAATTCCAAATATAGAATAAAATCATAAAATATGAAAATAAAATCATGTTTAAAAGTCATTTTATTCATCTGAATAGAAAAACTTTTTTATTCAAGGAAAACGGCAAATATGAATTGTTCACATCCACCACCACCCATCTATTCTGGCTCATGCTATGATGACAGCATCTAAAGAGGGGAAAAAACAAAGTTATTTCATTTGCAAAAAATGCTGCATTTTAGCCCATGTACAAAAAAATCTTGTTATTGCACATCAGGGCAAGATGCGTGTTCTTTAATGGTCTGACTTGAAACATTGCATAGCCATCTGATGAAAGAAGAAAGCTGTTGTGTTAACGAAGATGACAATGAGGTTCAATCATGATCATCTAAAGTGCATTCAGAAATTATTCAATTTTTCAATTCAATTCAATTTTATTTATATAGCGCTTTTCACAAAAGTCAATTGTTTCAAAGCAGCTTTACATAAATAGAAGCAGTGAAAAGCACAGAAAAACGACAGCTAGCACAACAAAATACATGATAGCATGAGCAGTTAAATCTGCTGCGGCTGTGACTCAATATTATAAGTGCACGTATTACTAAAGCAACGTATAGAAGAGGAAGCTAGGTAAAGCCCAAAAAGGCTGCCTCCCCGGGGTGAAAAACCCCCTAGGAGAAAAAAAACCCCGGGCTTTTATCCGAGGAAAAATAAGTCCTAGGAGGGAAAAACCCTTGGGAGAACGGAAATAGAGAGATTAAGCGGTTCTGCCGGTGATCGTTGGTCAGGCATCAGCTGGGCATAACGTTGAAGGACGGCCAGTAGATCAGAGGTGTGCCGACTTTCACATCTACCGGGACTGGGTCTGTTTGTCTCGTTGTCCTCGGGTCGAGGACGAGACAGGGAGAAAAAAACAAAATCGTATTAGCGTAGCGGCCGTTCGTATGTATTGAAGTGTCACACAGTGATGTGGTTTAACTCAGCTTAGTTCCAGACAGACTAAATATTGTGGCATAATTATGTTATCCACAGTTGAGGATTTAGCAAATTGGGGGCCCAATGCGAGGGTATATATGGTAAATAAGGGTCACCTTCCGATCTTTAAGAGAAAATGAAACCTGACGACCCGTTTGACTAAGGCCTAAAGCCCCACTGTCGTCGTTAATGCAGGTTCAGTGGCAAACGGGTCTATATTGAATACCATTTACAGGACCAGGAGAAAACGCCAAAAACATCGCAACCCGACCATACGTGCTAACCCGTTTGACTAAGGCCGGAAGCCCCACTGTCGTCGTTAATGCAGGTTCAGTGGCAAACGGGTCTGTATGGCATACTATTCACAAGACACACGAAAGCGCGAAAAACGCAACCCGACCATACATACCAACCCGTTTGACTAAGGCTGGAGACCCCACTGTCGTCGTTAATGCAGGTTCAGTGGCAAACGGGTCTGTATGGCATACTATTCATAAGACTTACGATAGCGCCAAAATCGCAACCCGACCATACGTGCCAACCCGTTTGACTAAGGCTGGAGGCCCCACTGTCGTCGTTAATGCAGGTTCAGTGGCAAACGGGTATGTATGGCATACTATTCACAAGACACAATTACTCATGTTTACCTATTTTATATACACTTTGATTTAGTGATGTATGCCAAATACGTAATCTTGTTATTATCACATCTTTTTTCCTGTTATTTATAATTGTTCTTTCCAACCCCACATTTCTTTGTATACTATAGATGTCTTCCTCTTATTTCATTGTCCCATAATCTCTGCCATCTCTTTTTCGCTTCAGTCCCAATTAACCCCTTAATTTCCGCTTTACTTAGCTGAACTCTGATGTGGATTTCAGGATCTTTAAGTATTTTCTCGTGTGATACGCAAGATCTTGCAGACAGCCGTTAAACTGTCCAGTCTCGTGTAATCTCATGAGATTACCTCGCTACCTGTATATTCAATTACTTGTTACATTTTTAAATATTAGTATTTTCATGAAATGAGTTTTTAACATTTTTTTTTTCTAAATGATTTACAAATTACAATGTCATAAAACATTATTTTATTGTCCCATTGCAACCGTTTCTACGTTGAACAAACAACTGATGTTATTTCAACCAAATTTCAACGTTGATTTTTAAGCATTTTATTAACCTTTTTCAACCGTTTACCATTCACCGTTGTTTCAACGTTGAACAAACAACTGACGTTATTTCAACCAAATTTCAACGTTGAAGGTCGGTCATATGCCTGCTGAGTTGTTTCTTTAACTTTTTTTTTTAACAATAAAGCTATTTCCTCCTCATTTCCACATTGCACCATCATCTGCCAAGGGAAATTCCCTTCTCAATATTTAAAAACACATCATTAGTCATCATAGAAAAAATACTAAAGTACTATAGGCTTCCTTGTCACTTATTATACCTGAAAATTTTGCCCAGTCTTTACCTGAATCGATCTTCCTAACAAAATTTTAACAAAATCTAATCAGCTCTTCTTTCCACATCATATCATAGGCTGTCTCTATGTCAAAAATACTGCCGCTATTAGTCTGAGCTCCAGATGTAAACATTAACTAACAATGTAAAAAATTATTTTCACAGTACATTCACAGTAAAAAATGTGCACCAGTTGTTTATCTACAGCAAAAATACAGTCATTAACTTTACATTTAAAAAATGTATATTGTTTGGTCATATTATTTGTATTTGAAAATTTTGACTATTGTGGGCGTTGCATTAGATGAAATACAGTCATGCACATTTGCACAGAATATAATAAAGGGAGCCTGTACATAAAAAAATGAACACAGATGGTATACCAATATTTATAATACAGTGGAATACTTTAATTAGGTTAGTATAAAATCCAGTTAGTATTCATTAATCACACGCCCTCATTGGGGGCTAAGCCCACCCATAACCAGTGCTGGCAAAATTAGTTGGAATGGGCTCGGGGACGGGCTGATTAAAATCCACAGGCAAAACAAAAAAGTCCTTTTGTCAAAAATAAGGTTATTGCTGTCGTCTAGACTCTTGGTTTTCAATCTTGTCCTAGGGGACCCACTGCTCTACACATTTTGTATGTCTCCCTTATACACACCTGATTCAGATCATCAGCTCATTAAGGGGTAGATCCATGAACAGAACTGGGTGTGTCAGTTTAGGGAGACATACATATGCAGAGCAGTGGGTCCCCTAGGACAAGATTGAAAACCACTGGTCTAGAGATCTCAATGATCCAAATAGTAATAAAAAGTCTAGAATTGTGTTGTGAACGTTTTATGAGATGTTTTAATTATACACCAAATTTTGTATGTGCTATATTTGGTGAGATTGGTTGCAGTGACTTTGTTTTGGAAGAATATGTTATTTCCAGATATTAACATATTTGACAATAACATAACAACGGCCAATGCATCCTCCAAGCAACACGTGGTGTTATTGAATGAATCAGAATTCGAATGAATCGGCTGAATTGATCGAACCTACTCGTTAAGACAGTAGACTTGCCGCCACCTCCTGGCAGTTTTAGTTTTACATCAAACGTATCATTTCATTGATTCCATAATTTCTATATTTTAAATGTTATTATAATTAAACAGAGGCGGACACTACTTGAGAATGAAAAAAATTACTTTACTAAAAAATGTTCACTACATTCTAAAGCATAGAACCATACTGTGTATTCCTTTTATATCACATATTAAAATTGATTTAATACCTAATTACATAAAAATTGTGTACTTTTACTTTTCTTGAGTAAAAGTACGAAAGTACTTTTTACTTAAGTAAAAAAATTACTAGATGTTTAATGTACTTTAATAAATATAAACCAAAAACTTGAAATTATGAAATGTAATGGGGTAAGAATTATGATAATATGCTTTAGAATATATTTTTTATTTTTTTCCAAAGAAAAAAAATACTTAAGTAGTGTCCGCCTCTGTAAATGATGTTTTATTAACAAAGTTCGGGAGGAACATGTCAAATAAAATACCTAAGTGACTTCAGCTCGAAAGCAAGCCATATATAAATCACAGTTGAACTCACTGAAAATCCTTCGCATCTTTCAGAATCCCTCCTCCACCCCATCTCCTCTCACTTACAAAGTTATTTCCTTAAGGGGGGGGGTACTCTGTGTTTCAGGCTCATTCCCTGCTCAGAGCCCTCTCCCCGGACAGCACGCCAAATACGTTTACTAATTTAATTCTTTTAACTTATTTGTAAGTGAACTCGTGAATTAAAGCATTAATCTCATGTTTGTATATGCTATAACTGCACTAAGGGCAATTTCCTATGCATTAGCATTGTAAAACTAGGCTATGTATTATAGAATATGCTACGAGACAGCTTTCTGTCTTAATATAAGCTATATGGTGATGCATATAAGGTTTAACCGCAATAGAAAGGTTTGTTTCCGTTGCTGTCAACGTTGTCTTTTGGACGTTTCATTTAAAAAAAATCTGTGAACTCAAAATCTGAGGGTTTGAAAGGACATGATGCTTCTGTGCAGCAACAGTACCCTGGGATCTTACTAATCATTCCTTCAATTTCAGTCTATCGTCTGCTTTTCTAAGCAGCTCAGTCATGCGTCACCTCGCCATGATTTGGATCACCTGCATGGCATTAGATGCGTGTCTCGCTGTGTTTGCACGATCACCCTTTTTTAGAATTAATCCCGAACAGCTGATTCCACTTGATGGCTTGTGACTAAGAGGCTCATTAAGCATTCAAATTGTCACATGTTGTGCATTGCAAAATTAGCAAACGCCAATGTAAAGTGTTTTGCAGCCGCGTTTCAAACGAGCCAATTCTTGCGTGCGCTGGTTTCTCTCCGCGTTCTGTGCTGCTGGTGGGCGAGCCTCTATGAAGGTATATTTGGTGCAAAACAACTGCACACCTGTGACAGTGGAATTTGTATTTGTAGAGATTATCCACACATGTGTATCAGTAAATTTGAAGTCACAGATGAAGAGTTGCAAACTTGTAGATTTTTTTTCTTTCTCTCAAATACAACACAACAGTTACACATTCACAAATCCTTCAGTGCAGCTGCACAAATCCCATTTTACAAATCACAGATTAAGAAACTCACAAGCTCACGTTTTTTGCTACAATTGCTGCAGTAAATATGGTGCAAAACCTACTTGAACACCTGCATCAAAGTATGTGAAGTCACACACAAATTTTGTACATTCGCAAATCAGTTTGTGCATCTGTGCGATGAGAGTTGCATGTGTGTAAAAAAAAATGTTCACAAATATTTTTTTATTTTTGAAATATTTTCTAGCACAAACATAACTACATAAATACAACTGCTTGAATCTGCTGCTACGAGTTTCAAACACTCTTTTTTGTGTGCTCTCTGTTTTGCACCAAATATCTCGAGATAAGTGGTGTGAAAGTGATTTGTATACCTGTAGGCTATGTTCAGCACTTCCCACCAGGTGGCACCCGACACTCACTGAAGCAGAGTTTATTAATTACCAGCAATGTTTCAGCAAGGTAAATCGCCTTTATCAAGGTATTATTTTCACCAAGTGGAGAACAATATAAATGGGAGTGGTAATTATACACAGATGAAGGTAATTACATACAATATTCCAATGATTCATTAGTAAACAAAATTTAAGTTCCATAAATCTCAAACCATCAATATAAGTAGATTAAAAAATACAAGCAGCAAATACACACATAGGCCTACATTTAACTAAGATACATGCTTTTTCTTCTAATATACTAATTTGGATGATTATTTCTGTCTTTTTGAATCGGGTAACTGAACAACTAAATTGTTTTTATTATTATCTAAACAGTTGTTCTGATTTCTTAACATTTACCCTGGATGCTAACCCAAATCAAATCAGCTTTTTAGACTTGTGGGTAGCTTGTAATTTTTTACATAGGGATCCGATTAAAAAACCTACAGCTCGTCATACACTATTGAAAGTGGATTCTTATTGTCATGAGCAGGGCCGTACAGAGGATTTTATAAATACCAAGGTCCATATGTATTTTTCTAGGGCATGCACCCCAGAAAAAAATGTCTTATTTCTCTGCTCTACATATATGACTTCTAACACATCAGAAAAAAAACAATCAAATAACTATAGATGTCAAACCATGTCAGTATGCACAAGACTTGTTGTTGTTTATTAGTAATACATTGAAATAATTATTTTACCATCCTGGGCACATTGTTGTGTCAGTAAAGTAAACATAGGCTAACTGAATATAGGTGAATGTAATCTAGGAGATAAATTAGTTAGATCGGACCTCTCTTCTCCATCTATACCAACAGAAACCACTTTAACACTGTCATTGTTGAAAATTATATGTAGGAAAACAAATAGAGGGTATAAAACATGCATCGTGAAACATTAGAGTGCAATAATATGCAGAAATATGAACCTTCCATTAGCACTGCATTTTGTTGAACTTAATCATCCTATAACTTCATTATTGTATATAGGAATTGAGAGGGTATTTTCATCTAGAAGGTGAGTTGGACCAATTTTTACTTAGACAGGAGGCCTTTTAGGTATATTAAAGCCTATTTGGTATATGTAGGCCTATGTGTGTATTTGCTGCTTGTATTTTTTAATCTACTTATATTGATGGTTTGAGATTTATGGAAATTATATTTTGTTTACTAATGAATCATTGGAAAATTGTATGTAATTACCTTCATCTGTGTATAATTAGCACTCCCATTTATATTGTTCTCCACCTTGATAAAGGCGATTTACCTTGCTGAAACATTGCTGGTAATTAATTAACTCTGCTTCAGTGAGTGTCGGGCGCCACCTGGTGGGAAGTGCTGAACATAGCCTACAGGTATACAAATCACTTTCGCACCACTTATCTCGAGATATTTGGTGCAAAACAGAGAGCACACAAAAAAGAGTGTTTGAAACTCGTAGCAGCAGATTCAAGCAGTTGTATTTATGTACTTGTGTTTGTGCTAGAAAATATTTCAAAAATAAAAAAATATTTGTGAACATTTTTTTTTACACACATGCAACTCTCATCGCACAGATGCACAAACTGATTTGCGAATGTACAAAATTTGTGTGTGACTTCACATACTTTGATGCAGGTGTTCAAGTAGGTTTTGCACCATATTTACTGCAGCAATTGTAGCAAAAAACGTGAGCTTGTGAGTTTCTTAATCTGTGATTTGTAAAATGGGATTTGTGCAGCTACACTGAAGGATTTGTGAATGTGTAACGTCTCGGTTACGGATGTAACCCTCGTTCCCTGAAGGAGGGAACAGAGACGTCACGTCGTGACCGACGAATTGGGAACTCGCTTAGAGAGACCAATCTGCTTCGAATACTACTAAAACGCCAATGAACTTGGCATTGAGATATTTGCATAATGCTGGCGCCGCCCCGCCAGGTGCGTATATAAGCAGCAGGTGCAAATAGGGAAATTAGCTTCTTTTTCGCTGAGAAAGCCGGAAAGTGTGACCGGCCGTAACAGCAGGTGGCAGCACCTGTGGTGACGGGACGTGACGTCTCCGTTCCCTCCTTCAGGGAACGAGGGTTACATCCGTAACCGAGACGTTCCCTTTCAGTCGGTCACTACGACGTCACGTCGTGACCGACGAATTGGGAATCCCTACCAAAACGCCACTAGGGGCTGACCTCTTCCAGTGTCTGCAGAAAATCCTCCAAAATCCCCTCGGGGAAATTGGAGAAATAAGATAGGGCAGAAAGGCCGGGCACTAGATGTTCCTTTAACCCACAGAAGTGCCAGCGACTGGGAAGCGCCCTACCTGAGCGGGATAGGAACGCTGCGGAAGCCACCGCCCGTCTTAAGGGCTAATGGTGGGCGAAGTCAACCGTAGTTGAGGAATAAGGACAGCCGTGGCTGTGTAAGCAAAGCAGTGCTCTGCTAAGGGAAACGTGGGCTGGTAGGATTAACCCCACGGAAAAATACTCACAAAGGAACCCGGTGGGACACAATGTGGAGCCCGAGCCAGACACGTAGGTTCGCGAGGATACAGCTAGTGAAAGGCTGACAGCCAATGCTCCGCAACAAAGGCTGCCAAGGCAGCGGAGGAAGAACAATTCAAACCGTTACGCATTTTTGTTCTGAAGGCCTTCCATACTGACACAGTTATGAAGCATCAGTTGGAGGCTGCAAGCCGACCTGCGAGACTGCTCTCCGTGCTCCCCCTGGTGAGGAAAGAACACGAGAGGATACAGGCTCGATACGAACACTGTAAAATCTAGTGAACGTATTAGGTGTCGCCCAACCAGCAGCTCTACAGATGTCTGTTAGCGAGGAACCACGAGCTAAAGCCCAAGATGAGGCAACACTCCGTGTGGAGTGCGCTCTCAAATTAAAGGGGCAAGGAATACCCTGAAGATTATAAGCCAGGGCGATAGTATCAACTATCCAATGAGACATCCTCTGCTTAGTGACAGCTTTCCCTTTCTGCTGGCCACCATAACAAACAAAGAGCTGGTCTGAGGTCCTGAGGCTTTGCGTGCGATCCACGTAGAGTCGCAGTGCGCGTACGGGGCACAACAAAGCCATGGTTGGGTCTGCGTCCTCCGGGGGCAGCGCTTGCAAGCTCACCACCTTATCTCTGAAGGGAGTGGTGGGAACTTTGGGCACGTAGCCTGGTCTGGGTCTCAGAGAGACAGCAGGACCAAACTAAAAGCACGAATCGTCAACAGAGAATGCATGTAAATCCCCTACTCTCTTCATGGAGGCCAATGCTATCAGGGTCAGAGTTTTCATTGATAAAAACATCAGACTCGTAGACTGCAAAGGCTCAAAAGGGAGACCTGAAGGCTTCAGCACCATGGACAGGTCTCAGGAGGAAAGAGGGAGGGCGCGAGGGGTTTAGCCTGCGAGCGCCTCTTAAAATGTAATAATTAAATCATGCTGGCCAACTGATCTGCCGTTGATAAGAGAGTGATGAGCAGAAATAGCGGCGATATCAACTTTAATGGCGGAGGGACAGCCTACCATCTAACCTATGTTAAAGATATAAAAGCACAATGTTAATGGGCATTCTCTGGGGTCCTCGCGTTGCGAAGAGCACCGGGTGACGAAAAAGGTTTCTTTAAGCGCGTAAGCCCGTCTGGTGTTAGATACCGGCTGCGATAAATCACCTAAACCTTGCGCGCGCTCAACGACCATACATGGAAATCCCACAGGTCGGGGCGCGGGTGCCATAATGTGCCCCTTCCTTGAGAAAGAAAGTCTTTCCTCAGGGGAAATCGTCAGGGAGGGGCTGTCGCGAGGAGCATTAACTCTGAAACCCAATTCCTGGTAGTCCAGTACGGGGCGACTAATAAAAGGCTCTCCTCGTCCTGCCTGACTTTGCACAGTGTCTGCGCAATAAAGCTCACTGGAAGAAATGCGTATTTACGCACCCCCCGCGGCCAGCTGTGTGCCAACGCATCCAAGCCGAGGCTGCCCTCGGTTAGTGAATAAAATAGGCGACAGTGGGTATCGTCCGGCGACGCAAACAGATCTATCTACGTACAACCGAACTTCTTCCAAATTAGCTGGACCGTCTGGAGGTGGAGTCGCCATTCGCCGGGGGCGCAGCTCGGGAAGCGCGTCTGCCGCTGTATTGAGCGAACCCGGGATGTAAATGGCACGAAGGGACCTCAGATGCTTCTGACTCCAAAGGAGGAGATGACGAGCGAGATGCGACAGGTGACGAGAGCGCAAAACCACCTTAACGGTAAATAACGCAACAGTCGCAATGTTATTGGTGTCGGCTAATACATCCTTCCCTCGCATCTCCATAGCGGAGCGTACAAGTCCCAGATATACAGCGCACCGCTCGCGGCAGTTGGGGTGCTATGCACACCCCAGACTGCAAGCCCGTCATACGTGGCTGATCATCCCGTGCTGAGGGCATTGCAATATACAGAATGCCAGGAGACCCCTCAGGGGCATATCTTCTATCGGAAATGCCGGGTCTACCACAGGGAAAAATTTAAATGACACGCAGGTGCAATGTTTACACGGTGTATGTCGGTGTGCCACGCTCTCCTCGAGACTCGATCGTAAGCCAATGCTGAAGCGGTCTCATATGAAGCAGCTCGGGCGGCGTCACAGCCGCAGCATGCTGTCATATGTCCAGGAGCTTCTGAAATTGTTTCAGAGGGACCGCGTACTTCCCTCGAATTAAACCGAGGCAAGTCAGAACTGACTGGTTGCGCGCTCTTGTTAAACACGCCAATTAGTCGATCGAGTCCTATTTCCATACTGAGAAAAAGGATCCTCTGCATGGGGCAAAGTTGCTCTTTCCCAGTCGACCTGAAGACTTAAACGAGCGAGATGCCGAAGCATTAACTCTCTGTGTTCGCGCACGTCTGCCAAGAACGGGCTATTATAAGTCGACGTAGAAAAAAGCAGAATGCGAACAACGCTCTCTCTCTGACATTTTAATGCCGTGACTAGCACATGGAGACACGGAGAGAGAGAGAGAGCTCGAATGGTGTACTTAGTATTAATATGCCCACCCCACGACAGAGCGAAAAACGGTCTAAAGCGAGGGGAGATGGACACATAAAGTACCGATCTGAATATTGAAATACGAGCCTTGGCGTTATCATCCAAAAAGAACACCTTCGTAGAGCCGGTGCGTAAATCAAATCGATCGTAACCCGCCGCGTATTTTGGGTACTATGAGATAAAGGCTGGAAAAACCCTATCATCATCATCATCTCGGTAAGAGGGACCGGCTCGAACATCCTTCGCCAACAGGATATCGACTTTTGCACGCAGTACAAAAAAAGTAATTCTGCCAGATTGGTCTCTCTAAGCGAGTTCCCAATTCGTCGGTCACGACGTGACGTCGTAGTGACCGACTGAAAGGGAACTGTTGTGTTGTATTTGAGAGAAAGAAAAAAAATCTACAAGTTTGCAACTCTTCATCTGTGACTTCAAATTTACTGATACACATGTGTGGATAATCTCTACAAATACAAATTCCACTGTCACAGGTGTACAGTTGTTTTGCACCAAATATACCTTCATAAGCCTCAAACTCTGATCAGCCCCCATCCAGGAAATATACATTAAATGTTATTAATAGTGCATAATTTCGCGCGTTTCCATATTAAAGTGTCCACTTCCAAGGGTCTGTCATCAGATCTGTTGATCACGTGCATTTTGATATTGATGTGTGCCAAGACATTTTAGAAATCACAACCGGATGGCGATTTACGGCCATGTCCTGAGTACAGTATGGATGCTATGTATAGTGACCCTATATATACACAGTTATGGTGACACAAAATGATTTAAAACTTGAAATAAGGTTTTGGATATTGCCCATCTCCAAGTCATTCACTACATGTGCAACTTCGTTCGCTTGGTCACACCACCAGGTGTCACTGTGGCCTCAAAGCTTCAGCACTGGCACTCAGAGATCGATTGCTAAGTCTGAGGTAAAACACGCCCCCCTCATTAGCATACAGATGAAGAAATGAATAAATAAATAAATGTATAAATAAATAAATGTGGAAATAAATATATATAGAAATATATAAATGTATAAATAAATACGTGTAGACATAAATACGTTTATACATAAATAAATGTGAAAATAAATAAAAGTAAAAATAAATAAATGTATAAATAAATGAATAAATAAATAAATAATAGTGTGAAAAAATACAATTATACATAAATTAAGAAATACAGGTATAAATACTCATTTATTTTTGTTTTTTTTTTACATTTCCTTGTATATATATTTCTTTATTTATTTCTGTATTTTTACATTTCCTTGTATATTTATTTATGTATTTATTTATTTATGAATATGGCAGAATTGGCTTCCCATACATACGGGTAATATACTATTGCTGCAATAGGTAGCCTGTCTGGAACCGAGCGTTTTTAAACCACAATACTGCATGATACTTGCGTTACATGCGACCGGCCCCTACGCTAATAGATTTCTGTTTCTCTCTCCCTGTCTCGTCCTCGACCCCGAGGACAATGGGTCAAACAGACCCATTTCCTGTTGCTGTGAAGGTCATCACACCACTGATCTACTGGCTGTCCTTCAACGTGATGCCCAGCCGATGCACGACCGCCGGCTGAACAAGTTTAATCCACTTACCCGCTTCCTATACCTACCCTGTTCATATATATAAATATATATATTAATTTCTCCCAAGGGTTTTTGTCCTTCTAGGAGTTTTTCCCACAGGGTTTTCTCCTAGGGGGGTTTTCGTCACCGGGAGAGTCACCCAACTTTGGCTTAACTTAGCACTTTACTGTATACTTTACATTATTAATACGCTCGCTTGTACGGTTTATCCTTAGCTGCTATATTCTACTTCTTATATTATCTATTGATTTTCTGTGTTTTCCCCTACATCTACTCATGTAAAGCTGCTTTGCAACAATTAACAATTGTGAAAAGCGTTATATAAATAAAATTGAGTTGAACAAGAGATTATAAGCTTTAAAAGAAGATTATAAGAAACTGCTTTAAAAGGCGGTTTTGCGTACCAACGCTGCAGGAATTTTGTAACATAAGGGATTTCTCCGTGCATCATTGGTGAGATCATTATTACATATTAATACGTGTTGTTATACACGAAACCGATCTCACGCCATCTCTTTACTCACGTGTTTTTTTTTTTAAGTTTTGTTTGCGCGCACCTCAAGCGCGAGCACTATTTGCATCTCCAGGCTTTAGACAGCTTGCTAGTATAAGCAAATGGTAAACCAGCTCGCAAATGCCAACTGAGTTTGTTTTTTTGCACTTGAGCGGACATTTTAAAACAAAATTATCTCAAAATGCCGTGATTATAGTAGGATAAGTATTTTACACATGAAATAAATATAAGTAGTTGAGAAAAAAATGTGTGAGTAACAATGTATTTGATCCATGCATTTAAAGTGACAGTACAATCATTTTTAGAGTATAAACCTGATGCCGTTTTTAATGTTAATCAAACAACAGACAAAGAAAATCATAATGTCCTTGTTGTGACTAACTAAATTTTGTAGCTTTAATAAGAATTCATTCAATTTAAATAGTAAAGACAATGCAGTATTATCTGATTACTTTATTTAGTTTCTGTACGGTACCTGAAAATTACAGACTAACCTGAAAACATGAACTGCACTGTTTATTTCATTTGTATATTTGTTCTAATTATGAGCAATAGCACAAATAAATACAAATGTTTTTTTCTTTATTTATGACCATTTACTTGTCTTTAACAATATTTGAAATTTATACGACTTAGTAGTCATTTTAAAATGTTACATGGGTTAAAAACAATAAGCAGGCATATTTTATATTGTCTATCTTGTTTAAACCAAAGAGACATGGGCGAAGAGAGTGGTAAGGAGATAAGTGATGATGAAAGCATGTAGGATGTCGGTGCTATAAATAGTGTGAGTACCAAACAACATCTTCAGGCGCTCCTTTGAGAACCAGTTAAAATTGTTATGTGCAACCCTGGTTATTGAGTATGACTGTGATATTTTTTTTATATCATCATTTATATTATGGGTGTGATAAGACCAGAGGCACGAGGTTGCAGGCAAATTATCGGTAATCACAGACGTGAGGATATCCAACTTTGCTCTGTCTGAAATCGGCCCTTGTGTCCTACATGAGTGAAAAGGGCATTCATTCGGCAACCCCAAAAAATGATCTAACGTTACTTAGTGCTGGGCGATAATTCGATAACGATCATTTTACCGATATAAACTTTTTCGATAAAACAATAAGGACAGTTCGATAAGTGATCGATAATGTTTACGCACTGTGCGTAATGTTGCACTTCCGGATGCGGCACGCGCTCTTGGTTTACAATCACAGTGTCAGTTAGACTTGAAGGAGTGGAAGATGAGGCAAGTTATTCATTTATTAGTAGAGACCTATGATTTTCGCAATGCGGATTTCGCAGACGGAATCACGGAATCCAAATGTGCGGAAACATTTTCTTGTGTGTAATGTTGGACGCGCAAACAGGGTTCGTCAAACATAGCAGATACAATAGGTGCAGTATACTGTACTTTCATTCAGCGTCCGCCTTGCGCACGCACACGTCGGCACAGCTTTTAAAGTATATTTACAGGACATTCACAAATTCAGGAAACTGAGGAAAAGCAGCAGATCCACCACTGCAGTGAATATAGTGTTTGCGTATGTGCGCTCCCACAGCAACGTGCAACTCTTGACATCCATTTATCAGCGTGAATAGCTTGTATATGTATAACACACGCGAGGTCACTGAACCAAGTTTTCTTTCTTGTTTAAGTGAACATAAACAGCTGTTACTCAGTATATTGAAACTTAAAGCAGTCTGTCTTGGGTCTTAAAGTGACAGTAGTCTGCTGCTTTTGTGTCAGAAATGTGTTGATTTCATAACAAATAGATTTACATTTAATACAGATGCATTAAAAAAATATTTTAGTATTTGTATGTGTCATGTTCTGAATAAAAAGTAGTTTAAAACCATTATTAACTGTCTTTTAAAATTTTCATTCAGGAGCAAAAATCTGCCTTTAAATTTGACAGGAGTAAAGATTTGTTATTTATCATGATAATTATCGATATCGACTGATATGGAAAACAGTTTCTCAATAATTTTTTGGGTCATATCGCCCAGCCCTAACGTTACTATACGACAAAGAACTAATAATTTGTGACACAACACAATACTTTGATTTATATTATAGTTCGTTAATCCAACCACCCTAAACTATCTTTGCCATGAACAAAGCTGACACTGTTTGTCAAAGCACCACAAAAATACAGTTTTTGCACTGATATATGAAGCAATTAGATGACCCCTTTTATCAAACTTTATTAAATACAATAATATAGTATATTAATGATAGACAGTGCAGGTCTATAGATTGTAAATGTGACTGGTGTTATAATGGTTATTATTTCTATTAGATAGAGCAGATGCCGTAAAAGTGCCTCTCTTTCTGTTTCTCTTGCTGATTAAAAAAAGCTTAATTCACTTATTATTTCCGATTCAAAAGTCTACTTGCTGTCCCAGTGACAGGGGACTTTACATTACAGCTTTGCGTTTGGAATATCTTTATTCAAGCGATGGGCTTGACATTACCATTGTCTTTTTGATACCATCTCTGTGCAAACTTTTTAGATTTTAGTAAAGATATGGTTTATTAATAATAATAGTATAAAAAACAATGTGAGAGAGAAAATCCTGCATGTGGTAGTGACTTTCAAAACAAGAGCCAGTTGTTATCGCCATAGAAACCGAAAGAATGCTGAAACTGCACACAAGCTTTAGCGTGGTAGTGCTTACCATAGATATGTATAATAAAGGCTAGATGTGTTATGGCGGAGTCTTTAACGTCATCACCTGGTGGCCATCTTAGCTCAGACAGCTTGCTCACTCGTAGCATTGTGTTAAATGGTGCAGATACTTTAAAATGACCATAACTTGCTCAATTTTCTACCGATTTTCAAACATTTTGGTTTTTTACAAATGTTACTAATGTGGCTATAATTCTGGATGCTTTAACATGATTCATAAAAATTATTCATTAAGTATCCAGTGTTATACCCAGCAAACAGGGGACGTCCCCCGGACGTCGCGAACGTCCTCTTAGGTCCGCATAAGGTCCTCAATTGGTCCGCATTGTAACGTTCGCTGGCGGACCTTCCGGGGACGTCCGCATATGGTCCGCTAAATAATGTTCGCTGGCGGACCTTCCGGGGGCGTCCGCATAAGGTCCGCTAAATAACGTTCGTTGGCGGACCTTCCGGGAACGTCCGCATATGGTCCGCTAAATAACGTTCGCTGGCGGACATTCCGGGGACGTCCGCACAAAGTCCGCTAAAAACCGTTTTCTGGCGGACCTTCTGGTGACGTCCGCATATGGTCCGCTAGACAACGTTCGCTGGCGGACCTTCCGGGGACGTGAAACCACTCGAAGCTTTAATATAAACCCATACACATTTAACCATAATAGAGTTACCCTTTTATGCAACATCAAAGTAAAAATGCTGTTTTTGCTATGGCTTTACTAATGAAAATCGTAATTTATAGTATCTAATATTAAGATTTTTTTTCTTAATTTATAAACTACTTAGTATGCTAAAAACATGGCCTTTATATCGATGCTTTACTGACTATATTACATAGATTCCATTAAAGCTGCTTACAATTGTACTATAATTTTATTGCATTTAAAGTAAATGAAAGATCTGGCACCTTTGTCTTTTTTAGTAAATGATTTTCCCCACTATTCCTAACACATAACTATGGTCAATAAATCGAAATCACAATGCACATATTCATGTAATAGTTAAAGAATCCACCATTGTGAAGTTACATATCACTCAATTAAATATAAATGAAGTGCAAAGACTTGTTTATTTTTATATGACACATACATTAATATGAGTGTTGTGTGGTTCTTCAAGCGTTGTCTTTCTCATATATGAAGCACTGCATGATAAATAATTGTAAAAATCTATATAAATACATTATATCAAGGAAAAACAAATTTGAATCTACAACTACAGTTCAAATGTAAAACTTTTTGCGAAGTTATTATTGCGAAGGATTCAAAATGCAAGCAAAGCAATGCAAACAGAAATGTAGAATGAAAGTCGCTCAATCTGTTGCAAGCAATGACTTTCAAACAGCAAGTGCTAAAGAAGCCAAACACGCAGAATTACAAGTCCAACGCTGAAACTGCTGGAAAAGAACAGTGAAAAAGATACAGGTAAGACATTCACACATTTTTAGGTTTAGTATCAAATTGCAATGGTAACACTTTACAATAAGCTTGTATTTGTTAGCATTTGCTACCATGAACTAACAATAAACAATACTTCTACAATATTTATTAATCTTAGTTCATGTTAATTTCAGCATTTGCTAATCCATATTTAAAATCAAAAGTTATATATGTTAAATGTGTATTATATTTTGTTGTGGCATCTAGCGGTGAAATTGCAATCAACCTCAATTTCGAAACGCAATGAGATTCTATGGTAGCTGCCACAGGACAAAAATGTCATCGTCTGAAGCACATGTTATAGTGCGTGCGTAAGGTCTACACTGTAGGTTATCCCTAGCCTGAGCGTAGCTCTGCGTAGCCTGATTTTTAACAGCGCTTCAGTTCTACACGGACTTCAAGCGCTGTTACTGGTCCATTAGAACCCCTCTCATCAGGTGAAAAACTGCATCATAGCCATTTCCAATTGCGACGGTGAGAACAAAGATAGGCAAAGTTGAGGAGTGATTTTACTCAAACTGCAACGATTCGCTGTTTATTTACTTCCATCAGTGGCGTTCGTTACTCCTCATCCGGGGGCCGCTAATTCAAAATAAGTGTACAGAGTATCATGTGCCTTTTTCAAAATATGTGTCCTGCGTGTTGAGAGATCCTGTGTGCATCACATGTTTTGTCATAATAAGTGCCTGCTGCACACGCGTCAAAACCGTTTATGATAAAAAAGAGACGCTCACGTTCACAAAATACATGCAAGACACTCCCTAAACAGTAAACTCTGATTACGCATGAGATTATGTGAGTATCTGGCAATCGTGAGTGTCTCTTTTATCATAAACCCTTTAGACGCATCTGCAGCAGGCACTTATTTTGACATGACACATGATGCACATAGGATCTCTCAAAGCGCAGAACACATATTTTGAAAAAAGAAACCACACACATGACGGGCTACATACATGTTGTGATGAACTTCGAATCGAGTGCCCTCAAAAAAAGAAGTCACCGGCCGCCACTGCTGTTGGTCTTCTCAAAACATACACAACAATCTGCTGTTTCTTCATTTGTGAGTTAAACTGGCCAAGCTGCTTCTGTGGTTACACGCATGGAAACTGCCTACCAGCGGTCTGCATGCTATAATGAGCCCTTGAGACAACGTATGGACGAAACACGCTCTGTAGAACAGTTTGTCCGTTTTGAGCTACTGTAGAAACATGATGGTGACTTTCATGTATGGTGGACCGCGGTGTTTAGACATAAAAACGGCTTCCTCAAATGTATTCATCTGTGAAAGATAAAAATCTCCATATCTCATTAAATGTGAATAAATGTTAAGATCAAAATGCCGTGTTTACATGGCAAGAATTTTTTTAAACTTTTTTTATAAGGTTTTAGGTTGTGATGTGTCAGATAAATTTGCTTACCTAAATCCTTCAAGCCATGAAGTAGGACACTTTTGGCGCTTTTCCACTGCATAGTATAACCAAGTTCAGCACAGCTCACTTTTGGGGGAGGAGTAATGGGTTTCGGATGTGAAGTCATGTGCAAAGTTACAAAAATGCAGAGCACACCACCATGCCTATGTCTGCATGGCATTTTTGTAACTTTGCGCATGGCTCCGCATCCAAAACGCACCAAAAATATAGGCGTCATGGCTTAAATGTTCTGTCCGCAGAGTGCAGGTACTGATGACACGTAGCCTAGAAATCTAGACGCACCCTAGCGGCCGCAAAATATATTTGCTGCCAGGGTTTAGTCTAGGCACTCACAATACACTTAACCGGTCCAAAAACCAAAATTTGGTCAGGCCAATCACATCGTGTGTAGCGTCTGTGGGGCGGGCTTAACATGATGACGACAGAGCTGCAACGGTTCCTACTTGAAAACAGAGAATGGCTGCTGCTGCTGACGAACAGCTATCTTTTGAAGCGGCTTTGGCCGCGACTCTGGAGGACTTAGACTTATCTTTTTCTTTGAGAGGAGCAAATAAACCCTACTGAAGCCCTTTTTAAGCAAGAAAGATGTGTTTGGAGTTTTGCCGACTGGTTACGGTAACTACGTCACCTTCTTCGTTGCTCTGATCCGTCATAGCGCTATCCTATTGCGTGCAGAGGCATTTTGAGGGACAACCTTATATCCCGCCCCTTGCATTGAGCCGTTTGTGTGAAGAGTTGCCAGACCTTACATCTTGATGTAGGTCTGGCTAACCAGGCTAGATGACACGGGTTTTTATACAGAACCTGTCATGTGAGAGAGGTAGTGGAAAATGTAGTTGTGGCTGTCAATTTTGATTTTGTGGCTACATTCCATTAATATGCTATGTTGCTCCATGTTGTGTGTGTGTTTGTATCGCATTTACGATGATGTTAAGGCAGTAGAGGGGACGCAACTGTAACAATAAGCCTACCCAGATAGCAAACGGATGTGGGCCACTTCCGGCAATGATGCGGCACTGCTGGCCTTCTTGTGGCCCGGATGAAACAGATGTGAGCCTGAAGTGGCCCACATATAAAATAGCAAATATGGCCCAAATATCTCAAAAAACATGTGGGCCTTTTTAGGCGATTATGCGGTCCTAATGGCTATATGTTGTCTGAATGTGAGCCTAAAGTGGCCCAGATATAATTTAGCAAATGTGGCCCACTTATGATAAAACACATCTGGGCCAGTTTTGGCAAAGATACGGCACAGTAAGCACTAGCTAATAGGTGTGTGAGCCTGAAGCGGCCCAGATATAATGTAGCAAGTGTGGCCCACTTATGATGAAACACATCTGGGCCAGTTTTGGCAAAGATACCGCACAGTAAGCACTAGCTAATAGGTGTGTGAGCCTGAAGCGGCCCAGATATAATGTAGCAAGTGTGGCCCACTTATGATGAAACACATCTGGGCCAGTTTTGGCAAAGATACCGCACAGTAAGCACTAGCTAATAGGTGTGTGAGCCTGAAGCGGCCCAGATATAATTTAGCAAATGTGGCCCACTTATGATTAAACACATCTGGGCCAGTTTTGGCAAAGATACGGCACAGTAAGCACTAGATTATGGGTGTGTGAGCCTGAAGCGGCCCAGATATAATGTAGCAAGTGTGGCCCACTTATGATGAAACACATCTGGGCCAGTTTTGGCAAAGATACGGCACAGTAAACACAAGCTAATAGGTGTGTGAGCCTGAAGCGGCCCAGATATAATTGAGCAAATGTGGCCCACTTATGATTAAACACATCTGGGCCAGTTTTGGCAAAGATACGGCACAGTAAGCACTAGATTATGGGTGTGTGAGCCTGAAGCGGCCCAGATATAATGTAGCAAGTGTGGCCCACTTATGATGAAACACATCTGGGCCAGTTTTGGCAAAGGTACGGCACAGTAAACACTAGATTATGGGTGTGTGAGCCTGAAGCGGCCCAGATATAATGTAGCAAGTGTGGCCCACTTATGATGAAACACATCTGGGCCAGTTTTGGCAAAGGTACGGCACAGTAAGCACTAGATTATGGGTGTGTGAGCCTGAAGTGGCCCAGATATAATGAAGCAAATGTGGCCCACTTATGATAAAACACATTTGCGCCAGTTTTGGCAAAGATACGGCACAGTAAGCACTAGCTAATAGGTGTGTGAGCCTGAAGCGGCCCAGATATAATGTAGCAAGTGTGGCCCACTTATGATGAAACACATCTGGGCCAGTTTTGGCAAAGATACCGCACAGTAAGCACTAGCTAATAGGTGTGTGAGCCTGAAGCGGCCCAGATATAATTTAGCAAATGTGGCCCACTTATGATTAAACACATCTGGGCCAGTTTTGGCAAAGATACGGCACAGTAAGCACTAGATTATGGGTGTGTGAGCCTGAAGCGGCCCAGATATAATGTAGCAAGTGTGGCCCACTTATGATGAAACACATCTGGGCCAGTTTTGGCAAAGATACGGCACAGTAAACACAAGCTAATAGGTGTGTGAGCCTGAAGCGGCCCAGATATAATTGAGCAAATGTGGCCCACTTATGATTAAACACATCTGGGCCAGTTTTGGCAAAGATACGGCACAGTAAGCACTAGATTATGGGTGTGTGAGCCTGAAGCGGCCCAGATATAATGTAGCAAGTGTGGCCCACTTATGATGAAACACATCTGGGCCAGTTTTGGCAAAGGTACGGCACAGTAAACACTAGATTATGGGTGTGTGAGCCTGAAGCGGCCCAGATATAATGTAGCAAGTGTGGCCCACTTATGATGAAACACATCTGGGCCAGTTTTGGCAAAGGTACGGCACAGTAAGCACTAGATTATGGGTGTGTAAGCCTGAAGTGGCCCAGATATAATGAAGCAAATGTGGCCCACTTATGATAAAACACATTTGCGCCAGTTTTGGCAAAGATACGGCACAGTAAGCACTAGCTAATAGGTGTGTGAGCCTGAAGCGGCCCAGATATAATGTAGCAAATGTGGCCCACTTATGATAAAACACATCTGGGCCAGTTTTGGCAAAGATACGGCACAGTAAGCACTAGCTAATAGGTGTGTGAGCCTGAAGCAGCCCAGATACAATTTAGCAAATGTGGCCCACTTATGATTAAACACATCTGGGCCAGTTTTGGCAAAGATACGGCACAGTAAGCAATAGCTAATAGGTGTGTGAGCCTGAAGCGGCCCAGATATAATGCAGCAAATGTGGCCCACTTATGATAAAATACATCTGGGCCAGTTTTGGCAAAGATACGGCACAGTAAGCACTAGATTATGGGTGTGTGAGCCTGAAGCAGCCCAGATATAAAGTAGCAAATGTGGCCAACTTATGATAAAATACATCTGGGCCAGTTTTGGCAAAGATACGGCACAGTAAGCACTAGCTAATAGGTGTGTGAGCCTGAAGCGGCCCAGATATAATGCAGCAAGTTTGGCCCACTTATGATAAAACACATCTGGGCCAGTTTTGGCAAAGATACGGCACAGTAGGCACTAGCTAATAGGTGTGTGAGCCTGAAGCGGCCCAGATATAATGCAGCAAATGTGGCCCACTTATGATTAAACACATCTGGGCCAGTTTTGGCAAAGATACGGCACAGTAAGCAATAGATTATGGGTGTGTGAGCCTGAAGCGGCCCAGATATAATGTAGCAAGTGTGGCCCACTTATGATGAAACACATCTGGGCCAGTTTTGGCAAAGGTACGGCACAGTAAGCACTAGCTAATAGGTGTGTGAGCCTGAAGCGGCCCAGATATAATGTAGCAAATGTGGCCCACTTATGATAAAACACATCTGGGCCAGTTTTGGCAAAGATACGGCACAGTAAGCACTAGCTAATAGGTGTGTGAGCCTGAAGCAGCCCAGATATAATTTAGCAAATGTGGCCCACTTATGATTAAACACATCTGGGCCAGTTTTGGCAAAGATACGGCACAGTAAGCAATAGCTAATAGGTGTGTGAGCCTGAAGCGGCCCAGATATAATGCAGCAAATGTGGCCCACTTATGATAAAATACATCTGGGCCAGTTTTGGCAAAGATACGGCACAGTAAGCACTAGATTATGGGTGTGTGAGCCTGAAGCGGCCCAGATATAAAGTAGCAAATGTGGCCCACTTATGATAAAATACATCTGGGCCAGTTTTGGCAAAGATACGGCACAGTAAGCACTAGCTAATAGGTGTGTGAGCCTGAAGCGGCCCAGATATAATGCAGCAAGTTTGGCCCACTTATGATAAAACACATCTGGGCCAGTTTTGGCAAAGATACGGCACAGTAGGCACTAGCTAATAGGTGTGTGAGCCTGAAGCGGCCCAGATATAATGCAGCAAATGTGGCCCACTTATGATTAAACACATCTGGGCCAGTTTTGGCAAAGATACGGCACAGTAAGCAATAGATTATGGGTGTGTGAGCCTGAAGCGGCCCAGATATAATGTAGCAAGTGTGGCCCACTTATGATGAAACACATCTGGGCCAGTTTTGGCAAAGGTACGGCACAGTAAGCACTAGCTAATAGGTGTGTGAGCCTGAAGCGGCCCAGATATAATGCAGCAAATGTGGCCCACTTATGATTAAACACATCTGGGCCAGTTTTGGCAAAGATACGGCACAGTAAGCTATAGATTATGGGTGTGTGAGCCTGAAGCGGCCCAGATATAATGTAGCAAGTGTGGCCCACTTATGATGAAACACATCTGGGCCAGTTTTGGCAAAGATACGGCACAGTAAGCACTAGATTATGGGTGTGTGAGCCTGAAGCGGCCCAGATATTCTGTAGCAAATGTGGCCCACTTATATTAAAAAAGATTTGGGCCCGTTTTGGCAAAGATACGGCACAGGTAGCACTAGCTGACAGGTGTGTGAGCCTCAAGTGGCCCAGATATGATGTAGCAAATGTGGCCCACTTATATTAAAACAGATTTGGGCCTGTTTTGGCAAAGATACGGCACAGGCAGCACTAGCTGATAGGTGTGTGAGCCTCAAGTGGCCCAGATATGATGTAGTAAATGTGGCCCACTTATATTAAAACAGATTTGGGCCAGTTTTGGCAAAGATACGGCATAGGCAGCACTAGCTGATAGGTGTGTGAGCCTAAAGTGGCCCCGATATAATGTAGCAAATGTGGCCCACTTATATTAAAACACATTTGGGCTAATTTTGGCAAAGATACGGCACAGTAAACACTAGATTATGGGTGTGTGAGCCTGAAGCGGCCCAGATATAATGTAGCAAGTGTGGCCCACTTATGATGAAACACATCTGGGCCAGTTTTGGCAAAGGTACGGCACAGTAAGCACTAGATTATGGGTGTGTGAGCCTGAAGTGGCCCAGATATAATGAAGCAAATGTGGCCCACTTATGATAAAACACATTTGCGCCAGTTTTGGCAAAGATACGGCACAGTAAGCACTAGCTAATAGGTGTGTGAGCCTGAAGCGGCCCAGATATAATGTAGCAAATGTGGCCCACTTATGATAAAACACATCTGGGCCAGTTTTGGCAAAGATACGGCACAGTAAGCACTAGCTAATAGGTGTGTGAGCCTGAAGCAGCCCAGATATAATTTAGCAAATGTGGCCCACTTATGATTAAACACATGTGGGCCAGTTTTGGCAAAGATACGGCACAGTAAGCAATAGCTAATAGGTGTGTGAGCCTGAAGCGGCCCAGATATAATGCAGCAAATGTGGCCCACTTATGATAAAATACATCTGGGCCAGTTTTGGCAAAGATACGGCACAGTAAGCACTAGATTATGGGTGTGTGAGCCTGAAGCGGCCCAGATATAAAGTAGCAAATGTGGCCCACTTATGATAAAATACATCTGGGCCAGTTTTGGCAAAGATACGGCACAGTAAGCACTAGCTAATAGGTGTGTGAGCCTGAAGCGGCCCAGATATAATGCAGCAAGTTTGGCCCACTTATGATAAAACACATCTGGGCCAGTTTTGGCAAAGATACGGCACAGTAGGCACTAGCTAATAGGTGTGTGAGCCTGAAGCGGCCCAGATATAATGCAGCAAATGTGGCCCACTTATGATTAAACACATCTGGGCCAGTTTTGGCAAAGATACGGCACAGTAAGCAATAGATTATGGGTGTGTGAGCCTGAAGCGGCCCAGATATAATGTAGCAAGTGTGGCCCACTTATGATGAAACACATCTGGGCCAGTTTTGGCAAAGGTACGGCACAGTAAGCACTAGCTAATAGGTGTGTGAGCCTGAAGCGGCCCAGATATAATTTAGCAAATGTGGCCCACTTATGATTAAACACATCTGGGCCAGTTTTGGCAAAGATACGGCACAGTAAGCACTAGCTAATAGGTGTGTGAGCCTGAAGCGGCCCAGATATAATTTAGCAAATGTGGCCCACTTATGATTAAACACATCTGGGCCAGTTTTGGCAAAGATACGGCACAGTAAGCAATAGATTATGGGTGTGTGAGCCTGAAGCGGCCCAGATATAATGTAGCAAGTGTGGCCCACTTATGATGAAACACATCTGGGCCAGTTTTGGCAAAGATACGGCACAGTAAGCACTAGATTATGGGTGTGTGAGCCTGAAGCGGCCCAGATATTCTGTAGCAAATGTGGCCCACTTATATTAAAAAAGATTTGGGCCCGTTTTGGCAAAGATACGGCACAGGTAGCACTAGCTGACAGGTGTGTGAGCCTCAAGTGGCCCAGATATGATGTAGCAAATGTGGCCCACTTATATTAAAACAGATTTGGGCCTGTTTTGGCAAAGATACGGCACAGGCAGCACTAGCTGATAGGTGTGTGAGCCTCAAGTGGCCCAGATATGATGTAGTAAATGTGGCCCACTTATATTAAAACAGATTTGGGCCAGTTTTGGCAAAGATACGGCATAGGCAGCACTAGCTGATAGGTGTGTGAGCCTAAAGTGGCCCAGATATAGTGTAGCAAATGTGGCCCACTAATGTTAAAACACATCTGGGCCAGTTTTGGCAAAGGTACGGCACAGTAAGCACTAGATTATGGGTGTGTGAGCCTAAAGTGGCCCATATATAATGTAGCAAATGTGGCCCACTAATATTAAAACACATTTGGACCAGTTTTGGCAAAGATACGGCACAGGCAGTACTAGCTGATAGGTGTGTGAGCCTAAAGTGGCCCCGATATAATATAGCAAATGTGGCCCACTAATATTAAAACACATTTGGGCCAGTTTTGGCAAAGATATGGCACAGGCAGCACTAGCTGATAGGTGTGTGAGCCTAAAGTGGCCCAGATATAATGTAGCAAATGTGGCCCACTAATATTAAAACACATTTGGGCCAGTTTTGGCAAAGATACGGCACAAGCAGCAATAGCTGATAGGTGTGTGAGGCTAAAGTGGCCCAGATATAATGTAGCAAATGTGGCCCACTAATATTAAAACACATTTGGACCAGTTTTGGCAAAGATACGGCACAGGCAGTACTAGCTGATAGGTGTGTGAGCCTAAAGTGGCCCCGATATAATGTAGCAAATGTGGCCCACTAATATTTAAACACATTTGGGCCAGTTTTGGCAAAGATATGGCACAGGCAGCACTAGCTGATAGGTGTGTGAGCCTAAAGTGGCCCAGATATAATGTAGCAAATGTGGCCCACTTATATTAAAACACATGTGGGTCAGTTTTGGCAAAGATACGGCACAGTAAGCAATAGATTATGGGTGTGTGAGCCTGAAGCGGCCCAGATATAATGCAGCAAGTTTGGCCCACTTATGATAAAACACATCTGGGCCAGTTTTGGCAAAGATACGGCACAGTAGGCACTAGCTAATAGGTGTGTGAGCCTGAAGCGGCCCAGATATAATGCAGCAAATGTGGCCCACTTATGATTAAACACATCTGGGCCAGTTTTGGCAAAGATACGGCACAGTAAGCAATAGATTATGGGTGTGTGAGCCTGAAGCGGCCCAGATATAATGTAGCAAGTGTGGCCCACTTATGATGAAACACATCTGGGCCAGTTTTGGCAAAGGTACGGCACAGTAAGCACTAGCTAATAGGTGTGTGAGCCTGAAGCGGCCCAGATATAATTTAGCAAATGTGGCCCACTTATGATTAAACACATCTGGGCCAGTTTTGGCAAAGATACGGCACAGTAAGCACTAGCTAATAGGTGTGTGAGCCTGAAGCGGCCCAGATATAATTTAGCAAATGTGGCCCACTTATGATTAAACACATCTGGGCCAGTTTTGGCAAAGATACGGCACAGTAAGCAATAGATTATGGGTGTGTGAGCCTGAAGCGGCCCAGATATAATGTAGCAAGTGTGGCCCACTTATGATGAAACACATCTGGGCCAGTTTTGGCAAAGATACGGCACAGTAAGCACTAGATTATGGGTGTGTGAGCCTGAAGCGGCCCAGATATTCTGTAGCAAATGTGGCCCACTTATATTAAAAAAGATTTGGGCCCGTTTTGGCAAAGATACGGCACAGGTAGCACTAGCTGACAGGTGTGTGAGCCTCAAGTGGCCCAGATATGATGTAGCAAATGTGGCCCACTTATATTAAAACAGATTTGGGCCTGTTTTGGCAAAGATACGGCACAGGCAGCACTAGCTGATAGGTGTGTGAGCCTCAAGTGGCCCAGATATGATGTAGTAAATGTGGCCCACTTATATTAAAACAGATTTGGGCCAGTTTTGGCAAAGATACGGCATAGGCAGCACTAGCTGATAGGTGTGTGAGCCTAAAGTGGCCCAGATATAGTGTAGCAAATGTGGCCCACTAATGTTAAAACACATCTGGGCCAGTTTTGGCAAAGGTACGGCACAGTAAGCACTAGATTATGGGTGTGTGAGCCTAAAGTGGCCCATATATAATGTAGCAAATGTGGCCCACTAATATTAAAACACATTTGGACCAGTTTTGGCAAAGATACGGCACAGGCAGTACTAGCTGATAGGTGTGTGAGCCTAAAGTGGCCCCGATATAATATAGCAAATGTGGCCCACTAATATTAAAACACATTTGGGCCAGTTTTGGCAAAGATATGGCACAGGCAGCACTAGCTGATAGGTGTGTGAGCCTAAAGTGGCCCAGATATAATGTAGCAAATGTGGCCCACTAATATTAAAACACATTTGGGCCAGTTTTGGCAAAGATACGGCACAAGCAGCAATAGCTGATAGGTGTGTGAGGCTAAAGTGGCCCAGATATAATGTAGCAAATGTGGCCCACTAATATTAAAACACATTTGGACCAGTTTTGGCAAAGATACGGCACAGGCAGTACTAGCTGATAGGTGTGTGAGCCTAAAGTGGCCCCGATATAATGTAGCAAATGTGGCCCACTAATATTTAAACACATTTGGGCCAGTTTTGGCAAAGATATGGCACAGGCAGCACTAGCTGATAGGTGTGTGAGCCTAAAGTGGCCCAGATATAATGTAGCAAATGTGGCCCACTTATATTAAAACACATGTGGGTCAGTTTTGGCAAAGATACGGCACAGTAAGCAATAGATTATGGGTGTGTGAGCCTGAAGCGGCCCAGATATAATGTAGCAAGTGTGGCCCACTTATGATGAAACACATCTGGGCCAGTTTTGGCAAAGATACGGCACAGTAAGCACTAGATTATGGGTGTGTGAGCCTGAAGCGGCCCAGATATTCTGTAGCAAATGTGGCCCACTTATATTAAAAAAGATTTGGGCCCGTTTTGGCAAAGATACGGCACAGGTAGCACTAGCTGACAGGTGTGTGAGCCTCAAGTGGGCCAGATATGATGTAGCAAATGTGGCCCACTTATATTAAAACAGATTTGGGCCTGTTTTGGCAAAGATACGGCACAGGCAGCACTAGCTGATAGGTGTGTGAGCCTCAAGTGGCCCAGATATGATGTAGTAAATGTGGCTCACTTATATTAAAACAGATTTGGGCCAGTTTTGGCAAAGATACGGCATAGGCAGCACTAGCTGATAGGTGTGTGAGCCTAAAGTGGCCCCGATATAATGTAGCAAATGTGGCCCACTTATATTAAAACACATTTGGGCTAATTTTGGCAAAGATACGGCACAGGCAGCACTAGCTGATAGGTGTGTGAGCCTAAAGTGGCCCATATATAATGTAGCAAATGTGGCCCACTAATATTAAAACACATTTGGACCAGTTTTGGCAAAGATACGGCACAGGCAGTACTAGCTGATAGGTGTGTGAGCCTAAAGTGGCCCCGATATAATGTAGCAAATGTGGCCCACTAATATTAAAACACATTTGGGCCAGTTTTGGCAAAGATATGGCACAGGCAGCACTAGCTGATAGGTGTGTGAGCCTAAAGTGGCCCAGATATAATGTAGCAAATGTGGCCCACTAATATTAAAACACATTTGGGCCAGTTTTGGCAAAGATACGGCACAAGCAGCAATAGCTGATAGGTGTGTGAGGCTAAAGTGGCCCAGATATAATGTAGCAAATGTGGCCCACTAATATTAAAACACATTTGGACCAGTTTTGGCAAAGATACGGCACAGGCAGTACTAGCTGATAGGTGTGTGAGCCTAAAGTGGCCCCGATATAATGTAGCAAATGTGGCCCACTAATATTTAAACACATTTGGGCCAGTTTTGGCAAAGATATGGCACAGGCAGCACTAGCTTATAGGTGTGTGAGCCTAAAGTGGCCCAGATATAATGTAGCAAATGTGGCCCACTTATATTAAAACACATGTGGGTCAGTTTTGGCAAAGATACGGCACAGTAAGCAATAGATTATGGGTGTGTGAGCCTGAAGCAGCCCAGATATAATGTAGCAAGTGTGGCCCACTTATGATGAAACACATCTGGGCCAGTTTTGGCAAAGATACGGCACAGTAAGCACTAGATTATGGGTGTGTGAGCCTGAAGCGGCCCAGATATTCTGTAGCAAATGTGGCCCACTTATATAAAAAAAGATTTGGGCCCGTTTTGGCAAAGATACGGCACAGGTAGCACTAGCTGACAGGTGTGTGAGCCTCAAGTGGCCCAGATATGATGTAGCAAATGTGGCCCACTTATATTAAAACAGATTTGGGCCGGTTTTGGCAAAGATACGGCACAGGCAGCACTAGCTGATAGGTGTGTGAGCCTCAAGTGGCCCAGATATGATGTAGTAAATGTGGCCCACTTATATTAAAACAGATTTGGGCCAGTTTTGGCAAAGATACGGCATAGGCAGCACTAGCTGATAGGTGTGTGAGCCTAAAGTGGCCCCGATATAATGTAGCAAATGTGGCCCACTTATATTAAAACACATTTGGGCTAATTTTGGCAAAGATATGGCACAGGCAGCACTAGCTGATAGGTGTTTGAGCCTAGAGTGGCCCAGATATAGTGTAGCAAATGTGGCCCACTAATGTTAAAACACATCTGGGCCAGTTTTGGCAAAGGTACGGCACAGTAAGCACTAGATTATGGGTGTGTGAGCCTAAAGTGGCCCATATATAATGTAGCAAATGTGGCCCACTAATATTAAAACACATTTGGGCCAGTTTTGGCAAAGATACGGCACAAGCAGCAATAGCTGATAGGTGTGTGAGGCTAAAGTGGCCCAGATATAATGTAGCAAATGTGGCCCACTAATATTAAAAGACATTTGGACCAGTTTTGGCAAAGATACGGCACAGGCAGTACTAGCTGATAGGTGTGTGAGCCTAAAGTGGCCCCGATATAATGTAGCAAATGTGGCCCACTAATATTTAAACACATTTGGGCCAGTTTTGGCAAAGATATGGCACAGGCAGCACTAGCTGATAGGTGTGTGAGCCTAAAGTGGCCCAGATATAATGTAGCAAATGTGGCCCACTTATATTAAAACACATGTGGGTCAGTTTTGGCAAAGATACGGCACAGGCAGCACTAGCTGATAGGTGTGTGAGCCTAAAGTGGCCCAGATATAATCTGTGTGAGCCTAAAGTGTGTGATATACAGTAGAGTAAGCACTAGCTGATGGGTGTGTAAGCCTAATAGTAGCCCGGATTTAACCTACAAAAATAACAATGGTTTTCACAAATAACTTTCCACAAAAACGTAACTCCAAACAAAACAAAAAAATTCCAAGGCAACACTAACATATAATTGAACCACATCTGAAATTGTAAATGGCCTGGGCCAGGTTGCAGAAAAATCCTCAAAGGCCCACTGAAATTCCTTGGAATGTGCTACATTTTTTATCTGCTGTCGTAATTTCAACTAAATAAGTGAAGACAGCGAGACATATCAAGTGATCATGCCCCTCCTTTGAAAGAACAATGTGTTTTGACTAAATAACAGGCGTGACAAATAATGTAACAGTGACAGTAATGTGCAACTTTAAAACCTTGTGATTTTCTCTAATGCATGGTCTCCTCTATTCATCTGCAGATTTAACACTGTTTATAACATTGTACTGTTCGTGCGCGATAGACTATCAAAAAGGGTTTGTGCTTGTTGCATTTCTGATACAAAATCATATAACAGTGGGGAAAGGCCTTAACGCTTTTAGACCTAGTCTATGTCAAACTTCATACTTCCGCTATTCTGTTCACTTCTGTATGCAGTCTAAAATATCATCCCTTCTATTCGTTTTCCTCCGGCTCAAAAACAGTCGGACCAATCAACAAACAGTAGGCTGAGAGTCGTGACGGGGCTGAGAGCCGTGACATAGACACTAAGTACCAAATGAAAGATTGGCTGCATCTGAAAACTAAGGCAGTGACTCGTTTTCTCTCTGCCTTACGTTTTCGGACTCATTTAATAGGCAGCGTGTTTGAAATACAAACAGAGAGTGCCTGATAATCATATATTTGAAAACTACAATACTTATTTCTCGCTAGAAATGCAATTAAAATGTGTAAAAATGTGAAAATATACCTTTATTTACATTACATTTGTACAGTTACTTCAAAAGCAGCTTTACAGATGCAGGGGAATCAGTACAACAATCGCAGGGCTGCTTTAAAAAGTGAGTACCTGACAAGCTTTCGCGCCTGGCAAGTCTATTTCAAGTATGTTTGCACCGGTGTCATACATTCCCAAGGAGATAGTCAATTTTGCCAATTAAACAGGTTAAATATTTGAAAGAGCAAGAAGGACTGCAGTATGCATTAGGGATATCCACGACATATATGCAACCGATTTGAAAATAATTAAATCAAACTTAAAGCTAACGCCTAGGTTCCAGCAGGCATCAGCCACCTCACTGCCATTCAAATGGGACATACAAATTGAACAGCTTTGTTTATGCACAGCAAGTGGAATTTGTGAAAATAAATGAAACATCTTATCAGTCTTGTGGAATAAATACAAGACAGCCTGACCACTTTGTAATGTTTTTATTCTCACTAACCCCCTGGAGAGACGCGATCGGATTGGGGTACTCAGCCGTCCATTAACAAATGCTAAAATATTTTTTAAAGTATGTCAGTCACCCTCTGTTAGTCATTTAATTTTACGTTCAAATATATGCATTTCCAAGCAATGATTAGCTACTAGCTATTAGCGTGCTCTTAACATTTGTTAATCCTGTTGACGTTTATAATGTGACCTTTCACACTCCTTAATCCACCGGCATTTCTCCCCTTTAAGTTTTGGGAAATGAAAAAATCCACCCCTTACAAACTTTTATGATTCCATATCATATTTACATACTCACAATATGTTTCCCTAGCTCGAAAGCTTGACAGACTTCCCACTCCAAGCTAGTTGCGGTTGCAGGCATATAGCTTAGCGAAGGACCAATTAGTAGGCCTATAGGCTACCAAACCTGGCTGCCAGATGTGTCAACTGTATGCTATAATAATTTAGTTTTAAATAGCTTTTTAGATAAATATTGCCTTAGGACCAGCATAAGCTGGTGAGCTGGTTTTAACTGGTCTCCCAGCTTGGTTAGCTGGTATTGCTGGTGTAGCAAGCTGGTCTAGGTGTGTTTTGGTCACTTTTTAAGCTGGTCTAGCTGTGTTTTGGTCACTTTTTAAACTGGTCTAGCTGGAATTAGCTGGTCAGGCTGGAAGACCAGCTGACCCACCAGCTTGATCAGCTTTGCCAGGCTGGGAGGACCAGCTTAGACAAGCTACTGCCACCTTAAACCAGCTACCAGCTTATGCTGGATTTTATGGTAGGGTAGATATGAAATGACATTAATTGGATTAATTTACAAATCATTAAACTTAGCTGATATAGCAAAATTTTCATTATTAATTTAATAATATATCATTACCCTACTGAAAAATCAGGATAGGCCTACCAGCAAGACCAGCATATGTTGTGTTTTGGTGCTGGTTTGCTACTGAACACCAGCTTAACCAGCACCAGCATAAGCACCAGCTAAACCAGCACCAAACCAGCATAAGCACCAGCTAAATCAACATTAGCACCAGCATCGCATGCTGGTCATACCAACAAGACCAGCATATGTTGTGTTTTGGTGCTGGTATGCTGGTGACCACCAGCTAAACCAGCATATACCAGCATAATTCCCATGCTGGTCCATGCTGGTTTGATGCTGTTTTTTTCACCAGGGTAGGCCTATATTAATAGTAATATTATAAAATATTTCAGTAATTACCTTATATTTTTGGTGCATTTATAAAACATGTATATAGCTAATGGTTTTGCTGCATATAATCTCATGCATCAAAATGATTCAAAACCATGGTAGCTATGTCTTTTGTTTTAACTGTAATAAAACCATAGTTATTTTTATAAGTGAACTGAAGTCCCAGCTCTGAGCTAGAAATAAAAAACAAGGATACAGCAATGTATCTATGTTATTTTTGCGCGCTTTTATAACCATGCTGCAAATTTAAACACAGGAAAGCGGGAAGGTGTTAAGGTTGTGGCTTGAAGGAATACAGCTACGGCCAAAATCACCCCAAACCCGAAACCGAACATCTCGCGAGATTTGGACGTAACTGTATCGTCTCTAGTCAGAACCAGCGCCAATTTAAGCCAAAGGTCAGAAGCTAGTGGAGCTGCCTGGAAGTTGGTAGTTGAAGTAAGTTACTTTTTGTTATTTTTAACACCTTAAACATACAAATTATATTTCAAAAATACAATTTATATAATGGATATTATTTAAATAGGAGTTATTTTTCTCAATTTAAGCAAATACGTTTCTGTAATATATATTTTTATATTTTTGCACGAATGTTGTTATTGTTTAATCCTGCTGTAGTCGGTTAGGCGCGATCTGTTTACATTTAAACGCAGCAAAGCGGGAAGGTGCCAGAGGCTGTCTAAGTTGGACATTTATAACATTTTTTGGTAAATTTTTTGGTATATTTAACAAAATCACCTCATAAATACGAATTATTTGTCTTAAATACAATTTATATAATGTATATTATTTAAATATAACCAATTTTCTCAGCTTAAGCAAACATGTTTCTGTATTTTTACATTTTTGCACGATTGTATTTGCTGCAGTCGGTTGTTTAAGCTCGAGTCCTAAAACGCAGGAAAGCGTGAAGGTGCCAGAGGCCATCGATCGGGAGCTGTTTAGGAGCTAACATTTAGGCAAGTTATTTTTGAACAAAATAACCTTAGATATATAATTACATTTCTTAGATGCCATATCAGTTTTGAGGAAATACATTAACTCATCGTATTACTTGAACACATGAATAATAACCTTCCTTCGGAGTTGAAAACATCTGTAATGTTATCTGTAACGTTAATGTTATTAAGTGCATTTTAAGCACAGATAACAAAATCACTCAATGTAAGTAAATAAGGTGAACTGATGTGCATGAATGTTTTTGTTAACCAATAATATGCAGCAACATCATATTTTTACATTAATTTGTACATATTAGATATTTTATTTTAGTATTTTTACTATAAGTATATTATTTCAAATTTTAACATGTGCTTATCTTACAGAATTTCCTGGTGAGCCGTACTGTCTACATAAAGGTACATGATGCTTCTACATTTTATTCTGGACCAATTTAAAATGTTGGTTCTCATTTCTTTTTCAGAATACCTCACCATTGACTTTGTACTCTAATTATCTAAGAGTAACTGTTGGTGTGTGTCATGGAAAGGGACAAGTGGAATATTAATCGAAGTAACTTAAGGAAAAGGGCTGTTAAAAGAGTCAGACGCTTGTTTGAATCTTTAGATAATGAGGACATTAATGTTGAGCATCATACTGCAGTTGAGCATCATACTTCAGAAAGTTGTGTTGAACATGAAGGAGTTACTTCAGGCTTTGATTTGCCATCCATTTCTGTAGCAGACCGTAATGAGGAAAGTGAATCATTTGATGAGGATAGTCATATTGATGAAAGGGAATATCCTGCTAACGGTGATTTAGCAGGTTGTTTAAAAGACTAGGCAAACAAATTTTGGAGTTTCATTGATTGCTTTGTCTGCCCTTTTGTCCATACTAAAGGTCCATCATCCTTCCTTACCAAAAGATGCCAGAACTTTACTTAAAACACAGACTTGCCATAGTGTTGCTTCCTTAGGGAGTGGATCTTTCTATTATTTTGGCATTAAAAAAAATGTTCAGTCAAATTTTTGACAAGGTTAAGTCAGTTCAGAATCATCACAATTTCAGATTACAGTTAAACATTGCGGCCTTCCACTTTTTAAAAGTTCCGGTATACAGTTCTGGCCAATTCTGGGAATGCTCCAAGGTTACAGTAAGAATCCTGTAGTGATTGCTTTGTTCTGTGGGAACTCAAAGCCTCAGTCATTGTCAGAATATCTGAAAGATCTGATTTGTGAGTTGAAATCTCTGAGTACTGGATTTGTTGTAAATGGCAAGACCTTTTTTTTTAACTGTGTCTTCAGTAATATGTGATGCACCTGCAAGGGCCTTTATTAAGGGAATTAAATCACACAATGGATACAGTGGGTGTGATAAATGTTTACAGACAGGCATTTACCTTAATAATCGCATGACATTTCCAGAACTTAATGCTACAGTGAGAACTGATACATCCTTTTCAAATGCAGAGGATGAAGACCATCACATACAGCCTTCCCCATTTTGTGAAGCGTCTGTCCCTATGGTCAGTGGATTTCCCCATGACTATATGCATTTAGTGTGTTTAGGTGTGATGCGTCGGCTACTTGACTTGTGGATTGGCACTTGTGGAAAGTTGCATTATCGGATTACATCCAGACAGGTGGCTGTCATTTCAGAAAAGTTGCTTGCTCTCAGAAGTTACATCCCTTCAGAATTTGCTAGAAGGCCAAGGGGCCTTGATGAAAGGTTGCGATGGAAAGCAACAGAACTTAGGCAATTCTTACTTTACACCGGTCCAGTTGTTTTGAGGGATGTTCTGACTGTTGAAGTGTATCAAAATTTCATGCTGTTGTCTGTAGGTATATACATCTTGGCAAGTCCGACATATTCTTTGATATTAAACGACTTTGCCAACACCCTGCTTAGATCATTTGTTAAGCATTTTGGTGAACTCTATGGTCATCAGTTTTTAGTTTACAACATTCATAGTAGGGCTGGGCCGATAAACGATATCACATCGAATCACGATGAAATTCAAATCGATAACGATTATAAGCTCCGGACATTTTCACTCGATATGGATTGATCCAAGAGCCAATCACACAGCAGAATGCTACAGCAGCGTGCACGTGCACGTCAGTACACAGTCCTACTACCGCACTTTGCACGCGAACTCGAGACGACGACAAAAGACCCCAAAAATGAGTGGAAGTAGTGACGAAAGTGAAACTAATCTCGGGTTAACATCAAGAAATGACGAAATTGTCGACTAAAAAGGTCGCACGAATTCTGAAATATGGAAGTGGTTTGGTTATCTGAAAAGTGACGAGGCTCAGATTAAAACGATCTGTAAAATATGTCGTCAGTTTGTAAAAACCAAGACTGGCAACACAACCAACCTATTCCATCACCTAAAGAAGTATCACCCAAACGACCACGCCGAGAGCATGAAAATGCGGGCCGATGCTACTCCTTCAACAAGCCGGGCTAGCAGTGGGGCTAACACAGTCTCACCCCATTTCGTCAATATTTGACGACACTTGACCATTCGTCAATATGTGACGCGGAGGGTATACCTTTCGCGTCATTTTTTGACGAACTGGGGACTTCAATACTATTACGTCCGTTGCATTCTCTTCTCCTATTTTCTTACCAATTTGCGTCGGTTTAGGGTTAGATTACGCAAAATTAAACCGTGTACGCGAAATTAAACAGTGTACGCGAAATTAAACAGTTGTCACCTGGCGTTGGGGTTAGAAACAGTTGTCACCTGGCGTTGGGGTTAGAGTTAGGTTTGGGTAGGGATGTCATTATGTAAATCTAACCCTAAACCGACGCGAACTTGGTAAGAAAATAGGAGAAGAGAATGCAACGGACGTAATAGTATTGAAGTCCCCAGTTCGTCAAAAAATGACGCGAAAGGTATACCCTCAGCGTCACATATTGACGAATGGTCAAGTGTCGTCAAATATTGACGAAATGGGGTGAGACTGGGTTGGTGGGGCTGTACCGAAGCGAAAATCGATCGTGTCATCCTTCGTGGCTATTACCCCGTATGAGAAGAGTTCCAAAAGGAACAAGGACATAACCAGGGCCGTTTTTTACTTTTTAGCTAAAGAAATGATGCCCCTAAGCACAGTGGAACAAGACAGGTTTAGGAAATTAGTTAAAGTGCTTGACTCACGGTACGAACTCCCTGGCAGAAAATACTTTTCGAAAACCGCACTGCCTCAGCTATACGAAGAGTGCCGCGAAAAAATGGAAAATAATCTAAGGAACGTGAAATATTTTGCCACTACCTCCGACCTATGGTCCAGCAGAACATCCGAGCCATACATGAGCCTCACTATTCATTACATTGACGAGGAATGGTGTCTGCAATCAAGATGCTTGCAAACGGCATATTTTCCGGATGACCATACTGCGGAAATACTTTCTGCGGGTCTTGAGGATGCACTCGCATCTTGGGGCCTTAGCGAGGACCGCCAGGTGTGCATCACAACAGACAACGGCGCAAACATCGTCAAGGCGGTCTCGCTTAAAAACTGGACTCGTCTGCAATGTTTTGGTCACCGGCTACATCTAGCCATTGGTAAGTTAACCATCTAAAACATTTAAAGTTTTCAGTGCTGAACAGCATATGAGGATTTATAAAATATCCTAATTGATTTCACAGCATTTAAAGCTTTCACGTTTGACTGCATAATTTAGAAAATGCTGTCGTATTCACACTGTCCTTACAAACACCAACTTGCGTGTAGTTGTGTTCTGTAAAGGCATTGATAAATAAATAAATGGTCGTGTAGCCCTGTTTTACGCTATTTGATAAATATGCATGATATATTAAGTATGTTAAATGCCGTTAATGTTTTAAAGTGTAAGTAATGCATCTATTCCACAATATTATGTGATGTAAATTTCTCATAATTCATTCCGTTTTGATTCAGCTTCATTTCTGTTGGCATTAAAGTTATCATGGCATGCTTAAGCCGTTATGTTAGTTTATTGTTGCAGTAACTAACCTTTATTTAACCCAGATTTGTAGGATAAAAGACAGCCCTATTGTGTAATGTCTAAAAAATATTAAAAACATCATAAAATAATTTTATCATCACAAATAAGTCATTTTACACTCATCTTTGCCTTTTAAAGATTCTAAACATGTGCCTATATTGTTTTCTTAATCATCAGAGGGGAGTATGAGAGACCAGAGAATCCAAAGAGCCATGGGTGTGTGCAAAAAAGTGGTCAGTGCTTTTTCCTTCTCATGGAAAAAGAAACAAGAACTAGCGGTCACTCAAGAGGAGCTCAAGCTGCCAAGGCACAAGTTGATCACAGAATCACCCACCAGGTGGGGGTCCCGCCATGCCATGATAGCACGAGTGCTAGAGCAGGAGAAGGCCATTGCAAAAGTTTTATCGGCTGATAAAAAAACAAGGCACTTGGCTCCCTCATGGCAGGACATTGACGTTCTGGAGTCTGTGTGCAAGGCTCTAAACCCACTTGCTGATTTCACTGATGCCCTTTCTGGTGAAAAATATGTGAGTGTGTCGTACCTGAAACCTGTACTGCATCTTTTCAGTGAGGAGGTCTTGAAACCTGTAGCTGATGACTCGGAGCTCACCAAGACCATCAAGGCTACTGTCCTCAGCTATCTAAATGAGAAATATAACAACGCTGCCACTGATGATCTTCTGAGCATAGCATCCCTTGTTGATCCTCGTTTTAAGACACGCTACATCAAAGATGACAAGGTTGAGGCTGTGAAATCCAGAGCTGTTGCTCAGATGCTGGATGATTGTCAGACTCAGAGCACATCGCAAGCTGCTCCTGCATTCCCATCCATTGCACTGGGAGGAGGCAAAGGTGATGGTGCTGCTGCTACACCAGCCAAATTGCAGAAGATGACACTAGGCAGCTTTTTCAAGAAGTCCTACACCAAGTCTACTGCAACATCTGATCTCACAGAACAGCAGGCTATTGAAGCTGAACTAAATGGCTACCTGCAAGCTCCTGATGCAGACAGCGAGACCAACCCCCTGGAATGGTGGAAGATTAATTCAGCAATATACCCCAGAGCGAGCCTCCTGGCAAAACGTTACCTGTGTATTCCTGCCACCAGCTCACCCTCAGAGCGTGCATTTAGCACAGGTGGTAATATAGTGTCCTGCCACAGGGCAGCTTTAAAGCCAGACACAGTGGACAGATTAGTGTTTCTGGCAAAAAAACCTGTAACAGTTTTATCAAATTGTGTGCACTAGCTAGAAGTTTAATATTTTTGTTTACGTTTTGCAAATTTAATCTACCTCTTAAAGCCAGACGCAGTGGACAGATAAGGGTTTCTGGCAACAAAAAAAATGTAAAAGTTTTACAAATTGTGTGCACTTTCTAGAAGTTTAATATTTTTGTTTACGTTTTGCAAATTTAATCTACCTCTTAAAGCCAGACACAGTGGACAGATTAGTGTTTCTGGCAAAAAACCTGTAAAAGTTTTTTCAAATTGTTTGCACTTCCTAGAAGTTTAATATTTTTGTTTACGTTCTGCAAATTTAATCTACCTCTTAAAGCCAGACACAGTGGACAGAGTAGTGTTTCTGGCAAAAAACCTGTAAAAGTTTTACAAATTGTGTGCACTTTCTAGAAGTTTAATACTTTTGTTTACAATTTGGAAATTTAATCTACCTCTTAAAGCCAGACACAGTGGACAGATTAGTGTTTCTGGCAAAAAACTAAAAGTTTTACAAATTGCGTGGACTAGTTAGTTGTATATTTTTCATGTTTACGTTTTGCACATTTAAAATACCTCTTAAATCCATACGCTGTTTACAGACCAGTCTTCCTGGCAAAAAAAAATACAACTAAAAGTTTTACAAATTGTGTGCACTTGACTTGCTAGAAGTTGTATATTTTAATGTTTATATTTTGCACATTTAATGTACCTCTTAATGCCAGACACTGTTGACAGTTAGTCTTCTGGTGGGAAAAAACTGTAATTTTTACAAATTATGTTTACAATAGTATTATGTTTACATTTAGAAAATGTGTAATCTTTTTTTTAAATAAACTATACAACTTTAAAGTGTAATTTAATGAACCCTCTCATTTTTGTGGCTTCAGTCATTGTTGGCATACTGTTTTTAAGCTGGAAGCATTAACAACTTGTATCGAAAATCGTTATCGGTCAATATGGATATTTTATTTCGAGATCACATTTTTGTCATATCGCCCAGCCCTAATTCATAGTCTATCTCATCTTAGTGATGATGTGAAAATACATGGACACTTAGATTTAATATCAGGGTTTCCTTATGAGAACTACTTGAAACGTATCAAAGGAATGGTTAGAAAACCAAGTTCACCACTGCAACAAGTTATACGCAGATTATCAGAACTGCATTCAACACGCTTCAATGATGAGGAAGCATCGAAACCCAACAAGCAATTAAAAATGCCACACTCAGATGGACCGTTTCCTTCTGGCTTTACAGGAGCAGTCTACCAGTTAAAAGAACTTGCAATTGATGAAATTGTAATCAACGCATCAGAGAGAGATAGGTGTATCAAGATGAATAATGTAATTGTTCTGGTTCAAAATATAATAGTCTTTGAGGGTGAGGAATACATTGTCTGCAAAGAATTTAGACATATTGGCAAGTTTTTTGACTATCCCATTGACTCCACAGATTTAGGAATTTTCTTTGCGTCGGGTCTGTCACCAGATCTGATGTGCCTCAAGTTAGATACTAATGTGCAGAAGTGTGTCCGGTTGCCCTTGGATGTTGGATTTGTAATCATTCCACTTCTACACACAGACCCATCCTAAGTTGGGGTCTAAGCGTGACGTTATTTTAGTCATAAGGACTGCTGAATCTTAGGAGTAATATTTTTTTATTTTGTAGAAATTTATAATTTTTGTGCAGATCAACATCAAGTTTAGACAGAGGTGACCGTGTCCAGACTACCTTTAATTATCCCTGTAAGTGTGTATTCCATGTTTATACTAATATATTTGGTTTTGAATTTGTATTAATGAGGACTTTATGTGCACTTAAAGGGATAAGTTCACCCAAAAATTGACATTTTGATGAATGCTGATTGTGAAGCACACAGCTTGTGTAAACCATTGACTTCCATAATAGGAAAAAAATACTATGACCGAATTTTCATTTTTGGGTGAACTATCCCTTTAAGCCACCATTCACCTTTTAAACCACTTACAGTTAACTTTTTCATTATATATAATGATGTTCATATTCTTAAGAGGATTCTTTTTCTGTTATAGAACATGTTTCACATAGTTGAGTTTCTGGACACCCAAGAAGTTGAAGTGGTGCCAGCACTTTGGGTTGCAGATGAAGTTTGTCATTGGCCATCTCACTACAAATCCGAAGAATTAGGGAAGGCCATACGAAATGAGGAACAGCATGGACACATGTGGGATGTCTTTCGTGTTCGCATTTTATACTCAGCTGGTATGCATATCACATTTACGTTGGGGCTGTTTACACCTGGCATTAAAATGCATTTTGGTCAATCATATTATAAGTGGACGACATTACATACTAGGGCTGTCACTTTTTATTCGATATTCGAATATGAGCCTCATGTGCATGTCAAGATAGAATTATAGATTTTATATAAAATGACATATTGTTTATAGTGTTAAATATTATAGCAGAATAAAAAGCTTGTGTTAATACGTTCGCATTATGAAATTAGCATGTATGAAGATAATTTCATCATTTTTACAACGCAACGTAAACTTTATATTAAACAACAACAGCATTTGTCTTGTAAACGGATTTGAAATGATCATGTGCTGACTGTCGCGCATCACACAGACGACAGAGTCAAGTAAGATCTGCTGTGTGAGATCTGCTTAACTTAGTGGTAAGTTTAATTTCATCTCAAATATCAAATGGTTTGTGCTCTCTATCATTAAAAACAGTCAAGCAAACAGCACGCGCAGAGATAATGTACTTGTGAATGACGGCTCACAAACGCGCAGGATAGGCTATGTATGTGTGCTTGTTGTCAATAAGATTCTTTCTCACGAAACACGCTCAAGTGCGGGATATGTGTGCTTGTCAATGATGGGCGTTAAATCCGCGGAGTTTTCCGCTGAAATCTGCAGGCGCGGATTCCGTTTGGGCATGGCTACATTTTTTCATATAAGTTGTTATTCATAAGTTGATAACCTGCTGTTTCAAACATTAAATAAAAAAAGTAATCCAGACCGTCCTGTTTATGACTGTCACTAATGCTGCGTCCGAAACCGCCTACTACATACTATATAGTACGCGAAAAGCAGTAGGCGAGGCGAGTAGTATGTCCGAATACATAGTATTCGAAAAACAGTATGCGAAAAGTACCCGGATGACCTACTACTTCTGGTTAGATTTTGCAGTGTGCATACGATGGACGCTTCACTATCCCATGATGCCCCGGACGAGGAGTTATCCAACGAAGAAGAAGAGGCACGCGGCTGTTTTCGCGCTGAAATGACATGACGTGATGACGACGTATGTCACGTGATGTAGCAACATGGCGGATGTAGTACGTCCAAATCTCATCCATACTACCCGGATTTATACTATACAGTACCTACTGTTTTAACGCCAAGTAAGTAGGTACTTCATCTAATTCAGTACCTACTATACAGTATGCGGTTTCGGACGCAGCCTAATACATTTACGATTGAATCTCCATTACGGTGTGTTTTTTTTTTTATGCACACGGGGGGCACCTAGATATTCGAATATATTCGGATAGATTGCATGATATTCATTATCCGTTAGAATTAGATTTTTCTCAAAAGTGACAGCCCTACTACATACAGGTTTAACGATGCGAAACGTTTTGAACTTGTCCTCTCTCGACCACATCCAAACGCATTCAACCGGATTGCTTTTGTGGTGAAGACGCTCAATCTGTTTGAACAACCACAAACTACCGTATACTCTCTGCCTATTGATTTTAAGTTTATACAGAGCATGTTTTTTAACATCGGCTCTGACTTCTAGGGCGAGCAGAAAATTTTCTCTGCGATCTATAGTTTACCAGTAATAAAATTAATGTGTCTGCTCTCCTTATCTGTTGTATGAGTGTGTTAAGTTGCGTGAGCTTATTTTATCAATTGCTTTGAAATATCAAAGAAAACCCTTACATATACACATACAAAGCATTGTGCAACCTGTTTACTAGCATCACAAGTAGTGCTTCTCCTTACATAATAATAATATAAGTGCACATTAGTTTTAACTTGTCATTTTTTCTTGCTTTTGTTTTAACAACTCACCCATATACCCTCTTTTGAAGTAATCAGGATAGAAATGGTCGAAAGTGGATATAATAGACAGGTTTAAAGACCAGGTATGAATGATTATTTGCCTCTTTTGTCTACTTGTGATCCAATTGACCAAAATGCATCGTAATACCAGGTGAAAACAACCTCTTAGGATTCACTAATGTGAATAATCATCTTAAACTACCTGAAGCAGAAGCCCACACTGACATTCAGACTGCTGAAGAAGATGAAGATGACAATCCAAAAAAGCGAAAGCGAATGTAAGTGCTTCTTTTAAATGTTTCCATAAAACATTGAGTGTTTCCCACAGGATTTTGAGAGACTGTGGCGGTGATGACGTCACATGCCGATTAGCATGTGATGTCATTGTTTCATGTTTTACTCTTTGATCTGTCACACTATATTGCATTTTAACACAACTGAATGCTATTTCTACATATTATTTGTTTTGTTGTCTATAAAATAGTGACTAAACACAACCCAGTAACGACCCAGTAACTCCTTGTTTAATCCAATCAGCTCTTTCTTTAACTGCTCCTAAAAACACGCACTTATCTGAGAAAATCAACATACATTTATAATTGAGGCTGTACTGATGTTGCTCTTCTCATCAGTGCTGTTGCGTTATGAGCGCTTTTTTATTTTAAATACGAGGGGTAGTTTTGTTGCAAATTCAGAAATATGAAAGAATACACGGTTGCTGTTAATACAGAACACGTGCATGGGCATACCGCATCATAGGTAGGGAGAGAGCTCGGACACAGACTCACACCAGAACGGGTATGTGTGGTAAACACTGCTGCTAACCTTTTGTTAAGTCACTAATTATGAACTTGATCAGCCGTCTTTCTTTGTCAGTAACATCTGTGACTGTTGACACTTACACGAAAAAGAAAGTACACGGAGGAACGCGGAGTTACAATACTTTTCACTCTTATGTGAGAGAGGCGCGCTGCATGCAACATGAGAGAGAAGGGAGAGGGTGCGCGCTGTTGAGGCACTGCACGCAAGGAGGAGGGAGGCGTGCTGAGCGCTCGCTTCAATGAATTAAGACGTTTTAAATAGTAAAATTAAAATGTAAATGGGAATCATGAAAAATCTATTTGTGGCGGCCAGTGTTGATTATAAATCCATAAATCAATTTATAGGAAACACTGACATTTGTTTTATGGAATAATCTGTGAAGAAATTCAGGCATCATTAATGAAAAAGATTAATAAAAAAAGCCAAACAAAAACAAAAAGCCTAGTGCACATCCTGAATCACCAATAATAGAATAGGAGAGTGGTCAGAGAAGGCAAGGGTCAGATCCAGGAGATGGTGTCATGATCAGGAGGGACAAGGAGAGACAGTCCACAACTACAATAAATCCACTATGGCAAAATCAAGCACAGTTCAGGCATCCTTACCAGAAAGTATATACAGGAATCCTCTCGCAAAATGGACAAAATACACAAAGGACAAACAAGAGCCAATGATTTAAAATAGAAGAACCAATACTCTGGCACTAAGTGTTCATGCAGATAAAGACTTTATTGTATTGTTCATTTTCATTTGTAATTGGCAGAAAATCAAAAACAAAAGGCTACTACAATTAACTGTGACAAGCCATAATTATGTAAAAAAAAAATTATGTTTGCTAATGCCTGATGAAGGCCAGTGGACTGAAATGTTGTGTCTGATTTAAGTATTTCACCAAGTATTTGTAGTGTGTGGGACTTTAAAGGTCACATTCTTCCTGATCCCGTTTGTAAACTTTAGTCAGTTAGTGTTAAGTTTGTGTGATAGCATAAATAATACCTGCAAAATGATAAAGCTCAAAGTTCACTGCCAGTTCAGTTCCTGCAGCACTTTTCAGTTTGGGCGGCCCACCTAAGCTGGGAAACCCTACCACCTTAACAAGGTTGTCCCCAAAAAAATGTCGCTGCACAAAAGGCCGTCAAGTGCATCTCGGAGAATAGTGTGGACGCGCTTCACACTGCGAGCGGGCACGCACGCCACAGTTGATAAAACATTTAATTCATTAATAATCTAGTATGTGTTCATTTTCTGTCATAGTTTCTTCAAAATGTAGTTTTTTTTTTTGAGTGTTTTAAATAAAAATATTTTCATCATAATGTCTACGCCCCGCCCCTTTGATTGCCATGCCCCCGGCCCCGGCCACCCGCACAACCCTACCACCTTAACTAACAAATTTTCTGTGGGAAACCCTGCAGGTGATATATATTCTTTAAAAGAATTCCCGTTTAAATCCTAGAGCGAATGGCCGGTTTAGACTACAGTCCTCTACTACCCACAGAAATACGTCAGTCACCAGCTATGCTCAAACGGCTCTGGCTAAGCTAAGCTGCTGTTGAATCACAACACACTAAACAAACTACACAATCAGAACTCATTACGTATTTCTGACAGTGAAAACAGTGCTATAGAGAAGAGATAAGTCAATTGTGTGAAAAATAATGTTTTTTTTTTTTACATGAACGTGTTTATTGCATACTGTAAACACTAGGGATTCACCGAAAGGAAAAATTATGACAGAAAACACTTAAAAAATTGTATTTAATTAAACAGATTAAATTATATGAAGTACTGCTGTATATATATATATATATATATATATGTGTGTATATATATATATATATACTGCCGATTTTGAGATCTTATGACGGATTGAATGTCCAGGTTCATTTCCGTATACAGTATGCTTCACATATCTAAATGGCCAATAAAAAGAAATCATGTCATCTGATTTTCACGTATATCCATTTGGTATCAAAGCTGTCAATCACGCTGCGTATCTCAGGCCCTGTGGAAGCATCTCGCCGGTCTCGTGAAGTTTCATTGAAGCTCAGCACTTGATAGCCGAATAAACATATTCTGGTGATACAATGACTTTCAGGGTAAACGTTTCCCCCCTGACCCCAGACGTACGTCTAGGAGTGACAAAATTATGGTAGGACTGTGCAAACGACCACTGCGTCCCAAACCGCCTACTTCTATAGTATATAATAGGCTAAGTAGTGCTTTTTACATACTATATAGTATGGAAGAAGGCTGTTTGGGACGTCAATATGAAACGTGACTTGGCCATTCTAATTAATGATCGGAGAAACTCGTATCGACCACCGTTACTGTAAAATATGCACGTATGTCCATTTAAACTCAATTTTAGTCAAATGTGGATTATTTCATTACACTGGCAGGAATATGGTTACATGTAAAGATGCCGTACCAAGTATGACAACACTACATTCAACTGCTTTTGAAATACTGTTTTTTTTTCACTTCTTGAAAAGTAACCGTTTCGGACATACATGAGTTTCATCGGGCAGCGACGATATATATATAAATATATATATATATATATATATATATATATATATATATATATATATATATATATATATACAGTCTTGTTCAAAATAATAGCAGTACAATGTGACTAACCAGAATAATCAAGGTTTTTAGTATATTTTTTATTGCTACGTGGCAAACAAGTTACCAGTAGGTTCAGTAGATTCTCAGAAAACAAATGAGACCCAGCATTCATGATATGCATGCTCTTAAGGCTGTGCAATTGGGCAATTAGTTGAAAGGGGTGTGTTAAAAAAAATAGCAGTGTGGCATTCAATTACTGAGGTGGTCATCATTTTTGTGAAGAAACAGGTGTGAATCAGGTGGCCCCTATTTAAGGATGAAGCCAACACTTGTTGAACATGCATTTGAAAGCTGAGGAAAATGGGTCGTTCAAGTCATTGTTCAGAAGAACAGCGTACTTTGATTAAAAAGTTGATTGGAGAGGGGAAAACCTATAAAGAGGTGCAAAAAATGATAGGCTGTTCAGCTAAAATGATCTCCAATGCCTTAAAATGGAGAGCAAAACCAGAGAGACGTGGAAGAAAAAGGAAGACAACCATCAAAATGGATAGAAGAATAACCAGAATGGCAAAGGCTCAGCCAATGATCACCTCCAGGATGATCAAAGACAGTCTGGAGTTACCTGTAAGTACTGTGACAGTTAGAAGACGTCTGTGTGAAGCTAATCTATTTTCAAGAATCCCCCGCAAAGTCCCTCTGTTAAAAAAAGGCATGTGCAGAAGAGGTTACAATTTGCCAAAGAACACATCAACTGGCCTAAAGAGAAATGGAGGAACATTTTGTGGACTGATGAGAGCAAAATTGTTCTTTTTGGGTCCAAGGGCCACAGGCAGTTTGTGAGACGACCCCCAAACTCTGAATTCAAGCCACAGTACACAGTGAAGCATGGAGGTGCAAGCATCATGATATGGGCATGTTTCTCCTACTATGGTGTTGGGCCTATTTATCGCATACCAGGGATCATGGATCAGTTTGCATACGTTAAAATACTTGAAGAGGTCATGTTGCCCTATGCTGAAGAGGACATGCCCTTGAAATGGTTGTTTCAACAAGACAATGACCCAAAACACACTAGTAAACGGGCAAAGTCTTGGTTCCAAACCAACAAAATTAATGTTATGGAGTGGCCAGCCCAATCTCCAGACCTTAATCCAATTGAGAACTTGTGGGGTGATATAAAAAATGCTGTTTCTGAAGCAAAACCAAGAAATGTGAATGAATTGTTAAAGAATCATGGAGTGGAATAACAGCTGAGAGGTGCCACAAGTTGGTTGACTCCATGCCACACAGATGTCAAGCAGTTTTAAACAACTGTGGTCATACAACTAAATATTAGTTTAGTGATTCACAGGATTGCTAAATCCCAGAAAAAAAAAATGTTTGTACAAAATAGTTTTGAGTTTGTACAGTCAAAGGTAGACACTGCTATTTTTTTGAACACACCCCTTTCAACTAATTGCCCAATTGCACAGCCTTAAGAGCGTGCATATCATGAATGCTGGGTCTCATTTGTTTTCTGAGAATCTACTGAACCTACTGGTAACTTGTTTGCCACGTAGCAATAAAAAATATACTAAAAACCTTGATTATTCTGGTTAGTCACATTGTACTGCTATTATTTTGAACAAGACTGTACATTTACAACTTTACTATAGTGATTGCATTTACTAGCTGCTGACCACCTTCAAAAGTGCATAACTCGCATGTAAAAATCATTAAACAATTCCATAAATGTTTCTTAGTTTAAAAAAGCTTTTTATTTTATAAATTTTTCGTTATTGCACTTTATTTGTAAAGATGTTCCTACAATTAAAAACAACTAGTTTGAGATTTATAATCCCTTGTCGTTTTTGAACTTTACTAGAATCCTCCACCTCTCCCCGCTGTAAAAAAAAGTAACTTTTCCTCTAAGTAAAGTTAAAATGATTTACTTTTTACTTGAGAAGATTTTTAGACCAGTAACTTTACTTTTACTTAACTAAAATATTATTAAAGTAACTTTACTTTTACTTGAGTACAAGATTTTATTACTCGGTAACACTTTTTTTTTTTTTCACACAGCTTCCGGGCAAGATGGCGCCTGTGTTTGGCTTCGCCGTTGCCTCGGGCTATTTTTCGCGTTGTGTTTTACCTGTTGTGGGCGTGATTTTTCTGCTTGTGATTGTTTTTAATGATGGAGTTGCTGCTCAGGTATATGATTGTCAAACATTGTTATTTATAAAATCATCAATGGCAGATCAATATACTCCACCGCCCTGGGCGGACATTCCGCAATCACTACGCATATCGAACTATCCAGTGGGCTATACCGGTGGTGATTTTCCACATCGACGTAGACAGCGGAGGAAGCGAGGAACAAGGGCCGGCCTCCAGGTGAAGCTGAGACTATCCTGGAAGCAAGGAGTCGTCGGGAAACGGCATCGCTCTTTCCAGTCGAGCGCAGGCTCGGAGGGTCTATGGCTTCCTCTGTTTACATCTAATAGTGCCCAACTCTCATTTCTCCGACCTATCCTCCCAGATACGTATGTGGACACCATTCTTCCACCAGTATGTAAAGTTTCATCCTATAATGTTTCAAGGCCATATATCCGCACTCTACCGCGTGAGTTATCTAGCGAAGTTGCTGTTCCACTTTACAGGATGGCGTTGATAAATGCTCGCTCTATTACCAACAAATCTTTCACCCTAAATGACATGGTGAAATCTAAAGAGCTTGACTTCTTGTTTATAACTGAAACTTGGCAAAGACATATGGAGTTTGTTTATCTCAATGAAATCTGCCCAAATGACTATTCGTTTATTAGCCTGCCGAGACCATCAGGCAGAGGCGGAGGTCTTGCGGCTGTATTTAGACAGAGTTTTGCTTGCCGGGTGGTAAACGTTGCTCCTTTCTCGTCTTTTGAACTTCAAATGATTCAAGTTGGACAGAAAAATCCTTTTTATTGTGTTTTAATCTATCGTCCGCCTGGGCCAAGTAGCACCTTTCTGGATGACCTCAGCGTCTTTTTATCATCTATTCTTAAACTCACAAAAATTGTGATTGCTGGTGATTTTAACATCCATATTGATGACGGATCGGATAAGTTTGCAAATGACTTTAAGAAAGTTACTGACTCATTCAGTTTAATACAGCATGTTACGGGTCCTACCCATAAAAGAGGGCATACTCTGGACCTTGTGTTTTCTATGGGGCTTAATATTGGTTCTGTTTTATCTGAAGATGTTTTTATTTCGGATCACAACTGTATTCTATTTGATTTATGATGTGATGTTTTAGTACCACCGCATAGCCAAATTATTTATTCTCGCCTCTTAAACTCTCTTTCTGCTGAAAAATTCTCCGCTGCTTTTGAGTTATTAAACACCACTTTGCCCGAAAGCAGTGTCGATATGCAAGTAGAACATTTTAATAATCACTGTCTTGTAGTTTTAAATGAAGTCGCTCCGCTAAAATCAAGACCATCACAGCCGATTAAATCCTCCCCCTGGATCAATGACACCATACGCTCTCACAAACGGATCTGTCGAAAGACTGAGCGTCTGTGGAAATCTACGCGACTGCTTGTTCATTACCAGCACTTAAAAGATCTAATATCCGATTTTAATAATATGGGTAAGGAGGCACGAGCAAATTATTTTGCAAATTTAATATCCAGTAGTAAACGCAACCCAAAAAAGTTATTCGATACTATTAATAATATCGTCTCCCCGCCCTCTTCTATGGTTCAAATCGCCTCAGTTGAAGAATGTAACAACTTACTCTCATTCTTTGTGGATAAGATTCAAAATATTCGAAACAGCCTTATCCCGCTTACCCAGATTCAGGCTTGTAAGACAGCGAGTCGGATTATACTGGAGAATTTCTCCATGATCACTGCTGAGGACCTCACAAAATTAGTGGGTAGTATGAAAACGTCTTCAAGCACCTTAGATATTTTACCTACTGCCCTGTTTAAAAACGTAATTGACACAATTAGTCCATCTGTGTTATCAATAATTAATAAGTCTTTGATGTCTGGTGAGGTTCCACGATATTTTAAACAGGCTGTTGTTAAACCTATTTTAAAAAAATCGAACATGGACTCCACGTTGCCCCAAAATTATAGACCAATCTCCAAGCTCCCTTTTATGGCAAAGGTCCTGGAAAAAGTGGTTGCAAATCAACTCACATCCATATTGGATAATTATAATGTGTTTGATAAATTTCAGTCCGGCTTTCGTCGTATGCACTCTGAAACGGCTCTTCTCAGAGTGCAAAATGATTTATTAATGCAAGGTGATGCAGGAGAGTGTTCAGTACTGGTTTTATTGGACCTTTCCGCGGCCTTTGATACAGTTGATCATCCCATCCTAATTAAGAGAATTAAAGAAGCTGGGATCACTGGAACGGCGTTAAGTTGGTTTTCATCATATTTATCTGAGAGATCTTTTTCAGTTAGAGTGCAAAACTTTGTTTCAGCTACTGTCCCCTTGTCATATGGTGTTCCACAGGGCTCAGTTTTAGCTCCGTTGTTGTTTGCACTGTATTTGCTTCCTTTAGGGAAACTTTTAAATAATTTTAATTCTGTCCGCTATCACTGCTATGCGGATGATATACAGTTGTATATCTCTTTTAAACCAAACGAGTGTACAAAATTGTCTATTCTTTTAAACTGTTTAAAGTCTGTTAAAGCTTGGATGACAAACAACTATCTTCAGTTAAATCCAGAAAAAACTGAAGTTTTAATCTCTGCTCCTGATGATATCCTCCCGAAAGTGATGACACATCTTGGGCCATTAGCACACTCTGTTAAGTCTTCAATTCGTAATCTTGGTGTTCATATGGGGAAAGCATTTACACTTGACAAACATGTAAATCATTTAGTGAGAAATTGCTTTTATCAACTGAGAAACATTTCTAAACTGAGGCCAGTGGTAACGACTGTGGAGATGGAATTGATTATTCACGCTTTTATTTCCTTTCGTATTGACTATTGCAACTCTCTTTTTACTTGTTTAAATAATTCATCCTTGAAACAGCTACAAGGGGTACAAAATGCGGCCGCCAGACTCTTAACAAAGTCCCCAAAAAGGTCTTCAGCAACTCAAATTTTAATGTCGCTTCACTGGCTCCCTGTGAAGTTCAGAATTCAATATAAAATCTTGGTTTTAGTATTTAGGGCTTTACATGGGCAAGCCCCTGCTTATATAAACGACATGTTGCAACTTCATATTCCTAGCAGGAATCTGAGATCCAACAATTCCGCCCGGCTAGTGGTTCCAAGTACTAGATTAAAGACTAAAGGTGACTGTGCATTTGAAGTTGCGGCTCCTAAGCTATGGAACACTCTTCCGCTGGACTTAAGATAAACTCTGTGGTCAATTTTAAAAGGAAGTTAAAAACATATCCATTTAAAGTGGCATTCGTGTAATCGCTTGGTTTTTTATCTTTTTATATTATTTTTTGTTTGTTTGTTTTTGTTTTAGTTTAATGGTACTGTGTATGTCTATATTTTTATATTTATGCTGTAAAGCACTTTGTGAAACTGCTCTTGAAAGGTGCTATAGAAATAAAATTACTTACTTACTTACTTACTTAAAGGAATAGTCTACCCTTTTGCCATATTAAACTATGTTATTAGCTCAACCTAGACAAATTAATAAATACCTATCTTTTTTCAATGGGTGCACTGTACAGCGTGTTGTGAATGTGTTAGCATTTAGCCTAGCCCCATTCATTCCTATGGTACCAAACAGGGAAGCCACCAAACACTTCCGTGTTTTCCCTATTTAAAGACTGTTACATGAGGAGTTATACCAGTAAGTATGGTGCCACAAAAGAAAACTTTTTTTGGTACCATAGGAATGAATGGGGCTAGGCTAAATGCTAACACATTCACAGCACGCTGTACAGTGCACGCATTGAAAAAAGATAGGTATGTATTAATTCATCTAGGTTGAGGTAATAACATAGTTTAATATGGCAAAAGGGTAGACTATTCCTTTAACACTTTACAATAAGGTTCATTAGTTAACATTAGTTAACGACATTAATTAACATAAACTAATAATGAACTGCACTTATACAGCATTTATTCATCTTTGTTAATGTTAATTTCAACAATGACTAATAATTTTATTAAAATTTTGTTAACGTTAGTTAATGCACTGTGAACTAACATGAACAAGCAAATAAAGCTTTATTTCTATTAACTAACATTAACAAAGATGAATAAATACTGTAACAAATGTATTGCTCATGGTTTGTTCATGTTAGTTAATACATTAACTAATGTTAACTAATGAACCTTATTGTAAAGTGTTACCTATTACTCTTTCCACCTCTGGACTTTTTTCTGTCAATCTTGGCACAATGTCCATCTCTGTTTCTCTCTCTGCTCATGCACGCATGTGTGTGTGGTGACTGCTCAACATACACTGCTGTTGCAAATTTCTTAAGGCATAATGATAAATAGGTTATTTGCATTTTTCATGGGAAAAGAATATCAGACTTGTGCAAAGTTAATGCAAAGGTTAGTTTGGGTTAAGTTGTTTAAGGAATGAAAACGAGGCAATTTTTTACAGTTAAATTATTATTATTCATGTAATCAGGGATTTTTTAATGTTAAATGTAGTCGAAGCACTTTGTTCCTGTATGCAATGCCTTCACTGAGTTCTTTTATTTTTGTCTATAAAAAATGTAGTCCAATGTAGATAAAGATAAATCATTAACCATACAATATTTATAAATTAATATCCAAAATTAATTTTGTCCAATATTTGTAATTTATGATGTGATAACATGCAAATATTTAATAATTTGTGTGTTTTTCTAATTTTGTGCAATATATTTATATGCAGCAGTGTCTCCCAAGTAAATCATGCATTTTTATTATGCAACATTTTATAACAGTATAAAATTCATAACTTAAGCATAATGTTACCTTTAATTTGTCGAGATGGTGAAAAGCTGATGTTACATAATTTGACTGGAGTTCTGTATAAAAAATGTGAGTTTTAAATTATTATGTGCATAACAGTAAGTAATATTTAAATACAATAATGTGATATGTATTAGTAAAAATGCTTACACATATCTGTCACGGTACGTTTAAACAAAAGAGAACCCAAACGCAGACAAGACGTAAAAAATAAACTGAAGGTTTATTCAACAAGGAAGAAACCCACGTGGGGGTAAAACGGATAATAAAAAATGGTGAGGTAACACAAAACCGGGAAAACAAACACTGGATACCAAAATAACACAAACTCGGAAGACACGATTCAGGGAACACGAAGGACATGAATAACCCACTGAATCAAGACAAAAGAAACGAGCACATGACAGAGAACGAGAGGGCATTATAAAGACACAACACAAATGAGGAACAGGTGAACATCATTAATTACTCAAGACAAGATTACATAAGGGAGTAGGGTAAAAGTGACAAGACACATGAACACGTGACACCAACACATGATGTGACTACACGTGTCCCCAAACAAAACACAATGCTGCCATGATCTTGCCCTCTGAAATCAGACCTGAATCTCACACAAAGGTCTGGCAAGACCATGACAGCGACAAGACACTGGGAACACGTGGAAACCACATACACAATATAACTTCACGTGTCCCCAGACAGAACATAGTACTGTCATGGTCTTGCCAACTGAAATCAGACCGGAATCTAGCACCAAGGTCTGGCAAGACCATGACAGTACCCCCTCCTTAAAAGGCGGATACCAGGCGCCACAAAACGAAACATTAAACACGAGGGACGAGAGACTGTACAACAGAAAACACCCATGACAACACTACAATAAACATCAATGGCAGACAAACATAAGTCACAAACGGGTTGGGATGATTCAACAAAAATAACAAACAAGGGAGGGGGGGTGGGGCAACAACAGGGTGTACATAATGTCCAGGCTGACCAAAATAAGTCCCAAAATTATGCTGCTGACGCGTTGACGGGTGATGTGTTTCAGGCCGTGCTGAGGGATGACGTGGCCCTGGCTGCGCAGGCGGCTGACGTGTCTCCGGCTGCGCAGGTGGCCGACGCCTCTCTGGCTGCGCAGGCAGCTGACGTGGCCCTGGCTGCACAGGTGGCAGACGTCTATCCGGCTGCGCAGGTGGCAGACGTCTCTCCTGCTGCGCATGCGGCTGACGTGTCTCCGGCTGCGCCGGCGGGTGACGTGTCTCCGGCTGCGCCAGCGGGTGACGTGTCTCCGGCTGCGCCGGCGACTGACAAGTCTCCGGCTGCGCCGGTTGCATCAGCTGCTCCGAAGCCCCCTTTGTTCTCTTCTTCCTCCGTCTGGAGGCAGGGAGTGCAGGACGGAGACCGGACGCAGGTGTAGTCTCCGGCGCCGAAAAGACGAGAGCCGTCCTCCCCAGCTTGATCGTCCCGGTGAGAATGCCTCTCGGGTTGGACAAGGTCGGGCGGGATCCGGCAGACCCGGCTGGTTTCCGCCTGGCATTCGTCTCGGGACCGCATACGAGCGGGTCATAAAACTCGTAACCCGACTCGTATGCTGGACGGGAACCCCTGCCCCGTATCGCCATACGGCTATACATGTCCGCTGGGTTCAGTTAGGCTTGTTCGTTCTGTCACAGTACGTTTAAACAAAAGAGAACCCAAACGCAGACAAGACATAAAAAATAAACTGAAGGTTTATTTAACAAACACAAAAACCCATGTGGGGGTAAAACAGATAATAAACAATGGTGGATTAACACAAAACCGGGAAAACAAACACTGGATACCAAAATAACACAAACTCGGAAGACACGATTCAGGGAACACGAAGGACATGAATAACCCACTGAATCAAGACGAACGAATGAGCACACGACAGAGAACGAGAGGGCATTATAAAGACACAACACAAATGGGGAACAGGTGAACATCATTAATTACTCAAGACAAGATTACATAAGGGAGTAGGGTAAAAGTGACAAGACACTGGGAACACGTGACACCAATACATGATGTGACTACACGTGTCCCCACACAAAACACAATGCTGCCATGATCTTGCCCTCTGAAATCAGACCTGAATCTCACACAAAGGTCTGGCAAGACCATGACAGCGACAAGACACTGGGAACACGTGGAAGCCACATACACAATATAACTCCACGTGTCCCCAGACAGAACATAGTACTGTCATGGTCTTGCCAACTGAACTCAGACCGGAATCTAGCACCAAGGTCTGACAAGACCATGACAATACCTGTCTTTTTCTGCATTTGTTGTGCAGATAACCTTCAACTTCACATTTAGCTTTTTTCCATATTTGAAGGACCTGTTATGAACTTAGAGAGAAAATAAAAACTGTTATATTAATTTTTTTTAATATGGCGTAACATACATTGTTCTATAAGAAACAAATTATTAAAATATTATTTGATCAAAAAATAGTAACACTGTCTTTATTGCTTAAATTAAGCATAGTTGTATTTCTTCAGATCTACAGAAATTATATATTGTTTGTCTTACTGTGCATTCAGACCGCCACTGGCGAGAGCGTCAAAGTGGCCGGAAGTCATTCATTTTCAATGACAGCCGGCGGCGAGCTCCGGCGCAGCGCGTCATGTACAGCGTGAGCGTCGAGGAGAGTTGAAATCCACTCAACTTTATGGTAATGACATATGACGCGGTTCGGCGGCAACCAATCGGAAGGCGGAAATGTTCACCGGCAACCAATCGGGAGGCAGAAACCTCCGCCTGAGAGGAGTTCAGAGAATGCATTCGAGCGTCCATTACAACTTTTCATTAGCGTCGTTGTCAGGGCAGCCAGGGGTTTTATTGACACTCTCGCCGGTGGCGGTCTGAATGCACAGTTAGGCTGTTGGATTAACATACATGACACAGACTTTAATTTAGGTGAATTTAGATTACTGTGTCTTTAAGTTAAATAGGATTCCCTTTTTTGCTTAATTTAGACAAATTTGAGACATAAACAACAAAGCAAAATATAGCTGTAGACAGCGATACGGGGCCAAGCAACAATGGTCCTGCAACACGCAACGAAGCTGAAAGGACATGCAATTGAAGAATGCAATGTAGCAGATATGTATGGGAACTATCAGCACACAGGACTCAGAGATGAGAATGAACATAATGAAAAAATAAAAATTTTGAAGTATAATATTTATGTGCATGTTGAAAGAAGGACCGATTAGTCCAATGCTGACCTAGAAAACAATTGAACCACTAAAGCATCATACATGTTACACATGAGTTAAACCAAAAGAGCACAAACGAAATAATACCTATTAAAATAATAAAGTAAAATACAAATAATGAATTGAAGCTTTTGACTCTAAAGTAAGAGACTTCAATTGCTGCCCTAGCCAGGATTTGAACCCATGATCTCCAGGTGTCATGCCTGTCACTCATCTGGTTGAGCTACAGGGGAGACATACATACAGACAGCTGCTTAAGCTAGATTGCTGAAGTGACAATGTGTATGTTCAAGTTTGGAGAGATTTTTCTCAAGAAGAGAATATTTTTTAAAACCCCTGTAGGTAGTCAAACCTGTTAGAACATTTGACTCTACATGACACAAATTTGTCAACCATTTTGATTGCCGCCGTATGGTGGATTTGAACCGCAACCTCTGGATTTCATGCCCATCACGCATTTGTTTGAGCTACTGGGAAGGCATAGATTACCCCATCAAATATTCTCCATAGAAGTTTAGTTGATTAAATGGTTTAAAAGTTATTCCTGTTGACAAATGTATTACTTTTGAACAAAGATAAATATCAAAATTATGTTTGTTCATTTCTATGTGGCTCGGTCCAAAGATAATCTGAGCCAAATTGTGTAACAAGTCAACAAACACTGAAAAAGAAGTAGCAAAAAAACTGAATACTGTACTTTTCAAAATGGCCGCTACTGCATATTTGAACTGGTGATGATGCTTGGCCACCAAATTACTGCAAGCCGTGCAGAACATGGAAAACAGACTGGTTGAGAATAATAGGTGAGAATAAACTCAAAACAAATATTAATAGAAAAACATAACACATGCATCAGACGGGATTCGAACCCTCAACCTCTGAGTTTTGATGCATGCGTTTACCCCGGATTTCCACCGACTGCGGAACAGCTGCGGATCCGTTGCGGAACGGCGGCGGAGTCAATCGGTTTCCATTCAAGTCAATGTCTGTATTTCCACTGACTGCGCTCCGAATCCGTCACAGCTCCGGCCATCCGCAGCCCTCCGGCACAAATACGCAGAGCTTCTATTTTTGACGGATGCCGTACAGCTCCGCAGGGCGGAGCCATGACTTTATCGCGTGATCATACCTGAATTCGCGAGATCTCGTGTTTTTTTCCTTTGTTAAATCTTTGCAATACAAACATTACAAAGTCATTAATATAGAAACAACAAATAATAGACAAGAACAGAGGGGTAGTTAAATGATAAAGTATATGGTATAATAAATACATTAAAGATAGAGCATAAATAAATGGTTTTAGCAGCTTTCTTATTTTTTAAATTTTGGATGGATTTGATGTACTGCTCTGTCTACGCGAGATCTCGTGTTGTGATCTGGGCTGGTTTGTTAAAACGTCATAATTCAAGTCATACTTGGCGGAGACAGAACTAGGTATCGGGCGATCATCACGTGAATTTGCGAGACCTCATGGGTCCTCGTCACTTCAGCACGCAGCCGCTCTGCAACCAATACGGAACTGGTGGGTATTGACGGACGGCCGAGTGCGGAGCCGTAACGCAGCGGAGCAGATCTGCAGCCGCTCCGCAGTCGGTGGAAATCCGGCGTTAGTAGACTGCGCTACACAGGCAGTGTAGCTAGCCAAGGTTTTCAGACCTGCAAGCATTCAAATTGCCCAATCAAGGAAGGTGCAGACATGACATTGCAGAGCAGAAATAACAAAATTACAATTTATATGAGAATCAGATAGTTTAAGTGAGAACAGTTAAAGTTTAAGTCAAGAAAAACATGTTGTATAGGAATGCACAACATGTTATAATACAGTCATAATAATTTAATATGACAAAGAGACAATGTCACAGGGACAGTCAACTTTGGACAGGTATTTCTCGGGAATGGCAGAGAATATCAAAAATGTGTTTGGTCATTTCTGTGCGGATTGCTCCAAAGTTTATGTGAGCAGAGCCTGGCATAAAATAGACTTAATTTGCAAAAGTAGTAGCGAAAAAAATACTTCACATATGCTATGAAATAAGACATGAACAGAATGTTGAAAACTGACAAATGAGATATCGTTGCAATCGACATAAACCGGTGAATAAAAATTCACAAAGAAAATGAATATCAGACAAAGTTTTCAGAAGTTATGGGCTGTTTTATATAGTTAATGAACCCTAGGTGGCGCTGTCTTCAGATTTCCCAGGTACCTTCAGGACATCATACCAATGCTTCCTACCGATTTTTGTGCCGATACATTATATAGAATAATAGTTATCCCAATTTAAAACAAAATTCAAAATAGTGTACAGGCGGCTTGGTCATTTCCGGCATAATATATATCGACAAAAATAAAATAAAAAGATTTTAAAAAAGATAAAAATCAAAATTCTGTTCGGTCATTTCTCTGCGGCTCGGTCCAAAGAAAATCTGAGCCAAATTGTGTAACAATTCAAGAAACACTGCAAAAGTAGTAGCAAAAAAACTGAATACTGTACTTTTCAAAATGGCTGCTACTGCATTTTTGAAATGGTGGTGGCGATTGGCAACCAAATTATGACAAGCAGTGCAGAACATGGAAAACAGACTGGTTAAGAATAATAGGTGAGAATTAACTTACATTTACATTTACATTTAGTCATTTAGCAGACGCTTTTGTCCAAAGCGACTTACAAGTGAGGTAAACAATAGAAGCAATTGTGGCAACATAAGAACAGCAATACATAAGTGCACTGGAAATAGTCTCATCAAGTCCAACACAATATACATAGCCAAGGGTATGTTAGTATTTTTTTTTTTTAGATAAGGAGGAAGGTAAATAGAGAAAGAGATAAAGAGTAGGTAACTAAATAAAGATAGTAAATCTGTAATTAGGAAATTAGGTAATGATGGAAGAGATGGGTTTTTAGCCGAGTCTTAAAGACAGCTACAGTGTCAGCTGATCGTGTCACGACCGGCAGATCATTCCACAGTTGTGGGACAGTTCCTGAGAAGGTACGCGTTAGTGTTTTCTTCCATTTTTGAGATGGTACCACAAGTCTTCGCTCGGTGGCAGAGCGCAGTGATCGAGAGGGTACATAAGGCTCTATAAGCAAGCGAAGGTAAGGGGGTGCTGACCCAGTGATTGTTTTAAAGTCCAGGAGCAGAGCCTTATTTTTTTTATTTTTTTTTCAATGTTTAATTTATTTTAATTATTCTTTTTTTTTTTTATTATAAGTGCAGACATACAACAGATAGTTAAGTAGTAAACAACGAAAACATAACAGACAACAAAAACAACAATTGTGACAATGATTTGTTCTGCTCAATGATATTGTAAATAAATGGATAATAAATTAAACGGAAATATAGATGATAATATTGTTATGAAGCAATGATAATAAGCAAAATAATAATAATAATAATAAGACAAAAAAATAGTAATAATAATTTAAACAGATAATAATACATATTTGGGTAGTATTAATAATAATAATAATAAATATAATATCATGTATATTATGTCATAATAGTATTTACAATAATAATGGTAATACCAATGATAATTCTAGGGATTGTTATGGTTTTAGGATAGTTTTTTTCCTAATCCCATTATAATAACTTAATAATAATAAATAATAAACAATGATTATTATTAATGATTATTATTAATAGTAATGATCATTATTAATAGCAATAACAGTAACAATACTGAAAACAATCAATATAATATTATATAAAATGATGGTGATGATATTAACATTTTGTAAAAAACAGCGATAGTATTAGTATTATCACTAATAATAATAATAATAATAATAATAATACCAACAACTACATTAACAACATCAATAGCACCCATACCCAACACATAACACACCAATCCAAACTTCTGTATCAGTGTTTGTTTCTTTTTCTTCTTTTTGATTCATGATAAAATGATTAATTGTATATGTAAATATGTCCAAGCTAAGGTGGTGCATTAAAAGAAAGATGCGGTGCATCAAAATCAGCATGTGGTGCATTAAAATCAAGGGTGGTATGTGTTGGGTACTAGATTTAGTTATATTTATGTATTTTAATTATGTTTATTTAATTTTGTTTTATAATATTTAAATCGCTACTTATACAAAATAAAAATATCATCCCAACACATTTCAATACCTCTATGTTATGGACAATAATATCACTATTACTATTAATAATAATAATAACAATAACAATAATAATAAAAATAATAAAAAAATTTAACAGTAATAACAATAATAATCATAATAATATCAATCATAAGTGAACTAGGATGGGTGTGTTATCAGCATTAATAAGAACAATAATAATGGTTTCAAAATTAATTATAATGGTTTCAAATACAATAATAATAATAATAATAATAATAATATTAATAATTATAATATGAAAAGATAAAAAAAATAGATAAGTAACTAAATGCATAATGTTTTTTTGATAATAGTAACAATAATAGTATTAATAACAATAATAAAAAGTAGAAAATACATGATTATTAAGATAAATGTGTTATCAACATTGACAATAATAATAATAATAATAATAATAATAATGATGATCAGAGTATCCATAATAATTGTATTGAATTAAAAATAATTACATGATTAATTTCGATGAATGTTAAATATGTAATAGCTGTGTATGAGTATGTCATATGAGCGTGTTACATTTGTGTATGTTACGATGAGTATGTTAAATTTGTAATAGCTGAATGAGATCTGATCTAGATGGTTGTTGTTCCGAAATATAGTAATGTGGTGAAAAATATTCTAAGGAGATGTGATCTATGAGCAAATTTTTCCAATGTGTTATGTGTATAGTGTTCCGGGATTTCCAGTTCATGAAGATTGTTTTCTTGGCAATGGTTAAGGCCACCAGGAGTATTCTTTTGTTTATTATTTCGTGAGCGAAACTTGATAGATCACCTAGTAAACAGAGTAATGGGGATAGTGGGATGCAGCAGCCCAGGAGACAGGATAAGGATTCAGTGACCTCTTTCCAAAATTGCTTAATTGGTGGACAGAGCCATGTGGCATGGATGTATGTGTCGGGGCAATTTTGTGAGCAGTGCGAACAAATTTCTGATGTGAAACCCATTTTGGACATCCTTTCCCCAGTGTAATGTGTTCTATGAAGAGTTTTATACTGTATAAGCTGAAGGTTGGCATTTTTAGTCATAAAATAAATATTTTTGCAAATTTGAGTCCAAAAGTCAGTATCTGGAGCAATAGATAAATCTTGTTCCCATTTGATTATTGGTAAAGTTATTATTTTATGCGAATTAGTTATAATTTTGTATATCTTAGAAAGTAGTTTTTTTGGAGAGGATATATTAACTAAATCTGCTAATGCTGAAGGAAGTTGAAGATTAAGGGTTTTGGTATGGATTTTGGATAAAACAGCGGATTTAAGTTGCAAATAATTCAAAAATTGGTTGCTCCCAATACTGTACTCCTGGACTATATATGAAAATGTGACCAATTTGTTAGATTGAAAAATGTGACCTATATGTGTAATACCCTTTTCTGCCCATTCATGAAAATTAAGTGATTTTTTGTTGCTTATGAAGTCAGGGTTGTTCCAAAGTGGAGTGAATTTAGATAGGGCCTGATTAGTGTTTGTGATTTGATGATATTTCCACCAGGCTGTCAGAGTTGAAGCTATTGTTGGTGCTTTAAAGCATGGGTGATGTTTAATTGACTGACTGAGAAATGGGATATCTGATATGTGCAAGTCTTTACATAGTGATTGTTCTATATCTAGCCATATTGTGTCGGACTGAGTGGGGTGAGTCCATTTATATATGTATTGGAGTTTGCTAATGAATAATGGTAAAAATGTGGGGCTTCTAATCCTCCTAAAACTTTGGGTTTTTGTAAAGTACTTAATTTTATACGGGGTGGCTTATTTTTCCAGTAAAATCGGGTGATGATGGAGTCTAAAGATTTAAACCAGGTAAGGGTAGGTTGAGTTGGGATCATAGAGAATAAGTAGTTTATCTTGGGAAGCACAGTCATTTTGATTATAGCTATTCTTCCCTGGATGGAAAGTGGTAAATTGTGCCAGCGGAGAAGGTCATCTTCTAATGTTTTCAGTATAGGAGTGAAGTTGAGTCCTATCAAATCTGACAGCCTGGAGGAAACCTTGATACCTAAATAGGTGATGTGACCGGTGCATAGAGGGATGGGTGATGCCTGGGCTACCGCATCGCCTTTATTTTGATGTAGTGGCAGAATTGAAGATTTATTCCAGTTTATTGCATAATCGGAAATTCTAGAGTATGAATCAATGGTTTTTGTAATTTCTTGCAGAGACGATTGAGGTTTTTGTACAAAAAGTAAAATGTCATCAGCATATAAACTAATCTTATGTTGACTTTGGGGTGTATTGATTCCTCTGATGAGTGGGTTCTGGCGAATAGCTGCTGCTAAAGGTTCAAGCCTTATATTTGATGCGGGCTGCTATAGGAAGCCAGTGTAACTTGACAAAGAGAGGAGTGACGTGCGCCCTCTTTGGCTCATTGAAGACCACTCTTGCCGCTGCGTTCTGAATCATCTGTAGGGGTTTGGTCGTGCAGGCTGGAAGTCCTGCTAGTAGCGCATTGCAGTAGTCCAGCCTGGACAGGACAAGAGCTTGGACCAGGACCTGCGTAGCATGCTCATCTAGGAAAGGTCTAATTTTCCTAATATTGTAGAGGATGAATCTACAAGAGCGAGCGGTGCTGGCAACATGCTCCGTGAAGCTAAGCCGATCATCAATGACCACTCCCAGGTTTTTGGCCGTCTTGGAAGGCGTGATGGTCGAGGAACCTAGCTGAATGGAAAAGTTGTGCTGAATCTTTGGTTCAGATGATATGACAAGCAGTTCTGTCTTCGCAAGGTTAAGCTGGAGATGGTGATCCTTCATCCAGAGTGAGATGTCCCTCAGGCATGCCGAGATGCGGGCAGAAACCGTAGGATCATCAGGGTGGAACGACAAGTGGACAACTTAAAACAAAATCTTATTAGTAAAACATAACACATGCATCAGGTGGGATTCAAACCCTCAACCTCTGAGTTTTCATGCATGCGATTTAGCAGACTGCGCTACACAGTGGATGTAGCTGGCCAAGGTTTTCAGAGCTGCAAACTTTAAAATGGCACAATCAAGGAAGATGCAGACATGACATTGCAGAGCAGAAATAACAAAATTATAATTTATATGATAATCAGATAGTTTAAGTGAGAACAGTTAAAGTTTAACGGTCTTGACACACCGGGACGTTTTTCGTGCGCGTTTATCGTCGGCGTTTAACGTGACGTTTTTCTGCTTTCACACCCAGACGATTTTTACTGGCGCTGAGCCGAGTGAGGTGCAAATTCACCCCCTGGACAGTAGATGGCGCTTAATACAAAACAGATATATGCCGGTACACAAGGGGGCGCAGCGAAACTTTATGCTTCTGTTCTGACACTCACTTGTCACACAGAAGAAGAAAGCCAGACGCTAGTCAATAACAAGTCATATGCTTGCTTTTAACAAAACATGGATATTACTAGTAGCAGCTCGATTTCTAACAGCAGCAACTGTACAAAGACTACTTCAACTCACCATCAGGACTCACCATCAGCTACTTGACAGTATGATCATGTGAACCATGATCTTTTCAGATAAAAGCAAACTGTGCATTATTGTTGTAGTCATTATAATAACCATTTTGAAAACGGTGTGTTTATAATATAAATATAAATATATATATATTCTTTGTACAAACAATATCTCCGTGAACTTAAATACATTTTTTAAATCAAATCTATTTGATTTGATTCTTTTATCATCGGCTAATATATCAACACTCTCCACATAAAATTAACTATTTTGCTATAACACGTTATATCAAAATTAAAGCTCTTTTACAAAATAAAAGGAAATAGGTGATCCGATGTGTGTATTTTTAACGAATCTTTTACAAGCACTTTCTCTGTTAACAATTTTCTCACATTTCCTGCCAAATGTATTGTATTTTGTGATTTGGCTAAAGAAGTAGGTATGTAGTTATTACAATAAGAGGTCAACAATACTGATGTACAAATATATGCATAGTGTCAAAATGGCACGTTATTTTCAATTCGTTTTTTTAATCAAACATTTATGTTTGTGAATGAACTGCAGTTTGCAATGACAATCAGAGACATGACAGTAAAATCAAATAAAACAGGATTCAGAAATGTTGGTCCAGAAAAGTCACAATGATTATAGTGCAACTGAACGGTAGTGCAAATCAACATTTAGAAATTAGACATTTTCAAATGTATTTCTAAAATGTGTAAACACTTAAAATACATAAGTAAAATGGTATATAATAAACATTAATTTGTGTGAACAAGAACTGGCAGAGCTGTAGAGCAAAAAGGTCACAATGATAGAAGTCTAAGTGAACGGTAGTGCAAATAAACATATGTATGAAATGTACATGTTCAACTGTATTTCTTGAATGTATAAACATTAAAAAAAAAATACCTAAATAAAATGGTATATAATAAACATCTATAGGTGTGACAAAAAACTGGCAGAGCGCTCCTTCTGTGCTCCTCTTTCTTCTGTGCACTGCTTTCAATGTTTTCCTTTTAGCATCTTTTAATAAGAGGTACTTCTCCAGAGGTTTGTCTCGGACTGTTTTCTTTTGTTTAGATTGGACCTTGTCACGGCTGGTGCTGGATGATCCTGAATACGTGCTTGCTGGGGCCTCCTCACTTTTCCTCACATCATTTTTAGCAGAAATATTGCTGTGAACACTGTAAAGATAAATGTAGTTTTCATCAGAATCAATCTTTCACACTGAGGGCCATGCCACGATATCCATGAGGTCAATATTTGATTACAAATGTAATTTAGATTCATGGTATTTCATCTGACTAAACAAACTAGGTTACCTATACACAGAACACAAATTAACCTCCTAAAACCCGACCTTTGGTTTGGCTTGCATTTTAGATATCTTCCAGCTATTTTGGGGTTAGGAAGAAGCAATTAATATAATAACCAAATGTTTCTCTTTGAAGATGAAGCAGTGTAATTGTCCACGTTTGTGTACAACAGGTTCCAGTTACACACAAAGTATTATGGTGCAAACAACAAAACGTGATATCACACGGTGTACATGGAACATGCCATGGTATGAAGTTAATCACTGTTCAATGTCAGTGCATTACATATCGTAATGTAATGCACCAATAATCTTTTTTTATTACTTGCACAGTTATAATGTAGATTTGCACTACTGGTCCGTTCTATACACTACTGGACTGTCTATTTCATACTCCCTGTTCATTTGCACTGCTGGACTACTTGAATTGCATCGTTTGCACCCCTGTACTATGTACTGAATATTAGAATAACTATTCACTGCACAATAACTTATGTCATTGCACTCTTAACTGACTAGTTACAATCCAAATTCATTCATGCACTACTTACATATTAATTTCACTACTGTTCTGTATAGTTTAATTTATTATGTACATATCCATTAGTAAATTTCTGTATATTATGTTCATAATACCACCCATAGTAAGTTTTTACATCGTATTACATAATCCTGCACCTAAGCAAATACTGATATCCTGCACTTTTTATAATGCTTTTGCACTTCTGGTTAGACCTAAACTGCATTTCGTTGGCTTGTACTTGTGTAATGACAATAAAGTTGAATCTAATCTTATCATATAGCCCACACAGCTATGTATTGTAATGTTCATATATCACGTTACCTTCGAAATTCAGTCGATGTTGTGAGGAACTCCGACACCTTCATAAACCTCCACAGCCTCGATGCTTCTTTGTGTGTTTACCTGTTCCACGTGCTCCACAAGACCATTTTGTGCTTGAGCGCCACCAAGTCGTGTTTTACTGGAACTTCAGCAGCGCCAGGCACGTGAACAAAAGCGGCAATCTCATTGGTCAGCCAACGTTTAACGCGCCGCGTCAAACCAAAAAACGCGTCCCAGGCGTTTTTCTGAAAATGACGCATTTGCGCCTCGCGTTTTACGCGTGGGTGTGCGCACTCACATTGGCGCTCATTCTTAAGTCACGAGACGTTAAACGTCGACGATAAACGCGCACGAAAAACGTCCCGGTGTGTAAAGACCTTAAGTCAAGAAAAACATGTTGTATAGGAATGCACAACATGTTATAATACAGTCATAATAATTTAATATGACAAAGAGACAATGTCACAGGGACAGTCAACTTTGGAGAGGTATTTCTCGGGAATGGCAGAGAATATAAAAAATGTGTTTGGTCATTTCTATGCGGATTGCTCTAAAGTTTATGTGAGCAGAGCCTGGCATAAAATAGACTTAATTTGCAAAAGTAGTAGCGAAAAAAATACTTCACATATGCTATGTAATAAAATATTAACAGAATGTTGGAAACTGACAAATGAGATATCGTTGCAATCGACAGAAACCAGTGAATAAAAATTTACAAAGAAAATGAATATCGGACAAAGTTTTTAGAAGTTATAGGCTGTTTTATATAGTTTATAAACCCTAGGTGGCGCTGTTTTCAGATTTCCCAGGAACCTTCAGGACAACATACCGATGCTCCCTACCGATTTTTGTGCCGATACATTATATAGAATAATACTTATCACTATATATGACAAAATTCAAAATGGTGGACAGGCGGTTTGGTAATTTCTGGCATAATATATATCGACAGATTTGTCATGAGCCAAGGAATCCATAGACACCAAGATCATAATTTTCTATCAAATATTTCAAAAGTTATGGGCAAAAATAGCCATTTTTCATATCTCATGACCCATAGGTGGCGCTGTCCTCAAATTTGGCATGGTACCCCAGTTCATGGTCCTTGAAGGGTACCAAGTTTTATATCAATTGATCAAAGAATGACCGAGATAATGACTCAGAACGAATTTTGGGTCGACATCGATAAATGAACGCATTTATAACTTTTGAACAAAGACAAAAATCAAAATTCTGGTCGGTCATTTCTCTGCGGCTCGGTCCAAAGATTATTTGTGCCAAATTGCGTAACAATGCAATGAACGCTGCAAAAGTAGTAGCAAAAAAACAAAATACTGTACTTTTAAAAATGGCCGCTACTGTAATGGGTGGAGTCTTAATGTAAGGTGTTCATTGTAATGAGCGTGAGGAGAGCAATCAGATGTACTAAGTAGAATTTTTGTTGATCAAATTATTCTAGAGTTATAACCATTTGAATATTGAATTTTTGAAGTGTTGGTGGCGCTATAGAGTTAATGCTAGAGACCCCATATTTGGTCACATAACTATTTAGGACCACCACTACAAGTGTGGCAATTTTTTTTCATTTTCCTATGTACGGTTCATAGGGCTGCCATAGACTCTCATTGGGGAAGAAGAAATATAATAATAAATATAGCTGCAAGCAGCAACACGGGGTCAAGCACCTTCGGCGCAATGCACACACAGCACAGCAAGCACACAAAGCACAGCAAGCACACAAAGCACAGCAATTACACAAATCACAGCAGGCACACAAAGCACAGCAAGCTCACAAAGCACAGCAAGCACACAAAGCACAGCAAGCACACAAAGCACAGCAAGCACACAAAGCATAGCAAGCTCACAAAGCACAGCAAGCACACAAAGCACAGCAAGCACACAAAGCACAGCAAGCACACAAAGCACAGCAATTACACAAATCACAGCAGGCACACAAAGCACAGCAAGCTCACAAACACAGCAAGCACACAAAGCACAGAAAGCACACAAAGCATGGCAAGCTCACAAAGCACAGCAAGAACCACCACAATGCAGAGCAACAACAGCAAACATGGAAAAATAGAACACATGTGAACTACAGACAGGTTGAGAAGAATTGATGAGGAAGAACAAAACGTCATGACTCAGGTGGGATTTGAACCCAGGAACTCAGAATCTCAATGCATATGATTAACTAGATGCGCCACTCAGTTGACAAAGTTCATTGGGCAGCAGAAAAGAGATAACAGTATAATATCAATAAGAATTGTTATAGTTTATAACCCATAGGTGGCGCTGTACTCTGACTTCCCAGGTAACTTCAGGACATCATGTCAAAGTTTCTTACCAATTTTTGTGCGGATATCTCGAATAGTTAAAAAAATATAACAATTTATGTGAAATTTCAAAATGGCGGACAGGCGGTTTGGTAAAACCCGGCATCATACACATCGACAGATGCGGCATGAGGTAAGCAATCCATAGACATCAAGATCACAATTTTCTGACAAACAGTTCTGAAGTTATGGGCAAAAATAGCCTATTTTATTATCTCATGACCCATAGGTGGCGCTGTCACCAAATTTGGCATGGACCCCAAGTTCATGGTCCACATGAAGTGTACCAAATTTCATTTCAATTGATCAAAGAATGACCGAGCTACAGCTTCAGAACCATTTTTTTGTCAACCTCGTTAAGTTTGTGCATTTATTACTTTTGAATAAAGATAAATATCAAAATTCTGTTCGGTCATTTCTATGCGGCTCACTCCAAAGATCATCTGTGCGAAATCTCATAAGAATTGAACCACATTTGAAGGAGGAGTAGCGAAAAAATGAAATACTGTACATTTCAAAATGGCCGCTACTGTAATGGGTGGAGTCTTACTGTAAAGTATCAAATTCAATAAGTGGGATGAGAGCAATCACGTGTACTAAGTAGAATTTTCATAGATCAAATGGTTCACCAATTATAACAGTTTGAACATTGAATTTTTGGACTACTGGTGGCGCTATAGAGTTAGTGCTAAAGACCCCATTTTTGGTCACATGACTATTTATGACAACCTCTACAACTGTGCCAAATTTTATCATTTTCCTATGTACAGTTCATAGGGCTGCCATAGACTCCCATTGGGGAAAAATAATAATAATAAATATAGCTGCAAGCAGCAACACGGGGTCAAGCACCTTCGGCGCAATGCACACACAGCACAGCAAGCACACAAAGCACAGCAAATTCACAATGCACAGCAAGCACACAAAGCACAGCAATTACACAAATCACAGCAGGCACACAAAGCACAGCAAGCTCACAAAGCACAGCAAGCACACAAAGCAAAGCAAGCACACAAAGCACAGCAAGCTCACAATGCACAGCAAGCACACAAAGCACAGCAAGCTCACAATGCACAGCAAGCACACAAAGCACAGCAATTACACAAAGCACAGCAAGCTCGCAAAGCACAGCAAGCACACAAAGCACAGCAAGCACGCAAAGCACAGCAAGCACACAAAGCACAGTAATCTCACAAAGCATAGCAAACTCACAAAGCACAGCAAGCACACAAAGCACAGCAAGCTCACAAAGCACAGCAAGCTCACAAAGCACAGCAAACTCACAAAGCACAGCAAGCACACAAAGCACAGCAAAGTCACAAAGCACAGCAAGCTCACAAAGCACAGCAAGCTCACAAAGCACAGCAAGCTCACAAAGCACAGCAAGCACACAAAGCACAGTAAGCACACAAAGCACAGCAAGCACACAAAGCATAGCAACAAAAAAAGCACTGCAAGCACACAAAGCACAGCAAGCTCACAAAGCACAGCAAGCTCACAAAGCACAACCAGCACACAAAGCACAGCAAACTCCCAAAGTACAGCATGCACACAAAGCACACAAAGCACAGAAAGCACAGCAAGAACCACCACAATGCAGAGCAACAACGGCAAACATGGAAAAATAGAACACATTTGAACTACAGACAGGTTGAGAAGAACTGATGAGGAAGAACAAAATACCTGACTCAGGTGGGATTCAAACCCAGGAACTCAGAATCTCAATACATATGATTAACTTGATGCGCCACTCAGATGACACAGCTCATGAGGCAGCAGAAAAGAGATTAGAAAGCTACAAGGATTAACATATGTCAAATTAGTTTATAAACCCTAGGTGGCGCTGTATTCTGACTTCTCAGGTACCTTCAGGATATCATGTCAAAGCTCCTTATCAATTTTTGCGCAGATATGTCCAATAGTTCAAAAAATATAACAATTTATGTCAAATTTCAAAATGGCGGACAGGCGGTTTGGTCAAACCCGGCATAATACACATCGACAGATGCGGCATGAGGTAAGCAATCCATAGACATCAAGATCATAATTTTCTGACAAACAGTTCAGAAGTTATGGGCAAAAATAGCCTATTTTCCTATCTCATTACCCATAGGTGGCGCTGTCACCAAATTTGGCATGAACCCCAAGTTCATGGTCGACATGAAGTGTACCAAAGTTCATTTCAATTGATCAAAGAATGACCGAGCTACAGCTTCAGAACCATTTTTGCGTCAACCTCGTTAAGTTTGCGCATTTATTACTTTTGAACAAAGATAAATATCAAAATTCTGTTCAGTCATTTTTATGCGGCTCACTCCAAAGATCATCTGTGCCAAATCTCATAAGAATTGAACCGCATTTGAAGGAGGAGTAGCGAAAAAACGAAATACTGTACATTTCAAAATGGCTGCTACTGTAATGGGTGGAGTCTTACTGTAAAGTATCAAATTCAATAAGCGGGATGAGAGCAATCACGTGTACTAAGTAGAATTTTCATAGATCAAATGGTTCACCAGTTATAACAGTTTGAACATTGAATTTTTGGACTACTGGTGGCGCTATAGAGTTACTGCTAAAGACCCCATTTTTGGTCACATGACTATTTATGACCACCTCTACAACTGTGCCAAATTTCATCATTTTCCTATGTACGGTTCATAGGGCTGCCATAGATGCCTATGACTAAGAAACGGCAGAATAATAATAATAATACTAACAATTACAATAGGTGTCTCAGCACCTTCGGTGCTTGACCCCTAATAATACTAACAAAAACAATAGGTGTCTCAGCACCTTCGGTGCTTGACCCCTAATAATAATACTAACAATTACAATAGGTGTCTCAGCACCTTCGGTGCTTGACCCCTAATAATACTAACAAAAACAATAGGTGTCTCAGCACCTTCAGCGCAATGAGCACCCAAAGCACAGCAAAAACCACACGACACACACTGCATGAAAAGAGCTGTATACGGACAAATACAGGATGGGAAATCTCTGCTAAACTTTAGGTTTGCCAGATTTTTGAGGCAGAGTGCTTGGAAAGGAAATACACCAAAGTAAACTTGTTAAACATCCAGAAACCTTACGTTTGTGGATGTATGTAGGAACTGGTGGAAGTTTCCAGGAATCCTTACAGCTGGTTGTGAGGAGGGGTGGGTGTGAGGTGTGAAGGGCTTTTTATATGTTAATGACCCACAGGTAGAGGTGTCTTCTTTGTTTTCAGAGCTGAGTGGGGTGGGGGGTTAATCATGTCTCTTTAAGACAGCACATACAGTATTGTGGTACATAAAAACTGTGTTTTCTAAATACGTTTATTATTAATATAATTTAATTCGTCTATTTAAGAAACTTAGCATAATTCAAAATAACTAAAATTCAATGAACACAATTACCATTTTCATGTGTGAAATTTCAAGAGAAATGCAACAAATGTTATTTCAGAATATATATTTACAACACTTTGAAAACATGTCTCCAACTGCCCTAGGTCAGAATATTGTGCATGTATCTCTCAATGCTGCATACATCGTTTAAAAGAATCCGTTCAAATGACATCATGTAACAAATTTTGCTAGCTAGGATGTTGATAAATTGGAAACAAAAATATCAATAGACAGGTCCATAATCTAAAAGACAGTCTTTCACATATGAATGCAAAACATGTTGGGTGATACAGACTGACAAACTTGGGTAAACATATCTGCAGATACCTGTCAGCTACTGTACTTCTATTCCAGAGGTGCCCAAAGTTGGCCCACAATAGACCTTTAATTTGGCCCATCATGCCACGTGAGATAAGGAAAAAGAAAACAAAAGTCATTGACGCAGATGTTCGTATTTTTTATTAAACATTTTCTAAAATGTATCATTTTTTTGTTGTATTTGTACATTACAAAATGTAAATTAAAATTAAATGCAAGGGATTAAAGTGAATTTTTTTATGTTTCATGCATTCTTGAAGGTGTATAAAATGCATCACGGAAATTAATGGACTCGGGTACTATAGACTAAAAATGAAGAGGTTGGGGCAGTGGCACACAGAGAAAAGGATATTTAAAATGATTGGCAAAACGATTTCTTTTTTCTACAAAAAGCCTTGGAAAATAAAACTGCATAAGTTATGCATAAACAGAGTAATGTTTGCTTATTTATTTTTAAAATTATAAATTAGGGGTTATCAGGGCAACTTTAATTTTAATATAACACAACAACATTTACTTTTGGCCCACGGCCCTCAGTCAGGTTTGGCCCTTGTAAGGAAAATGTTCGGGCACCAATGAATGTTCTAGTCTATCTGAGGAGGTAACTTTTAGTATGATAATGCATGCTTGTACAAAGTTAGTCCACATATTATAATGTGTGTCTTCAATCAATCAATTTAAATAAAAGAGATGGGGACTTTATAATATAATAAGGGTCAATATATCACAGTGAAAAAAGACATACATGCATTTTTACTTTAACATGAACTAATGCTGGTTAAAGGCATTCCATGCAGTTTGACGTTTTTGTCAAACAGCGACCCCTAGAGTCACTGGGGAAAACTTGCAACTGTCGTAATTTCGCACCCCCACTCTGTACGTACCTGTAAGGATAGTGTTGGGCGTGAATATGCAGAGATGGACTCCGAAGATAAGGGAATGTTTCACAATTTCATACAAATATTAGGCTACTGCATGTCTACAAAACTACAGATGATGGTAATAGGATAATAAGAAGTTTATGCCAAGTGTAGAGTAGGCATATAATAATAAAGTAGCCTACCGCGTTTGCTGGCTTATTACGTTTTTACAAGATTGCAGCTTAATCACAAGTAAACAGTCTATAGTCTAACGTTATGTCTACTGTATAATTTCATTTGTTATTTAATTGTAAACATTACAAAATGCATTAACAAAGTTAACTGTAATGTATACGTTGCATTATTTCATAACATTGGCCATTATTCGTTGGCCATAAGAAATCGAAATTAGACAAATGACTACGTACACATCACAACACAACACTTGAGTTTAGATGGCAAAAAAAACATGTAAGAGAAACGAGTGTTTGTTAGCAAGTCTGTTAAATGCTCTTATGATCGTAAGCTAGCTAGACCCATGTTGAAGTTATTTTACTGGTCTAATTATCAACACTGGATGAATGAACAGCAAAAAAATACGCAAGCAACCACATACAACATAGACCGCAAACAAATTTACAAATAAGAGATTTACTTACTTGTCCATCAACAAGATCGCCAGATCCGCATCTCTCTTGCATCCAGTGCTGTCTATTAGCTCACGCCAACGAGTAAAAACCTGACCGCGTGGGACTCTTGTCCGGTTCCTAACTCGGTCAGATTCTCTTTTTCGCTTTCTACTCTCTTCCGAACGGGTTTTCTTAGCTGTTTCCCTCATCGAGCATCACGTCTCAAATGCGCGCGTGCAGTTGTTGTTATAGGCTTGTTTGACTTCATGCAGCGCTGCAGGAACCGACAGCCGGATGACGTCAAAGTGCCGTCTCGGATCATTCTCGCGGTACTTTTACGTCATCCGACTGCCGGTTCTTGCAGCACTGCACGAAGTCGAACAAGTTGTAGCAGCCCGGTTGAAATAAAGTTGACTCTTGCACTGATGTTTGCGTTTGACTCTTTTTTTTTCCATCCTTAAAATGCACCTTATTTCACTTCACATTGCCTTTTTTGAGTCCACAACACTGTAAGAGCTAAAACACACAATAACATTAACAAATAATTAAAATATATACAAAATTAAAGTAAATAATATGATATTTAACAGCAAACTATCACATTTTAAAGATAACATCTAATATAGACAATATAAAATTACTTGTAACAAGAAAATACTTATAAGCAAGCACAAAGACTATATTAACTGTTAAAGTGCTCAAATACACGTGACTGACCTTTGTGCCTCTTTCAACCAGGTACTAAAATAAAAGAAGGCCAAAAACACAAAAATATCCAAAAATAAACCAAAATAAACGGTGTGCTACATTAATCAGGCAACTATAATTACTCTAAATTACTTTTTATCTGCTATAACTTTATATTTAATCGTTTTGACTCCGTGACCGTGTTGCTCCTTCTCTCCGTGCACGAGCGATCTCCACATGTGACCGATTTCCGCGCATGCTCGATCTTCGCGGCAATCTGTCTATCCGCCATTTCAAAATAAAAGTCTCTATAGGCTTAATAACTTTGCATGACAATAAAACATTTTTTAAACCTGAATAAACACAACTAATATTTAGAAAACTTAAACTTATGCCCAGTATAGTGCATGTAGAGAAAATCTAAAAACTAAATAACTGGGTTATTTACACTCCCACCAAAATCACGAGTGACTATAATCTCAAACTTAGATCACGAATGATTTTTAAAATGAATTAACTATTACTTAGCCTAGATGAGAGTAAAACAAAAGAAATAATCATGTATTATGAACTGCTAAGCTTAAAGGATACATGACGTTGTTAAGCTGCCTCTAGCAGCAGGACCAACTTCTGCACTGGGCGCTCGACTACTGATGGTTTGCTCAGACGTTTACCATCCTTTCCCAGCTTTCTGTCTCCAAAACGTATTTTTACTCTTCTCACTAGATTATCCTTGTCAACCACAGTCTCAATGACTTCTGCCATACGCCACTCATTTCTAGGCAAGTCTTCTGCTTTCTCCAGCACTATATCTCCAACTTGTATGTTCCTCTTGGGGGTTAGCCAGCATTGTCTGATTGCGATGTTAGACAAGTACTCCTTTCTCCAACGACTCCAGAACTGTTCCGCTAAGTACTGGACATGGCGCCATCTCTTGCGAGCATACACGTCTTCTCTGACAAATTTTCCAGGGGGTGGTAAAGCTTGGGCACTTTTTAAAGTGAGCAGATGGTTTGGGGTTAGGGGTTCAGGACTTTTAGGATCATTTAGATTGTCTACTGTCAGTGGTCGACTATTGACAATTGCCATAGCTTCGTAGAAGATGGTCCGTAGACAGGAATCATCCAATCTTCCAGAAGATAAGGACAGGGTGGAATGAAGAACGCTCCTTACTGTCCTAATCTGTCTCTCCCAAACTCCTCCTGTGTGACTTGCATGAGGTGCGTTGAAGATAAAGTCACACTGCTTTTCTGCTAAGAATGTCACAAGACGGTTGTTGTCAATCTCACTTAAAGCCTTTGCAAACTCGTTCTTGGCTCCAATAAAGTTACTTCCTTGGTCACACTTTATCTGACGAACCGCTCCTCTGATGGCAATGAAACATCGCAGACTATTAATAAAGGAGTCCGTGGACATATCATCCAGCATCTCAATGTGGATAGCTCGGCAACAGAAACAGGTGAAAAGAAGTCCGTACCTCTTGCATGATCTACGTCCTTGTTTTGTGAAGAACGGGCCGAAACAGTCCATTCCACTGTAAGTGAAAGGAGGGGATGGATCTATGCGCTCTGAGGGCAAATCTGCCATTTTTTGCTGTTCTGTGGGTCTGCGGTGTTTACGACATTTTATGCAGCGTTGCACAAAAGAGGCTACAGTCCTGTTTACTCCTGGAATCCAGAATCCTCTTGATCTGATCTCATTTATAGTTAAGCCTTTACCTTGATGTCCAGTTTTTTCATGAC